>NC_141538.1:64600000-64900000 GCF_021556685.1 Rattus norvegicus | reverse complement strand
CTCCCGCAGGTGTTTGGTCAGTCCGAGAATGACCCTGACTGCTTCATCTTTCTGTGTCTGTCTCTCAAGTGCTGGGATCACCCACTTACATCTCCATGTTTTATGCTGTAATGAGTAAATGCCTGGGTTCATGCCTGCTAAGTAAGGGCTCAGTCGAGCCACATCCTCAGCCTAGGGAATCACTTGGTTGTTTTGATTGTTTTCCCCCCAAAAGCTCATTTTTTGATACCCCACTCCCCAACTCTAGAGCAAGAACACTGAACTTGTTCCCCATCTTTTAAAGAGAAAATAAAGTTTTACAGTATTATATTCCTAACATGGTCTCCTACTTACAAACCTGTTAGTGTCCCAAATAATGACATTTCCATCAAATCCTGATGTTACTAAGAGTCTTGTATTAGTATCATATTCGATGTTCTTCACCCAGCTAGTGTGACCATGTAAAGTGCATACTTTGGTGTTCAATTTTCTCAGATCCCATAGTGCTATTGTGGTATCATCAGAGCAGGTAGCAAATAGCCGGTTATCAAGAAATCTACAAAAGCAGAAAAGAAAAACTGGTTCACTTAATCTCTACTGGAAGACAATATGACTTTAGAACAATCTCTATATTACCATCAGGAAACAAAAGACTGAAACCTCCCTGTAGAACCCCAGCAATTCTGACACAACAAACAGTGCCCCTTGTCCATACAGCCATACTGCCAAGCTGCTGACGAATAATTAGATATGCTGTAACTGGCCTATGTCACTGCTAATTTTATTTGAAACTAGAAATTGTTAATAGGTGTTTAGAGTACAGCTGGTAGAAAGGAAAGAACTCCAGAAACTGCCCAGGAATTGAAAAGAGAAAGTTGAATAGACAACAGATTTTAAGAGCTTGACTGCTTAGGGGATTTTGTATTAGATAAAGGATTCTAATAAAAGAGATCTGCTACATGTTGTGTCTCTTCCTACTTACAACAGATTTACATATAAAACTTACAATTAAAATCACCATCACTTAAGTCTATTAATTCAAAAGCATCCCCCAAATAATCTCCCACAACAACATCTAGTTTGTCATGACTGTAAGACAGACAGGTTAGAATACAGATTTTTTTTTTGCCAGTTTTACTAATTTCCAATCCTTAATAACAATATATTTTATACAAACACTTATAACTGACCACTCACACTTTCGTTTCTGTCTAATTTAATAGAATCTTTAGCAAATTTGGTTACATATAACTTCCTAGTCTCCAGTAGAACAAAAACACTGGATCTTCTTCCAATATAAAATTATATATAATTCTTTCCAAAATAAATGCCGATATCCACAAACAACATCATGACCTTCCTAAGATTTATCATTGCTTGCTTTTTTCTTCTTCATAAGCACACAGCACCGGGTATCCCCAGGCTGTCTCCCACCCAGGCTTGGTGCTCTGAAGCTCTACATGTGAACTTGCCTAGCACATTCAGGGCAGTATGGTCGTAGACTTATCATGCTTTAGTTCTAGGTCTACTTTCTTCCTTTATTTTGTTTACTTTTAATATGTAGCTGTCATTTCCCCCAGGAAGTCTTCCCTTGCTATCTAGTCCAGGGCAGTTTATGTCCTGGAACTCACTTGGTAGACCAGGCTGCTAAGGAGCAACTTTATAAAGCTATACACTCCTTGGAGACAGGAGAAAGGACCTATCACCACATGATTAGAGCGGCAGTGCTGAGCACATGCACTTGCTTATTTATTGATTGATTCATTCTTTATGTACTTATTTACTTAGAGACAAGGTATCATAGAGCTCAGGTTGGCCCCAAACTTGAGACAGAGCTGAGGACAACACTGAACTCATCTTGCTGCAGGAGAGGGCCACCATGCCCAGTTTGTGTGGTTTTGAAGACCAAACCCAGGGCTTGATGCATGCAAAGGACACACTTTACCAACTAAGCCATACCTCCAGTTTCATCATAGATATTTATGAAATGAATGAATTAAAGGGGTTCATTACCCAGAAGACAAAAACATACTGTTATGTAAAATAACCATGTGGAATAAGCCAGGAGTGGCTAGGAAAGAATACAGTGAGCACTGACTGAGAATGAATAGGAGCTCCCAGAGCCTAAGAAACAAACAGCTATATAAAAGACTGTTGTGCGCAAGGAGACAAATGGGGAACTGTCATCGACTTATTCCAGTGATTCCCAATGGTTTTCTCCTCTCTTCCTCCAACCTTGCCTCCTCTAAATAGGATCTCACTATGTACCTGGGTTGACTTCAAATTCATTACGCAGAGCATGCTGGCCTGGAATTCACACAGTGCTAGGATTAAAAGTATGTATCAGGTTGGGGATTTAGGTCAATGGTAGAGCGCTTGCCTAGCAAGCGCAAGGCCCTGGGTTTGGTCCCCAGCTCCAAAAAATAAATAAATAAATAAATAAATAAATAAATAAAAAGTATGTATCAGTACTCCCAGCCACCTCAAGGCTTAAGGAAGAAAGATGATTATATAGTGTTTTAGGAACATCATTTAGATGGCCAGGTCCCCAAATTTTGGGTTTCTATTTTAAAATGAGATGAAGAAAATCAGTTTTTCAGTATTTGTTAATAAAATAACTAAAAATTATTGCATAAAGGATATTTTAATATCTAAAATATACAAAGAATCTTGGAGTAGAAGCTAATAATTTTGAATTTAGTTTAATGAAAAATTCAATCCTTTCACTTTAGTTCATTCATTTCCCCCAAAGTTTTAACTGATAAACTTTTTATATTGGTAAAGAGACTAAACCATACAATAGTAAGAGTGGAGGTGGAAGAAGATACCATCTATAGCAATTTTTATCCCAAAATATGTATATATTCAGAATGTAAAGCATTAGGTAAGTCCTTGGCTGTGTGGCCCACTCCTCTCCAGTGACAACTCAGAAGGGTGTAAGCTGCTGGACTAGGGTAGCTCAGTTGGTAGAGTGCTAGCCTAGTACACAGGAAGCCCCGGGAGTGCATTCCTGGCACGCAGGGGTCATGTGAAGTAGGAGAAACAGTTCAAGGTCGTCTGTGGCCATACAGTGAATTCCAAGCCAGCCAGGCCTACAGTGAAACAATAGTTGTGAAATGTTTCTAACTCTATATTCTCTGACAAAGAGGAGTCCTCTTGCATAAACAATGACATCTGTGTCTGAATGAGAACCCCTCAACTGTTTCCGCACAACTCTAAGTTGGTATAAAAGCTCTGGGTGGCTCTCTGTCTGGAGGAGCTAAGCTCTCTACTGGAAGAAAACTGGTAAAGTGTAAAAGCAACTGAAAGAGAATTCTTTCAGAATCTACATTTCACGTCCAAGTCAGAATAATGTTGTATATTTTTAAAGATTTAAACTAAAAAAAAAAAAAAATCACAAAAAGAAACCCTTCTCCGGGGGGCTGGAGAGATGGCTCAGCGGTTAAGAGCACCGACTGCTCTTCCAGAGGTCCTGAGTTCAATTCCCAGCAACCACATGGTGGTTCACAACCATCTGTAATGAGATCTGATGCCCTCTTCTGGTGTATCTGAAGACAGCTACAGTGTAGTTATATATAATAAATGAATAAATCTTAAAAAAAAAAAAAAGAAACCCTTCTCCATGTATTTAACTATATGCAAATTCTTAGAATAGACTAAATCTTTTTTTGGTTTTTGTTTTGGTATAATCTTTGCAATGAAATTATAATAGAATATGATATTCTCACTTTATATTTGAGTTTTGTACTATAATAAGAAAAATCACTTTTCCATAAATCCTCAGATCTCATCAACTATCTCAAGAGCAGGTAAGATGGTTCACAAAATAAAGCATCTCTTGTACTGGTATTTCCATCACCTTGTTTTTCTGATATTTTTTTCTATCTATTCTCTATTGCCAAGGATTTATATGTATCTTGACCACTTCTCCAAAATCACTTTCAGGGTTTTGTGGAACTATACATAAATATATGTGTGTGTGTGTGTATACATATATATATATATATATATATATATATATATATATATGTATCAGTTATGGGGAAATACTATATATATGTAAAATAGAAATACACATATATATTCATATACAAATATATATATATATATAGTATTTCCCCATAACTAGCAAATACTGTACTTGTCTTATATTGTGTGAAATATACAAAATAACCTAACAACAAACGACAAAAGAGGGAGAAACAGACGTGAATTAGTAAGGAGGTACCACATTGATTTCGTTGTATCACCAACTGAATATTCTTATAGTTACCTAGGGGCTTTCTCCTTACAACCTTATAACTATAGGGACCTGGACTGCTACATGGACTCTTACATCTAAATATAAAGTTCTCATGAATAAGAAGTAAGCCTAGGGGCAGGAGAGATGGCTCAGCGGTTTAAGAGAATTGGCTGCTCTTCCAGGGGACCAAGGTTCAATTCCCAGCACCCACATAACAGCTCACAACTGTCTGTAGCTCCAATTCCAGGGGCTCTGACACCATCACAGACATACATGGTAGGCAAAAACATCAATGCACATAAAATAAAAATAAGTAAATCTTAAGAAGTACGCCTATTAAATAGATGGATTTCAATTAAACATTTTTCTTTCTTAAAACATGTACAGAAAATATTCTCAGCTATTATTATTATTTTACAATTCACAAAACTAAAACACAAACTAAAAGACAGTACCAAGAATGTACAAAATGACTATCCAGAATAATGAACCCAGAAAATGTATGTCCACACCTCTGGACAGCCATGCTTGAGGCAGTCTCGGGGAACCACATATGACTCCATTTCTATTACTTCCTATATATGAGCCTGGGAAAAAGTCTCTTTGGAAGCGTGAGTTTCTTTAATCTTAAAACAGATATGACATCTATCTTACACAAAGACATGATAATCATTAAACAAGCTGGGGCAGAAGGACAAGTTCAAGACCAGCCAGTATGATACAGTGAGTTTAAGGCCAGCTGGGCCTGTGTGTGTGTGTGTGTGTGTGTGTGTGTGTGTGTGTGTGTGTGTGTGTGTGTGTGTGTGTGATGCACATGTAAAGGTCAGAGTCCAAGGGTTTAAACCCAGGTTGTCCAGCAGCAAAGTACCTTGTCCTCTATGCACCAAAAAATTTAAAAAATCTTAAACCATGTATCATATGAAAAGTGTTTTACATGTTTTTGACACACAGTAAGAACCCAAGAAACGAAGTTAGTATTACCAAGCAGTGCATACTTAAGTTCATGCACCCAGACACCTAGGATTCTTAACCTCTTAGGTTACTTGTGCTTCTAAACAAACTTCAGAATCCATGTCCTAGTCAACAAATTGGAAGGAGGAGGCTCAAATTTGTAGGCCTGGGTGCTGTGGCAGCACAGTGACAGCAGCACATGAGAGCTGACACTGATGAAGAATTCAAACAGGTTAGTCAAAGGTCATTTGAGTAGGGGCAAACAACTTGACACAAGTCTATTCTTTTTGAGATATAAAAATTTCAATTGTAAAATATTAGAAATAGAGACAATTAGAACAAATATAACAAACACCTGTGATACCCACCACCCAGCTTTATCAAATTTTAACATTTCATTATCTTTCAGAATTGTCTGAAAATACAAACATATTTGAAGTATATTGTGAGTCCCTCCCCAAGCCCCTTCCCCTCCCTCCCTCTCCAGAGGGAACCACTATCCAGAATTTGTCATTTCCCCATGCACGTGTTTAATACCATAAATTAATAATATGTACATCACCACTTTTTCATACTGTTTGTATCCAAATTACTCTGGAAATATTTAACAAGCACCCACCATGTATAAGGCACAGTTCCAGGTGCTGAGAGAAAACAGAGCAAGTGCATGCCTTCATCGAGCTTGTGTTTGTGACATTTTAAAATTTTATATAAATGGTATCACACCGTACAGCTCATTCTACAATTTGCCTTTCTGTCTCATTCTTACACTTCTGGGATATTTTTGATTCATTCAGCTGATGTATAGTATTCCATTGAGACTAAAATTTATCTACTTCCTCTTAATAGACATTCAAGTCTCCTTTTTATTACTCTAATGCTATAACGAATCCTTCCTTCTTCATGCATCTAATTCATGTGGTTATGTATTAAGTTTTTTAATTATAATGATAGTTAATTTGCCAAACACTGTTGAACTGTTTGAGACTGTTGCCTATTTAGACTGTATCAATACACCTCGGGTCCCTACTCCTCCTCACTGCTGGTGCTTTTATTTCTCCACTGACTACTGACTAGTTTGAAAACCTTTCCGTACTTAATGCTCACTGTGATTCTTTGCACATTTTGTTAGAAGGATTAATATATTCAAGATCCTTCTGGTCCTGGCTGGAAGTCTCTTCTGTCAGCCTGTATCTTCCCATATTGCTGGAGCTTCTATAACAAAACTGCAATGGTGTTCTCTTTTACTCAGTCGAGCTTCACCCATCTTTAATAATTTCTCACACTAAGGTATAAATATTCTCTACTTTCTCCCAAAACTTTAAAGGTTTGTTTTCATAGTTAGGTCTTTAAATGGAAGTTATTTTCAGTCACGGTGTGAGAAGGATCTGAGTTTGTTTTATTTTTCAGGTACATGATCAATTTCATCTTGTCCATATTCTTTGCACTGCTTTGCAATGCCTTTGTTCTTTTGTGAAATGTTCCTATTTCACAGGGCTGCTTCCGAGTGACCTGTTCCACCACACGTCACTTACTCTTCTCTATTCCATCTCGGGAAGGGTTGCTACTTCTATACTTTAGTCTTCTCCAAAACAACTTCAGCTGTCAATGCCAGACTGCCCAACACAAACGTTTAAATTTAGTTTTACAACCTCTGATAGGATGCATCTTAGTCAAAATTCCTGAATTAAAAGACTAATTTGGGATGAGTATGGTACTGAGTTTATTTAAGGGAGGACTTACAAGTTTGTGGGTATTTTTGTTTTTTTCCTGAGCAGGGCTTTTTTGTGTATCCCTGGCTGTCCTGGAACTCACTTTATAGACCAGGCTGGCCTTGAACTCAAGAGATGCTCCTGCCTCTGCCTCAAGTGCTGGCACCAAAGGTGTGCACCACCATGCCTGGTACTGTTTTGTTTAAATGTGTAGCCCAGGCTAGCCTCAAACTTTTTTTTTTCTTTTCTTCGGAGCTGGGGACCGAACCCAGGGCCTTGCACTTGCTAGGCAAGCGCTCTACCACTGAGCTAAATCCCCAACCATAGCCTCAAACTTCTGATCCTCCTGGCTCCACCTCCTTCAGCAAATCCTATCGGCATGTGCCACTTCAACTGGCATTTGCTTTTTGGTTTTGTTTTGAAGACCCAGCCAGCCTGGAACTCACTATGTAGACCAGACTGACTTCCAACTCAGAGATCTGACTAACTCTGCCTTGGAGTGTGGGGATTAAAAGCTATGTGCCACCACACCTGGCTGATTTACACGTTTTTGTTTTATAGATAATTTAGAAAGTCCTTTTGATCTGCATTTAACTTACAGTTGTTGGCTTACAGTGTTAGCATGTATGAGGACTGGTTTGTGGTTTGTGGTTAACCATTTCCTGGATGGTAGTCTAGATTTAGAGTAATTTATCTCTAGGTCACCTTTATGCTGAAAGTGAGATCTTTTGGATCTTAGATTTTACAATCTTCTAAAAGAACCTTTATATGAAATGGGCCCTAGAATCAAGTCTCCTCTCCCCTGTACTCATTTCTATCAAAACGAAAGCTCAGGGTCACTAGGGTCACACAGATCTTACATGGTAAAAGGTGAAATTTGTTACTTCTCATTGTTCCTGCTTCTACTTCCTTTGCAGGCCAAAGTTCTTGCCTTTCCTGTTCATTAAGCTCTGTATTAAAATATCTACAGGTATACAATTACTTTATTCAGCACCTGTTTTATTAGAAATGTTATTAAGGACATTTTAACTATACAGTCTTTTTTTTTTTTTTTTTTTTTTTTTTTTTGCTTCTTTTTTTCGGAGCTGGGGACCGAACCCAGGGCCTTACGCTTCCTAGGCAAGCACTCTACCACTGAGCTAAATCCCCAGCCCCTTAACTATACAGTCTTAATTCTTCAACAGCATGGCTTACACTGTCTAGTTTTGTACTCAGCTATCAAATGTCATCATCATGATGGACTTGGCCCTGTGCTTTGCTTTGTGATGTCAGGGCTGGGTTTAAGGTACATACAAAGTTTATGATTATCTTGAGTTTCCCTTTTAAGACAAATATTATTGCATTTTACCCTTAATGCCTTTGCTCTTTTATCTGTCTAAATCTTAGCTTTCTCATTTATTTTCTTGTGATACCACTGTTAAAATATATACATATATACACAAATGTAAGTCATAATTCCTGTTATCATTCAAATTGCAGATTGTCTTTTTTGCTGTTGCTTTGTGTCTTTGAGACAGAATCTCATTGTGTAGCCATGACTGTCTTGGAAATCACTATACAGGCCAGGCTGGTCTAGAACTCTGACATCCTTCTGCCTCTGCCTCCTGTGTGGTAGGAGTAGAGGTGTGCACCACCATGCTCAGCTCCAGAATGTCTTTTAGTTAATATCCATCTATGGATGTTTTCTGTGAACAATCTTTATTTGGGACTTCTATTTCTTACCCTTCCTTTGGTTTAAATTAAAATACAACAACAACAAAAAGAAATGATTTAAGTTTTCCTACTTGTACTGATTCCTACTTATACTGAACTGGTCATATGTCCTTCCTTTCTGATGATCTGAAAGCTATAAACTATATTTACAAGACTTTAATTGTTCCTTTAAATTAAAAAAAATGCACACATTTAACTATGTACCAATCTAAAAAATGTCTAAAATTGCTCAACACTTCTACTTTCTAAACATGAGGTGGGCCCTATATTATATTTCACTACCCCACACTATAGAAACATAAATTTGTTACCACTGTATAAAGCCACATTGTCAAATGTAGTATATATAGGCCCCATTTGGCTTTCAAACACTTGCTATGTGACTAGTTTTATACTTAGAATATCACAGTGTTTTAAGTATAACATTAGAAAGGCAACATTAGAAAATGAAAGTAAAATATCTCAAAAATTTTGTACTGATTATATGTTAAAATTATAGTTTTGGGGAATATTGTGCTAAATATATTAAAATTAATATTGCTTCTTTCTTTAGTAATAAAAATTACGTGTGGCTAGCATTCCACTTCTTCTGAACAGTGCTTATCCACAGGTCTTCCTGTCTTGTTCTTTTCTTGTTTTGGATGCAATGCTAACAGTAAAACCCAGGGCTTTCCACAGGCTAGGTACTAGGCAAGCACTGACCACTAGGCTACATCTAGCACTGTTCATCTGTTTGTAGATGAGGTTTGTATGGTCCCTAGAGCTTTGGGCTTCAAGTGATCTTTTCTACTTAGCTCCCTAAGTAGCTAGTCTATAGGAACACTGCACACACCGCTGCACCTAGCTTACTGCTTTCAGTTTAGATTTGTTTTAAACGTACCAAATGCAAAACAAAGGAACAACCCTCACCATTACATTTTCTATACTATTAACAGTCACAGTGTTCAACTAATAAAAACACTTCACCTAATTAAAATGCTTCAGGCTAGACTCTATTGACCTGACGTAGTGAGGTGCATGGCCTTGCCTTAGCCATTATCAGCTGAGAAGAACCCGTGTGACAGCTTATTTATCATATTCCCACATGTAACTGGCCTCTAGCATTACTAGCTCTTTAACAATTTTAATATGTTTAAGTATATGTGTATGGATATTTTGCCTGCATGTATGTCTGTGCACCACATGTGCCTGATACCCACAGAGGCCAGGAGAGAATGTGGGATCCACTGGAAGTGGAGTTACAGGGTTGAACCCCCATGTGGGTGCTGGGAATTGAACCCGGGCCATCTGGAAGAGTAGCTAGTGCTCTTAAACACTCAGCCATCTATACAGCCTCTACTTCTTAAGATTTCAATCTAGAGTTTTACTACAACCTGTCCAGATATAGATCCACCTTGAACCTGTTTCACACTCTGAATATAAGTGGCTCTCTCTCATTACTAGATAGTCTGAGCAATTATCAAGTCAATTTCCCAGAAATCTCTGCAATTTATTATTTATAATTAGTTAATAAACTTAATTTTGGAATAATATTCCACTTGAGGGACAGGCTGGTCTTAAACCTGAGATCTTCCAGTCTCCCAGGTACTTGGGCTCTAAGTGTACAGCCCAATGTCTAGAATTTTGCAATACTTTATCTATTCTAGTTAATACTGTGATTTAACTATACACTCATACTTTTTAACCCTTTTTGCATGTAATGGGTATATATTTTGTTATTATTTTCCAACTTCCAATTCACTCATTAATGATGAAATAAAGTTTATCTGATCAATTAAATTTAAATTTTTTGCCTATTTTTTAAAATTTGTAATATTATTTATTTTTTATTGTTTTTAAGATAGTGTTTCACATAATCCAGGCTGACCTCTGACCCAGCATAACCCCTCCCAGTCTTCCTGTTTCCTTCCCAGTCTTCCTGTTTCCCTCCCAAGTACTCAGATTACAGGCCTGAGTCAGCATATCCAATTCTGGGTAGCACTGACTATAGGGCTTCACATATGCTAAGCAAGAACTCTCTCAATCAAGCTATGTTCACAAACTGCAACTATACCCTTTACATGTCATGGTCTTCCCTAGCAATGCTGTAGGATCCAACACAGGACCTTGCACATGCTAAGTAAGCCCTATCCATCCCCTTTAAAATACATTTTATATAGCAACATTTTTAATTTCATATGTTCAAGTTAGTTCTTTACTATATAAACCTGTTCCTTTCATCTAATCTATTTTAATTCATATTCTCTGTTCTTGTTGAGGGAGAGTATTCTTTACCTCCTTAAGCATCCTAAAAATGTCTTAAAGTCTCTCCCAGTCAATGGAATACTATGCAGCCATTAAGGAGTAAGATCATCCCATGGATACTAATATGAAATGATCTCGGAATATGTTCAGTTAAAAAGGCCAGGCATACTAAAGTATGTGTAGAATGCTACCATTTATATAAAAGAATATGTGGGGTATGTGTGGTATAGGTGTGTATTTATATGCTTGTACATGCATAAACTATCTCAGAAAAGATAGCAAATTAGTAATAGTGGTTGCCTCTGGGGAGAGAAACTGGGTGGCTAGGCGACAGAGGTGGAAATAGACTTACTTTTCACTGTTTACCCTTTTGTACCTTTGAATTTTGTACCACGTGCATGTATTACCTAGTCAAAAAAAAAATAAATAATTTTTAAAAATAAAGTCTTTGTTGGACTACTTACTCCATAAAGTTAATTTCATCCAGAGAAATCCCTTTTCTGGTGGTTTGAATTTGTTGTCTTAATATTAGATGTCTGAAATTTTGGTGATAGGCTTGAGTGGGAGAAGTTAAATTTTTCCTCTTCCTTCCTATTTAAAGGTTTTAAAATTGCCTCTGCTTGGCCATCTGAACCCCTAGTCTATTCCTGGGGTTTATAATGATATTTCAGGGCTTCAGTTTCATGATAATGTTGGAAATGACACACATACTCAGTCATTGACCAGCAAGTGCCTTCACTCAGTTCCTTTCATGAGACTGTGTCTTTCTTACTTAGCTAAAACCTACAGCCCAGAGAGCAAAACAGCCTTTTCTTCTTTCAGCCTTTCAAAAATGAAACACATTTCAATTAGAGCCCTAGCTTTCTGTGGTGATCTGGGTTCTTTCTTTACATGAAACTTCTCTGTGCTTTGATCTTTTTAACTAATAGGACCATAACCAGGTGACAATGCTAGAGGGAAAGACCAGGACCAGGTTTCGGCCCTGTCCAGATCTCAGTCTAACCTCTCCGATATTTGCTTTGGAACCTGTCTGCACCTTTGTACTGTTAATCTCTGTTTCTGTCTGTGTGGGTCAGTGGAGGTGCAGAGTATAGCAAACCACCTAAATTACAAGTAATTTCCACATTCCTTTTTCTTAGGTAACACTGAAAGTAATAGTTATAAAACTAACACAACTTCATGTTTTTATATTCATAATTTCATGTTAGAAAATAGAAAACAGCAAATTACCCACTCTAAACTGCTACTAAGAGTTAAAAACATCGTTTAGTCTTTTCTTCTTCATCATTTCTATTTATTTACTTTGTATGACTTTAACTTACAAAGTCCTAACCCTTGTCTAGGCTCTCTACAGGCTCTACAGTCTTAAGGACTGCATTTTAACCCACTAAACTGCTCACTTGTAATTTACTTCTCAAATCATTCACTAGGAAGGAGCAAGTACCCAAGGGTGTTACAGATGTTCTGTATGCATCGCATTACTGTGGATGTGGGTGAGGTCTGACTGTGAGAGATGTGACCAATGCGGTAGTACAGCACATGGCTAAGGTTCATACTGATGACCTTGATATACAGAGGGGAGAAAAAAATCACATGGAAGTGAACAACAGATTGCAGAAAGATTCCAATCTAAAAATCATTCATGGTAAAATTTATAATTATAAGGTAAGTTTTACAACTGGATCATGCATGACATATTTTCACTAACTGGAGAACCAGATTCTGAGTCACATTAAAGGCTCACCTATTCACCAACACACTCACCTGATATTATTCACACAGTCTTCATGTGCTTCAGAAAGGGTTTTTATGTGCTTTGAAGATATAGGGTCAAAAAGCAGAACTTCAGTCTGTTCACAAGCAACTGTCAGCACTGACCTGAAAGAAAGAACACACCTCTCTGGTTACTTCTCCAATGCCCTCTTATCTATAACCATACATATTATAAGCTTTTTTTACCCAGGTTTTTATGTCAGTAGCAGACATTACAAGGTTGGCACTATTCATGTTGGCAGTCCTAGGGAGTGCAGTTCTCACATAAACAAGTGTGTGAATTGATGCCGCTCATGTTCAAGCAGCACCTCTCAAGTATTTACTAGAATTTTAAACATGTGAACTGTCTGACTCAGGAACATTTTCTGGGATGTAGTAAAGTGAAATAATGATTAGTGAATATAGAGAAACATGTAAAGACATGCTTCACTGTGAAGAGGAGCGAGCAACCTAAGTATACATGAGAGAATGAGGACTGCATAAACCATGGAACACCGTAATTGTCCTATTCATGAGGGAAATAGCTCAAACCCCAAGTGGATGTCTGAAACTCCAACTAGTAAGGAGTCCTATACATACTACCTCCCTCCTACAAATACTTACAATAAAGTTCTTCTACAGATTTTCTGCAAGACTCAGTAAAGATTAACAAATAGGGTTGGGGATTTAGCTCAGTGGTAGAGCGCTTGCCTAGCAAGCGCAAGACCCTGGGTTCAGTCCCCAGCTCCAAAAAAAAGAAAAAAGAAAAAAAAAAGATTAATAATCAAACATAACAGTTTCAACAATAACAGTTTCAACAGTTACATTGTGGTGCAACTTACACAAGTGTGCTTGCTCTAAAAAATATATCCTGCAGCAGATCTTAGCAGTTTACTGCTCTCAAAGAGGATCTAAGTTCAGTTCCCAGTACCAACATGATAGCTCCAGGGGCTTCCCAACTCTCATCTGTCCTTCCTCAGGCAGCTAAACCCATGTGGTACACATCAACTCATACAGGCAGGCGCGCGCGTGCGCACACGCACACGCGCGCACAAACACACACACACACACACACACACACGGCCCACAAAGTGGGCTGGACCCTCCTATATTGCTTAGCACATAATAATGTTCTATATTTAAATTGGGGCTGGGCAGCCAGCTCCATTAACCTAATGCTTGCCAGGTAAGCAGGAGGGCCTGAGCACTGAAGAAGCAGACAGGGCTTTCTCACCAGCCAATCTAGCTGAAATTGTGAGTTACAGGTTAAGAGAAAAATAAAGTAAAAGAAATTGAAAAGAGACACTCAATGACCTGTGGTCCCCACATACATGCACATTTTCCCCAACATGAAAAGACACATACCAAAGAAAATTTAAAGCACTGGCTTACAGCAAGTGAATTCAATGAAAAAAAATTCTGAGTTGGGTTTTTGTAACTCACTTTCTAACCTACGGCCCTGGACACACACACACACACACACACCCTTTTTTCCCACTCCCACCTTTTTTAAAATTTTGCGTTTCATTCTGTAGTCCCTGCTAGTCTAGAATTTACTAGGCAAGCCTGGTCTTGAAGTCTCAATGATACTCCTGTTTCAGCTTCCCAAATGTTGGGATTACAGGAGTGAGCCAATACCTGGCTGAGAACTTCTTAATCCACTAAGGAATGAGATAATTTGAAGTTGGCTTTAGTGCTATGGAAACTACCCCTGATCAAGCCTTAGTCCTAGGGTATATTCTTATACAGTTTCATCCAAGCCCATCTTGCCAGATTTTAAACTGTATTTCATTCCATTCATTCTAAGCCATGTGTCCATTACAAACCCTTTTAGTCTCTCTGCTGCTGCTCTTGGAATTTACAGATGCCTCTCAGAGAAAAGTTAATTTCAAACACAGAGCTCACCTCTCTAGATTTTGGGTCTGCAATTTTACTATTCTGGTAATTTTACAATCTCTTCAAAAATAATCTTTTTCATACTTTACATTAACTACTATATACTTTTCTGATTATTTTCTGTTGGAAGGCTGTCAACCCACTTCATCTACTATATTTGGAAAGTTAAACTTTTTACCTCTTATATCTACCAGACCTAGTTAAGGATTATTGATAAATGCTCCCCTTTCATCCTGAATGCTGTTGGTGTAACCTCTTGATCAATGCCACATGTCTGCATTATTGTATTTCATTTTATTAATTTCTACATTTTAAAAAACTTTATTTCCAAAGCCAGGTGACAGTGGAGCACACCTTTAATCCCAGCATTTAGGAGGCTGAGGCAGGGATTTCTGATTTGAAGGCCAGCCTTGTCTACCATGAGTTCCAGGACAGTCAGCTACACAGAGAGACCTGTCTAGAAAAAAATTGAAACAAAATAAAGTAAAAAAACTTTATTTTCAGGTCAGTAAGATAGTTCAGTGGATAACAGTGCTTGGGCCTGAGCCTAGAGACCTGAATTCCATCCCTGGTGTAAGGAGAGAGGGAACCAACTTCTTCAAATTGACCTCTGACCCTCCATACTCACAAATAAATAAATATAACCAAATCAAACCCTTAAGCTATATTTCCTACCATTTTGCTTTCTTCAGATTTATTTTTATATTATTTATAAATAATGTTAACTCTTTTTCCTTGTGATAGTTTCATAATTTTCCATTCCTTTCTGCTTTGCTAATTTAATAAATTTACATTTATTTTTATCTATTTATGCATGCAATGTTTGTGGGCACACGTGTGCCACAGTGCACATGTGGAGGTCAGAGAACCATTAGAAAGAGTTAGTTCTCTCTTCCCAGAATGTGGACCCTGGAGATCAATCTCAGGTTGTGAGACTTAATGACAACTCACTCACTGAACTATCTTACTGACTCCATTTTACTAACTTAAAAATGCAGAGTGAGATGCTAGCTTTAAAAACAAAATAGGCACTGGGAAGATAGTTCAGCTGTCCAAGTATGAGTACCTGACCTTGGATGCCCACTATCCACGTAAAAAGCTTGGTATAAGCTGTAGTTCCCAAAATGACCTTGTGAAAGTTATGGGAGGAATGTGCCTAAGAAAACTAGGCAGCCTGTACTGGCTGGTTTTGTGTGTCAACTTGACAAAGTTTTGTGTGTCATCACCCTCAGTTGAGGAAATGCCTCCATGAAATCCAGCTGTAAGGGATTTTCTCAATCAGTGATCAATGGGGGAGGGCCCAGCCCACTGTGGGTGGTGCCATCCCTGAGCTGACGGTCCTGGGTTCTAGAAGAAAGCAAGTTGAGCAAGCCAAGGGAAGCAAGCCCTAAACACACTCTCCCTGGCCTCTGCATCAGTTCCTGCCTCCAGGTTTCTGCCTGGCTTGGGTTCCTGTCCTTTCTCCGATGATGAACTATAATCTGGAAGTGAAAGCCAAATAAACCTTTTCCTCTCAACTTGCTTTTTGGTGGTGTTGTTGGATAGAAACCCTAGGACACAACTCTACCCTCAGGTGTATGGTGGGCACACATGAGGATACTATACGTGGGGGAGGGTCAATTAGAATAGATGCAGGGTTCTAATTCTCCAAATAGATTATTGTTAACAGCCTCTCACTATGCTAGTTATTAATTGTGTAATTGCTAATATAATGGTAACTCAAGGAATGTCACGGAATGTGTTGAAGCACTGCAATGATGACAGATCTGGGAACTTCAGTCACCAGGACTGACTCAATATTTTAACCACTCATATGGCTGAATCAGTGTGTAGTGGCTGAATGTCATGGGGGTACAGAGTGCTTGCCCTGTAAAGATCTGAAGTGATACTGAAAAAAAATAATGGTAACTTTGGTCTTACCTTCTGTATTCTTCTGTTTAGGTCTGTCTAATTAACAGAGGTATATTGTGCATATTAAATTTTCCCCTATGGTGATAAATCTGCCATTTTCTCCCAGAAGTGTTAAACACTGTTATATTTTAAATCTAATACTTGTTTAATTTTTATGTAGATACCCATTCAAGTAGAGCTGAGTTCTCACATTATGATGTAACTTAGTCATGTTTTCCCCTTCAAGCCTATTTTATTCTCCTTTTAATATAGTTTACCAGGTATTTTATAGTGTGTGTGTGTGTGTGTGTGTGTGTGTGTGTGTATATATATATATATATATACATATATATATATTACATTATATAATATATATATACATATGTATGTATGTATGTGTGTATATATATATATATTCGAAAGCTGTTTCAAGCTAATGGGTCCAAGTGGTGCTCCTACCCTCAAACTCCTGGCAGTTTAACTATGTTTTTTCTTTGTGTGGGGGGTACTGAGATTAAACTCCCATGTCAGGCAAATGTTTTACCACTAAACAATATCAACTAGTATCAAGAGTTTTTTCCTTCTGTTCCTTTCTTACCTTTGCATATCTGTGCATATGTGGATAAACCTCTGTGTGTGTGTGTGTGTGTGTGTGTGTGTGTGTGTGTGTGTGTGTGTAGACCAGAGGCTTTCATCAAGTGTCTTCCTCTATTGCTCTCTACCTTGTTATTTTAAAATTTACTTATTCAGTGTATGTGTGTGTGTATTGCCTGTATGTATATGTACTACACATGTACATGATGGACCCCCTTGGAACTAGAGTTACAGACAGTTGAG
The DNA here is from genome assembly GCF_021556685.1 of Rattus norvegicus. Lineage (NCBI taxonomy): Eukaryota > Metazoa > Chordata > Mammalia > Rodentia > Muridae > Rattus > Rattus norvegicus. The sequence goes on along the minus strand of NC_141538.1, from coordinate 64,882,783 downwards.
AGCTGCCTTGTGGGTGCTATGGCCCAGGTTCCTGCAAGAACAGCAAGTGCGCTTAACCACAGAGCTCTCTCTCCAGCCTCTCTACTCTAACTGAGCATGGAGCTCACTGTCTGGGCTGGAACAGCTACTCAGTGAACCCCAGGAATCATGGGCTAGGGATATGAGATACTATACCCAGCCTTTACTTGGGTGCTAGGGATGCAAAAATCAGGTCCTCACTGCACAGCAAGCTCTTTACCCACCGAGAATAATCACATTCTTCCTTTTGTAATCTTTCCCCTTTATTTCATACTTTTTCTCTACTAGTTTTGAAGGAAATTATTCTTTCTTTTGCTTTCTTGAAAATTTGATATATATACTTATTAAAGTCTCTTAAATTATTGGTGTGTGTGTGTGTGTGTGTGTGTGTGTGTGTGTGTGTGTGTCTGTGTGTGTGTGATATGTATGGGTATATGTGCAGGCCAGAAGACAACTTAGTACTGAGTTAGTTCTCTCCTTTACCTTTACATGGGTTCCAGGGATCAGAACTCAGATCACCAGGCTTGTACAGAAAGTACCTTGACTTGCTGAACCATTTCACTGGCTGAATACCAGAATAATTACTTTTTAAAAATGCTTCTGGGGCCTGGCGGAGTGGCTTATTGGGTAGAGGCAAGTCACCAAGGCTGACTACCTGAGTTCCATCCTTGGGACCCACATGATGGAAAGAAAAGACTCCTGCAGGTTATCTTCTTATCTCCATACACGACACATGTGCCTCCACATGTAAGCCATGACATGACATGAGCCTGTATGAATGTGATACCTTTAATGCTAGCACTTGGAAGGCAGAGGAAGGTGGATCTGAGACTTTGAGGCTAGCCTGGTCTACATATTAAGTATCAGGGCAGCCAGGGCTATCATGAGGAACAAAAAAAAAAAAAAAGAAGAAGAATAAATAAATTTCTCTGGGAGAATGCAGTCCATACTCAAATAAGAATTATGTGCAATGTATCTCTCATTCTAATAGCTCTGGACAATCTGAATTAAATTTTTCATAATTAATTCTAAAATCATCATTCTCTATTTAAAAAAGTTACTCCTAGAGAATGCACACAACTACTTCTTAAACCCTGAAAGTATATATAGGAGTCTGATAAAAGACTGAACTATAGAGAAGAGAGGCACAGACGGAATTTGGGGAGAGGAGAAAGCTTTTTTTTTTTTTTTTTTTTTTTTTGTTCTTTTTTTCGGAGCTGGGGGCCGAACCCAGGGCTTTGCGCTTCCTAGGTAAGCGCTCTACCACTGAGCTAAATCCCCAGCCCCGAGAAAGCTTTAAGAATAGAGCATAAAGGAAAAAGGTTTCGTGAATAAGCTTTGGCTAACTCAACTTTCTCTGCTCATCAGTTTTCTTAGAAATTCAAGTATGCACCCACTGCTAAAACCCCAGCTGACTGCTGTGAAGAGAAGCCTTGTACCAGGTCTAATTAGGAAGAAGCATTTCCGTCAATAAACTAGAACAGGTCTTACTCGCTCAGTAACTGTTCCCTTGCTTCTCTCTCAGCATGTCTTAGGTCTTTCTTCTTTGAAAAGTTTCATTTCATCGTTTCCACCTCCTCCAACATGATATGCTAATATGACCCTTCAGCATTAGTTCACAGTCATATGAAATACTTCTATTCTTTACTCAGCAATCTTGATTCCTTTATCTCCTGCAATTTTTTTTTTCTGATCTTGATTCAAGTGTCACTTTCTCACGGTAACCTTAAATACCCTCATTCAACAGGCTTCAAGCCTTTATCTCAATTTGTAGGTATCTCAATTTGTAGGTATATACTGTGCATTACTTAAAATCTCATATCCAGTTGAATTAACAAAGGTCAGGCTCAGTAAAAGGAGTGTGTCATTAGCTAGTGTTACTCACCACAGGTAGCTGTACCTTTGCAACCTATCAAGAGTTCCAGGAGCATCTGGTAAATGAGGTATTGGATGAATGAATGCAGCAACTAAACGAAGACTAGTAACCCAGAGGCCAGATGTGATAAGGATGTTATTATGTCATCTTATGGTGGAACCACAACCAGTATGTCCCTCTGATTGTTGTTAAACTTGTGCACTCACAAGATAGAGTACCAAATAGACCTGGGATAGTTTGAAAATTCCCTATATCTTGAAGTAAACCGAGAGCAAACATCTTATCAGTTTAAGCATGCAGACTATCCCACAAATGGACCAAACACTGAGAAACGTATTTCTGCAGTCTTAGTATCTTTCCAAAGCTTTCATTTGTCTCCTCACAGCATGATCTGGCACAAGGTCCAAAGATTCTCCAATCTTTCTCCTTTTAACATAAACTCAAGATCAGGGAAAAAAAGCCCACCGAGGATAACAGTAAAATGATGGGCATTTATTTAAAGCATAATTGCTGGGGACCTACGGTGTACTAGAACGCCCTAGTTATGTACTGCTCTGACAGACCTGCAGCGACTGCTTAAAGTATTTCTCTTTCACCCAGCCTCCAGGAACCCGAAGGAAAGCACTGGGCCTGCCTACCTCAAAAGGCCAGGACAGGGCTCACAGGCGACAGACAATGTGCTTCTGAAAGTAGCAGGGACACGAAGGCCAGCAGCTGCAGCCAACCTGACTGCAGGGAGCCCGCTGGGGTGTAGGAGCTTACCCGTCCGGCGAGTACTCGAGGTTGAAGACAGCACCGTGGGTGCGGGTGCTGAGGTACACTGAGTCTGCGGGATGGATGGAACCATACAGGTTAGTCATCGTGCGGAAATTGTCCCGAGCCGGGTCCACGAACAGCCCGCGACCGAGGCTTCGCTCTCTCAGCCACCCGAACAGTCTGGCACCAGGGCCGCCCAGGCCGGCGCTGAGGCCCTGCCGACTCCAACTGCCCGCCTTACAGTCTGGCCTCGAGCGTCTGCGGGGCGAGGAGGAGGGTGACAGCTCTGCCTGCGACGCGGCAGCGGACAACTCCAGAGCTTCGGGGGCCGCGAGCTCTCCGGCGCGCTCGGCTGGGGACACTGCCGGGCTGCCCCGGAGGCGAGGGCTCCCGGTGGCCGGCGGGGGAGAGGCCGCGTCAGCTCCTCGCTGTGGAGACGCCGGCCGCGGAGCTGGAGAGGGCGGTCTGGAAGCTGCCGCCGGCCCTCCGAGAGGCGGCGGCTCCTCAGCTCCAGCCGCCCCGTCCCCGCCCGGGCTGTGGGGCCCGAAGGGAAACATGACCAACGCCCCCGCCCCCTATTCCGGGCCGCTGTCCCGCCGCCCGACAACTCAGCGCTCCCGCTCCAGCCGCCACTTCCGGGTGTCGCGCCCTAAACCCGCCGGCTGGGAAACCCGCGCCGCCGCTAGTCTGCCCTCCTCCGGGGACGTAAAAGCAGGGACACCACCGCCGTGTGCGCCACAACCTCAGAGGACTGTGAAGTCAGGAGCCACTAACCCTCTGCGTGCAATATAAGACGCAAAGGACCCGACTACAAGCAGCAGAGTCGGCCCTCAGCTGTCAGTGAGCACTGGCTGGCTGTGCGCCGGACCAGTCTGACAAGACTGGATCGGATTACCTGCTGTTCTTACACTGAGATTGAGTTGGGTTGGGAGGGAGGGTGATTACTGTATTATATGTAGGTCACACACTAAATCTCTTGGCACACTGCCTACTCAACCTCGAAGTCTAAAGATTCGAAAGCAGTCGAATTTCAAAAGCATTGGACTGTATAGGGCCTAGATTCAAGGAACCTATCGTCATAAATATCTGCCCAAATCTTGGTTGCTGCGCAGTAAGGTAAATCTTTTATCAAGGCCAGAGCCTTCTTCTCTTCCCTGCAAAAAGAACATACATGCGGCTAGAAGTAACTGAGGGGAGCTGGAGAGCTGAACCAATTCAAATCCACAAAGCGAGAGCCCACTGTCCACCGCCGTGCTCACACTGCATCTGCCAAGCACTGCACGGTCCCTGAGGACTTTCCTTTGTGTTCCTAGTACCTATTTTCAGGGAAAGCATAGACAGGGAATGGGGATTTTCAGTGCAGGGAAGTTTAGTCCTCAAACAGGATAGCTTGAGGTAAAAGGAAAGGCAAATAGGTAAAAGAACTAATCAATTTTCTAGGTCTGTAGCATTGTAGGGAGCTCACATTTGGTGACTGATAAAAACCTGAAGGATGATCCAGCCTATGGTGATAGACTTGGAAGATGTCTGGAGAAAGGGAATTAGATATCCAATGGTTGAACTTTAAACAGAACATCAAGAAATTGTCATTCGGTTTGTATTGGCTCCACATAATCAGATTTCACAATGCAGGGGATTCAACATGAAAAGCATACCAAGGTCCCAAAGCTATTGAAGAGCTGTTCACTGGGCTGAGGATATGGTTCAGTGGTGGAACATTTGTCTAACATGTGTGAAGCCCTGACTTCAACCCCTAGTACTGCAGAAAAAAAAAAAGCCAATCATGTTCACTGATAATGTAAGGAAACAAAATGGGAGTAGAGAAGGAGTTTATAAGTTTACATGTTCTCTGTTCATGTCATGATGACTCTCAAAACGTTAAAATGTAAATAAATTCAAGGCAATGGTTGTAGCTCAGAATAAGCCATTTAGTAATATGTGGTTTTAAAAATGCCTGTATTTGTATGTGACTGTTCACTTATTCCAAGTATTTTTTACTGAGACCTAAAATAAGAGCATATTAAGGCTATGATTCTATAACATCAGTTAAAACAAAACAAAATGAAAAGGCACCAAAAATAACACCCAAATTCAGCCGTACCTCTTCCTGTTGACACACTACCTTTGAGAGTTTATTCACAACCATGTTAATGAGGAATTAACTTCAAATCAATCTACATTGACCAATTTCCACACAATATTGCCATTTGGAAAGCGTAAGAATCTTCAACCTTAGTAGCCAAAATTCAGTTAGATGTCTGCTCACGTTTAAAGCATCATTGCAACTCTATGGCTTTCTGGTCTTTTTGAATCACAAAGGAAGTAAATGACAAAATGATTTTCTGAATGTGTCCCCAAGCATCAGTGATCTCATGTCCGTGGACACTCGAGACCTATTTCATCAAGCAGGTGGGGAACACTTTTTTTTCTCTATCCAATAACTAGATGTTTTGTGCTTTTTAATTGTTATGCAACTGATTTCTTCTACTGCAATGTAACTGAAATGATAAACACTGGCCTTTCCTGTCAGTCCTTGATGCTTTCAGAGCAGTAAGTTCATTCTCAGTCTGTTTACTATCATTGTTTCTGTTCACTGAATAAAATCCCCTGTTAGCACTGACATCAGGCATCTTCTCTATTGAAACCCTGCATTTCAAGCTTTTTGAGGTGATTATCCGTCATGCCATCAGATTGGGAAACAGCAAGTGTAGACTCTATCATTGCTTTTTCTCGAGCAGGGCGGTCAGACTTTCTCTGATTGTTACAGACCTGTAATGAAACACACAATCAGTATCTTGGTCCATTATAACAAGGGTAATAAAATCCAAGGTCTGATGAAATCAATGAGGAAAAGCCCTCAAGGTTATTCTAGAACAAAGGGAGCAAAGTAGGCCAGAAAGATAAGTAGCTTGGTCAAGCCTAATGGTATATAAACTTGGAAATCTAGTTCAAAACCATGTCTGCCAAGAAGTCTTTCCGAAGGACTAGAGAGCTACCTCAGTTAAGAGCACTTGCTCGTGGGGTTGGGGATTTAGCTCAGTGGTAGAGCGCTTGCCTAGGAAGCGCAAGGCCCTGGGTTCGGTCCCCAGCTCCAAAAAAAAGAACCAAAAAAAAAAAAAGAGCACTTGCTCGGGGTTGGGGACTTAGCTCAGTGGTAGAGCGCCTGCCTAGCAAGCGCAAGGCCCTGGGTTCGGTCCCCAGCTCCGAAAAAACGAAAAAAGAAAAAAAAAAGAGCACTTGCTCTTGCAGAGGATCTAGATTGAGTCCACAATCATCTGTAACTCCAGTTTCAGAGGGTCTGACACCTTCTTCTAACCTCCAAGGGTACCAAGTATACACATGATACAGGCATGCAGGCAAAACACACACACACACACACACACACACACACACACACACTTTTAAGAGTCTTGCTTATTCTAAACTTAAAAAAAGATGGACCTGGAGTTAAGAGCATTTGCTGTTCTTGCACAGGACCCAGGTTCAGTGTTCTGCATCCACAGAGTGGCCCACACCTGCAGTAACCCCAGTTCCAGGGGATCCAATACCCTCTTCTAGCCTCTGATGAGCCCTGCATGCACGTGGTGCACATATACATATGCAGGCTCACATACATACAACTTTAAAAAAGAAAACAATTCCTTCTTTCCACCTGGACAAAGTGGCTATCCCTTCTACTCAACCCTGAGACATGAAGATTACTTAATTCACCTCAGTAACAGTTTGGGCAAAAGAGCAAGACTTTGTCTCTTAAAAACAAAGTCTCCCTTTTCCTTTAAACATCTATGATTTATCTCAGAGTTGGGCCAGGTGCCTTTAATCCCAGCAATTGGGAGGCAGAGGCAGGTGGATCTCTAGTTCAAGGCCAGCCTGGTCTATAGAATGAATTCTAGGACAGCTAGGGCTACATAGAGAAACCTTGTCTCAGAAAACCAAACAGGTAGGTAGGTGGGTTGGTAGATAGATAGATAGATAGATAGATAGATAGATAGATAGATGAATAATCTCACAGTCAAGAACAGAGACTTCATCTTCCTTGAAGATCTTGCTTTCCAGATGACAATAATATAGCTCATAGGCTACCCCTCTGTCCCCAGTGAAGCCCAAGCAGGACACAATATTTGTGAAATTAGTAGTTTATATTGTATCCAAGTATGTCGGCTCATGCTGAGTCACGAGGTTCCCTGAGAATTTGACTCTGCCTCAGCAACACGACTCCTAAGCCATCCTGAGCTACAAGCACAAGATACTGTCTCACGAAGCTAAAACCAAGAATAACACCAAAACCCCCCGCGCACTTAGCCACTGATGCACTGAGAATGTGTCTGACATTTCCCATTTATTGTCTCGTCCTCTAAGCAGCAGCACTGTTATTATCCCCATTTTATTGAAGAAACTGTGGCTCAGAGGAGCATAGTAACTTCCCTAAGGTCACGTGGCTATGCCATTGCAGAGCCCAGGTCAGGTTCCAAGGACATGAAGTCCCACAGACTGCACTAATAACCATTTTCTCTGGTGATAAAATACTGAAAAGCACTTAAAAATGAAAGCTATTAGACCAACTTAGCATACGAAGTATGGCAACCTACTTAATGGCAACAAGGAGGCATTGCCTGGCAAAGCCAGGAGGAGCCAGGACTGGCGGGGGCCCTGCGGGAGGGCTGACCTTGAAGTTACCTGTAGACTAGGACGTGTCAGGTCACGAAAGAAGACTGTAGGGGTAGAGAGACTGATAAACTTCGACCTTAGAATAAATTCAGTGGTTTGGGTTGATGTTGTTGGTGTTGCTGTTGTTGTTGCTGTTTTCAGTTCCCCAGCTCCAAAAACAAGGGGTTTTGTTGTAGAAAGCAGACCTGGAGAAACTTCTCGGCGAGTCCTCATTCACTGTCTTCATCCTTAGCTCATTTTCTGCAAATAATTAGGATGACCTCTGAGATGAATCAAGGGCAGAGTGAGTCGTTTACTGGGAAACAGGGCCAATTTCATAATCAATCTTGGTGATAAGAGAGGACAGAGACAATTCCAGAAAGATAGGCAGCTTGGACCCAAGTCTGGCCAGCACTAAGAAATAAAAGCTAAGACATCTGACTTGGGGCCTCTAAGAATAATCAGTGGATGCACCATTCCACCCTGGAAAATGCACGCAGTATAGCACACCAGAAAAGGACAGCTTTGAGACAATACCTTGCCATCTTAAAGTCGGACACTCCATGTCCAGTGCACCCCTGCACTGAGAGTGTGAATGATGAAAGTAAGACTCACTTTAGAGAGAAGAGAATAAAGGTCAAACAACCAGTGCCCTTGGCTTAAAGCTGGGAGGTTTGGTCACTCCCGACCTCCAAATCCATTGTCTACATAAGCAGGTAGGAAGAATGCTGGGATCCAGAAGGGAACTCAGATAGTGGGAAGAGCTTGAGGCGTATGCCCTGTGCCATACAATGACCTAAGCTTTGCCTTCCCTAGGTACAGAGAGGCCCTAAAACTGACACAGGGGAGGTGGGTGCCAACCTGGTCAAAGAGTACTGGGATCTTTGAGTAGACCCAGTACAGGGCACTGTGGACAACCATGCTATATATGTACCTTTCACCCAGGCAGGTCACTATGACGATGTGTTCCTTGTCAGCTTGGCTGAGCCAGCCTGGAGAAGAAAGGAGACCCATCCAGCAACCCCAGACAGCAGCTTAGTAAGAGCCTATCCAGCCCAGGTGTGTCCATCTGTAGAGATCTGTCCATCTACCTACTTGCCTAACCTCCCTCCCACATTCATTCTAGTTCCTTGTCTTCGTATCATCTGATTTTTTTTCTAAAGTCAATTTGTTCTTTTGTTGCCTCTTTCTCCCCTCAAGAGTGCACGTGAAACTGTTGGGAAGGCCCTACTGAAGAAAACACCGACATTTCGCATTGAACTCGGTAAAGTTGTACTGGTGCCTAGCTAAAGCTTTTACCCCTACTGACTAGCGTTCATGGTACTAGAAGGTACTTTGCATACTATCAAAGGAGAAAGGTAAAAAACCAACCCAGCCACAAACTCTTCCAGCTACGATGGAGACTACCTGCATGATACGCAGGTACAATAGCGGCACAAACGTTGTGAGAGTAACCAACCACTGTCTAATTGGATTAAAGCCCCATGAGATGAACTCATGCCTGGCACTGCTCATGGAACCAAGAACATGTGACTAGAGAGGGCATGAACCAAGGGCAAAACACATACTATTGTTCTGCTAAAGGAATATAACAATGAAATGACTATATTGTGCTATACCCATAGAACTGTGTCTCATTCAGCCATCGTTACGGAAACTTCCTTCTGCAGTAGATGGGAACTAATAGAGAGGCCCACAGCTGGACCATGTGCCAAGTGAGAAACTTTGGACACTCAGTCCTAAATGGGTCAGACATATTTACCAAACCCCTTCCCTCAGGGCTTAGGGAGCTACGTGGAAGATGAAGGTTTTAAGACCCAGTAAGGCTGGAATACAAGGAAACTTCTAGACACAACATGACTGATACATATATGAACACACAGAGAGCATGGCAAAATGCAGACAGCCTGCACAGGTCTAAGCCAGACGTGGTCCAACTGTCAATCACTCGCAAATGTAGAGTTGGTTTTATCCAATGGAATCTCACTGGGTATACAAATCACACTGAAGAATAGCCCCCAGGCTGAGCCTTAGAGGGCCAGCACCAGGTGAATTCAACAGTTCTTCTGGAGATCTTTTTGTCTCCAAATGCAGTGTTTGGGTTTTTGTTTTGTTTTTTGTTTTTTCATCTTACATGTTTTTTGCTTCTTTATTATCGTTTCTGATAATTTTGTGTTTTTATGAGTGTGTGTGTGTGTGTGTGTGTGTGTGTGTGTGTGTGTGTGCGTGCACGCATGTGCATTTCTCCTTTTTTTTTTTTTTGCCTGTGTTTGTTTATTCTGTTTGGGCTTTATTTGCCTGTTTGTTTTCTAATGAAATAAAGCGTGACGTTGGATGGGAAAGAAGGTTGAAAGGGTCTGGGAGGAAACAGAGGAAAGGAAACTATGATCAGAATATGTTGTGTGAAAAAAAGTCACTTGGAAAAAAGACTATGTAAAAGTCTCTATACTTCTATGACTTTAAAAAACTACTCTAATCCCAGAGGACTACTGATATATGGCAGTTACCTCAGAAGATGTACTAAGTGAATTTATGAGTTGCTGGGCTAACCGTTTAAGAACAGAGACTACTTCCTAACCTCAGCGAACCTGCCACCTACGGCTAGGGAGAGTTTAGAGTAGGAAAAGCCACTTGTGTCCCTGGCACAGTTCTGAGCTTTATACATGCTACCCCATTTTCTCTTCACACCAGCTTTATGGTATTTAACATTTCACCAGGAAGAAAAGCAAGGCTGTGAACCATTACAATAACCTGCTAACATTCGTTTGTTTTTTGTTTTTTGTTTTTTTTTTTAGCAAAATTCATATTTGAGTAAACATGGGTCTTCTCCCAGGGAAAGAGAGCGGCTGTGCTGCTGATACACAGGTGAGGCAGCTGCTACACTGCCCCGGGGAAGGCAAAGCGGGCATCTGTAATGGGTCATGGGAGGAATGATCCCTTGTCATTGGAAGCAAAGGAAGTGGACGTTGGAGGAAAGAGCTGGAACATAAAGGCAAGGATAAGCAAAGGGACATCTGGGTCACAGCAAAGTGAGCACAGTTAACGGGAAGACAAACCATGAGAGGCTGCGTTGTGAGAATAAACTGCAGCCTCTGCCGACTCGAACAGAACAGAGCAGGGATTGTAGATGGCTGGGAAGGGAGTCTAGAGAACAGCCATGAAGATCTACAGTGACGCACTTGCTGCCTGTCTCCCAGTATCCATTATTCATTGGTTAATTGCCAGGCGCCATGGTGCACATATTTAAACCTAGCATGAGGGAGGCAGAAGCATGGGGATCTCTGTAATGCTAGCCTGGTCTATGTAGTGAGTTTCAGGCCAGCCAAGACTCATAGTGAGAACCTGTTTCGACAGACAGACAGACAGACAGACAGACAGACAGACAGACAGACAGACAAAACCCAAACAGTCCATTGCTGCCATTCCCTTTTTCTTTAGTAATTAGGATCTCCTAACGCAGCTGAGCACATGGTCACATACTTTCCTTTGTAGCTAAATGCAATGGGCAAAATCTGGCCTGAGATGTAAGTGAAAGCAATGTGTGTAACTCCTACATCCTGACCTTATGGCGAGGGACAAGGGATCACCACTGCTACTCCTTTTTGCTGGTGACATTTATCCTGTAGGCTAGAGCAGTTCCGAACATTAAAAAAAAAAAATACTAGATCAACCCTCAGCAGCCCATATGGAAACTATTAGACGAGAGAAAGAGAAAAATCTTATTTAAACCAATGTATACTTTCTCTCTGGGTAGTAGCAAGCCAAGCTGAATCCTAAGAAATAAGCCCTTGACTTACAGGCTCATGGCCTTATTCAGGGGTTATAAAGAACCACGGACAACTTTTATTCCTTAAGTAAGAAAAAATATTTCTTTATTTAAGAAACATTAAAGAAAATATGTCTTTATTTATGACAACTAGTCATAAAGCTGCATTTAGACATTGGCTTCAATATCTAGAGTTGCCATTGGATGTGGTGGTGTATGCTTGTAATCTCAGCATTTGGCAAGCTGATGTAGAAGGAGAGCTATGCGTTCAGGACCAGCCTGGGCTACACAGTGAGTTCAGGCCAGGCAGGACTATATAATTAGGCATTCATATTCATTATCATTCTCTCTCTCTCTCTCTCTCTCTCTCTCTCTCTCTCTCTCACACACACACACACACACACACACACACACACACACATTCGTTTTTCTCTTTCCTCCTCCCTTCCTCCTACCCCTCTCCCCTCTGCCCCCTACTACCATTAATAACAAAACAAACTAGAAAACAGGAACCAAGAGATGTCACAGAAGCTGAGCTGCTCCCTGACATAGTGACCCGGGACCAGGAAAGAACTGCTAGCAGCAGAAGCCAAGCACCTGGGCTTCAATCAAGAATGTGTTAGCGCCACGTTTTCAGTGACCTGTTTCTTTATTACACATGGCATTGAAAGAGGCAAAGAAAGCTCTGGATTCTGATGGCCAGTAAGACAGCACTATAAATACATTTGCTAAAAATCCCGTCTGCAGGGGAAAAAAAGACAGAGTCACACAAAACCAAAACCGGAAGCAGAATAAGCAACAGTAACTGGGTACCACTCCTAACTGGTTAGAGGCCAGATGTAGCCCCGGGGAGACTACAGTCCCCTCCTACACATCCTTCACCTTTCAGTGTATGCATGTTACTTCCCAAGTGTATATGATAGCGTTTGGTGATTCACATTCTGAGATTTAGAGACTGCAACACAGATCAAATGGTTCCCCAGCATAGGTCCTGCCATCTCACAGAAGGGCTAGTGCGCTTTATCATCTTCTTAGAATTAAATGACTCGTCCTGGCCAATGGTAGTGGCATATAGCTACAGTCCCAGGAAGGAAACTTGCTGTGAGTGTAAGGCTAGCCTGGGATACATAGTGAACCACTATATCAAGAAGAAGAAGAAGAAGAAGAAGAAGAAGAAGAAGAAGAAGAAGAAGAAGAAGAAGAAGAGGAGGAGGAGGAGGAGGAGGAGGAGGAGGAGGAGGAGGAGGAAGAGGAAGAGGAGGAGGAGGAAGAGGAAGAGGAGGAGGAGGAGGAGGAGGAGGAGGAGAAAGAACAACAACGACAACAACAACAACAACAACAACAACAACAACAGCAGCAACAACAACCCTAAAAAAAATCAGTAACTCCCTTTGGTAAGGTTGATATGGTAAAGTACTTTGTAAAGTTTTTCTTTTCATACATTCAATCTCATCCGTATCTATAAACCTATAAAGTAGCTAAGGCAGGTAATATTATTCCCCAGAGATAAAGACATAGAGGTCCTGAGCCAGTTGAGTGGCTACCTCAAGGCCATTTCTTGAAGTGAAGAGTAGTCTAGAGGTTTTGGCATTATGCTTTTCTCTATATTTTCTAACACAACGGAATGCAGACAACTTTCAGTTTCTTCTCTCCTCCTCTGACCACAGAAAATGGTTTCTCAAAGAGTCCAAACTGTCGCTGGAACTCTAGTGGAGGGATCCTGGCTGGTCTAAGTGAATCTTGGTAATAAGTGCATTTCACTTGTCAGTGACTAGCATGCGAAAAGAAACTAACGTGACTAATGAGAAATGAAGGGGGCCTGTATGGCTCCCCAGCAGAGATATGACAACAGCATGCCCTCCCCACAATCCGGACATCATTCTACCTCTGAAGTTGAGGGAAATGAGGCACACCACCATTCCGCTGTTAGACCAGTGACCTGGATTTCCTGTACAACCCACAGCTGACAGCAGCTAACACACTCCGCACTACACAGTCACTAACGGTCTGCAAGACCCCAAGTGAAGACCATTCACACCAGATGGGAGGAAGAAAGAGCTGGGGCAGGGGGGCTTTTTTTTTACCAGGGCAGCCATGTTGTTAGCTTTATATAACAGGTCCTATTAAGGCAATATTAGTTTGAAAAATATGAGTTTAGAACAAATGCCTATGTTTAAGAAAGAGCTTAGAGTTTGGCCAAATAAATCACAGGCTACTAAAAGCTACTCTCAGAGCTTCACCACACAAATGCTACAGAGCTATACGGTCAGACTCCCGCCATGTATATTCTGCTGTTTCTGGTTTGCGAGGATCGTAACTGTTTCTACAGTGGAACCTTAAAGCACTGACTGAATCTGTCTTGGATATATGCAGAGTCGAAAGCCTTTAAGATGAAAATCAGATCGCGTATTGATTTATACAGAAGGCATTACGTGGATGTTTAGAGATACATTATTTTGGTTGTCTTATTAAAATATGCTTTTACAAAATTTTTAAGGAATCGTTTTGAGCAATGCAGTTGATTTGATGCTGTGGATTTTACAATGTTATTCTACAAACGGGAAAACTATTTATAGTGGGGGAAAAAAAGAGTAACAACAACCAGAACTAAGCTATAATCAGAGAGCAATTCATGGATGTACAAAGAGATGCATGGACAAGCATATATACGCATACAAAGACACACGCATGCACAGTATCGTATACACGCAGGCTCAGGTACAGTTCTGGTGGACTGCTGAGATAAATTACGGCCTCTTTATACAAGTGGCCTCCACTTTCTACGAGGCACCACTGAAAATAATTATGTGTTGACCTAGAAACATATTCAAGTAGCAATTTCATTAAAGAAATTTACATGAATGTCTTACAAAGAAAATAGGGAAGAAAGCATGAAAATATTAATAATGGAACATAATAAAATATATAGAAGTATACATTCTCACAGAATACAACAGAGTCATATTATTTTTAATTTTCTGCTTGATTTTTACAGGAAAGAGCAAGCTACTTATCACTTAAGCAGCTGGCATGCATCTTCGTGGTATATTAGTTTTATACGGAAATACATATATATATATATATATATATATATATATCCACACTACACTATAGTGCTAGACAGAAATACAGAGTGCACCTCAGTCACAGTGGTCAGAGGACTAGGGGATAGAGTAGAGCCACAGAAGCCAGGAGGCTACACCTAAAAGCACACAGACTAAGGTACCTGATCCAGGAAGGGTCTAGTCACAGTGGTAAGCGTAGACAGACTGTGGCAAGCAGTACTGGCCATTACCCTGAGGCCAATGCAAGTCTCCACTGGCAGGACACATCTCACCTTTATTTCAGTCTCCTCCATGAGCTCTACAATGTCAAAGGGCAGGTCTTTCTTATAAGGAACAGGGTAAAACACAAGGTTCGAGGCAATTTATATAAGAGTAGTTTGGACTTATGGCTCCAGAGGGTGAGAGTCCATGATGTTGGAGCAGAGGCTCCTGTGGTAGTGCAGACAGCTGAGAGCTCATGTCTTGTACTGCAAACATGAAGAACAAACTAGCTACAGAGGAGGCTTTTTATGTCAAAGCCTACCCTCAGTGATACACTTTCTCCAACATGGCCATGCTTTCTAAGCTTCTACAAACAGTGCCACCAACTGGAGAGCAAGTGTTTAAATGCCTGAGACTCCGGGGGAACAACTCATTCTAGCCATCGGAGTAGTCACATCTGTTAGCGTTTTAGAGATTGTCTGATGAAGTAGGCAGAGTAGAGGTGACCCACCTCTACTATTGTTGGAAGGATCATATTTGACAAGGACCTAATAGAAAAGAAGGCAACAGAAGGACAGATTCAAGCTCCCTTCTTATCCTGGAACATCTGTCTTCCTGCTCCGAGGCATTAAAGCTGCCAGTTCTCAGTACCCCAATCCCCAGTTCTCAGCCTTGAACTAAATTCCCTTCCTTTGCTAGTTCCCCCAGTGGTTTGCAAACCACAGAGAGTGGGACTTCTATATTTATATTTGTGAGCCTCAAAAGTCAGACCTATTGTGGGCCCACTATGAAAATCCACTGTCGATTACAGTTTCCTATTGGTTCTACTTCCGTGAAAACTCTTCACAGGTCCCACCTTCTGTAGTAGCCTATTGCATACGTACATTTCACAGCACATCTTCCTATCAGCTAGTGTATCCTACTGAAAATAAAGCCCCAGGCTGTGATCTTGCAGGTATCATTTGGCTTTCCTACCCAGTAGTTAGGATGGGGTAAATGACCACTGGTCTATGACGCTTCCAGGCCCCAAAGCTCTGTTTTTATAACTCATACTCCTGAGGAGGTTACATGAACAGTCTGAAGCTGAGGCAGTTGGCAGTGATGCCAGGGTTAAAAGTCATGAGGTATAGCAAGTCTGCTAGAGTCAGGATGGGCCATGAGCACACAAAGGAAAGGGAGGAACTGCGAGGAAGGGAAGAGAGCACAGAGGTGAGGAGGAAAGTTTCAGGTAAGGAGAGATGCAGACAGATGAGAACGAGGAGTAGCTGGGTCTTTTGGCGGAGTCCCTGGATCCTGCTTGCAGAGGTCTCTTGGAGGCCTAGAATGACTTCATCAGCTTCCATTTTTCCTTAGATCATTATTGGGTTTAACTAGTCATTGAGACAGGGCTTATACAGTGACAACAAGGATCAAGAGTTAAAAACCAAGAAACTGGGTCCTTCCAACTATGGAGACTTCTAAGACTCAATACACTGTAAAAAGAACTCCTATCATATAGTCTTTATATAAAAGAAAAAACACCCCTAGAATACGTCTGATATTCTCCTAATCTGCTATAGATACAAAGATAGACTGATTCAAAACTCAAGATTAATTTGTGGGCATTCTTCCCATTTTAGAAATGAGAAACAGGCACCAAAAGCCAGGATTCGATTCAGGCAATTTAGCCCCGAGAGTTCACCCTCAGAACCACATGCTACTCTTATCTATACAAGCTCACTGCCTAGGATGGCAACCCAATAGTGATTTTTAAAAATCCCCCAAGGCCACGTGTGGTTGTGCAAACCTTTAACCCCAGCATTTGGAAGGCAGAGGAGACAGATCTTTGTGAGTTCAAGGCCAACCTGGTCTTCATAGCAAACCCCAGGACATCCAGAACTTCATTAGAGAGACCTTGTCTCAATAAACAAACCAACAACATCTTTAAGGATTTATTATCATTTTTAAAAATTACGTGTATAGGGAAATTATGTATATATGACTGTAGATGCCTGTGGAGGCTAGAAATGCCTGGATTCCTTAGAGATGCATTTATAGCTGGTTATGAGTTGTCTAATATGAGGACCAAATTCTAGCCCCCTGCAAGAGCGCAAGTCATCTCTTGGGCCTCTTCTCCTCAACTCCAGGTGGAGTTGGCTTGGCCTTGCTGCCTTGAGAGGCATGTGTCATCGGTTTTTACAGGTTAGAGGCTGGGCTCCTGGGGCACACTGTGCCTTCCAGTTCCCAAGAGACTGCTGCATTCCCTCATGCAGTGAAGCATGCAGATCACTTTGTGTTTGTCTGTCACCTTGGAAGTCAAGGAAGCACGGAGGCTTGACAGAACAATTGGATATTAACCTCGTGTACCCTGTGTAACTTGCAAATGTCATTGTATCCTGGCAATTACAACTGGATTGATCATGACAACTGCCATTATATTTTGTTTCTGATAAAGGTATAAGAAGTCTGATTGTTCTCAGTAAAATTATTATAGCCTCAGTCTTTCTGTAGCCCCTGGTTTCATTCCTTGCAGCCCATATCACATGCCCTTGGCCAAGTGAGTGGGTGCAGACACTTAAACCCTTTACCTTTAAATTTAATCAGATCTATAAGCCTGAACTCTATTTCCTGCTTTCTCCAAATACATTCAAGTAATTTAATTCTGAATCTATAACATCTAAAACAACAACAGAGTTGCTGCTGCATCCTCTCCCCGTCGCCATGGCTGCCTACAAGCTGATGCTGTCCCGCATGGCGAGATCGCTTGGAACCTGGAGAACCACTTCAGTGGCTGGTACACCAACCTGAGCCCAGCCGGCCACAAGGAGGCAAAGCGCAGCGGACAGGCGTTGTGAGATGCTGGCTATGAGTTTGACATCTGCTTCACCTCTGTGCAGAAGAGAGCAATCCGGACCTTCTGGACAGTCTTGGATGCCATTGACCAGATGTGGTTGCCAGTGGTCAGGACCTGGTGCCTCAATGAGCGACACTATGGGGGTCTAGCAGGTCTCAAGCAGAGACTGTTGCTAAGTGTGGTGAGGCACAGGTAAAGATCCGAGACGATCTTACAATGTTCCGCCACCTCCAATGGAGCCTGATCATCCCTTCCACAGCAACATCAGCAAGGATCGCTGGTACGCAGACCTTACTGAGGACCCGCTACCCTCCTGTGAGAGCCTGAAGGATACTATTGCCAGAGCACTGCCCTTCTGGAATGAAGAAATTGTCCCCCAGATCAAGGAGGGGGAAAGGGTCTTGATTGCTGCCCATGGCAACAGCCTTTGGGGCATCGTCAAACATCCGGGGGGTCTCTCAGAAGAGGCTGAACCGGCTAACCGGCATTTCATGTCTCTTCATTGACATGTAAACTTTAAGAAATTTCTTTTAGGGGCTGGAGAGATGGCTCAGTGGTTAAGAGCATTGACTGCTCTTCCAGAGGTCCTGAGTTCAAATCCCAGCAACCACATGGTGGCTCACAACCATCTGTAATGGGATCTGATGCCCTCTTCTGGTGTGTCTGAGGACAGCAACAGTGTACTCCTACACATAAAATAAATAAATAAATCTTTAAAAAATTTTTCTTTTATCAGATGATTTTTTTGTTTGTGTAAAATAATGGGTTTTGTCGTGATGTTTTCCCAGATATTGTTTCCCAGGTAACTTATAACATATTCTCCCTATGTGTTGTCTGTATTAGTTGTGTTAAAGCCTACTTTTTCCTCTCTTTTTCCCCCTTTGAGTGTTTGTGGTTTTGATGATTTCCTATCTAGGAATCTCTGACAGATTTTATCTCTGTCTATTAAGAGTTTTAATTTAGTTCTGATATTAAGGTCTTTGATCTACTGAGAGCATTTTGTATGTCATTTAAAACAGGGGTTCAACCTCATTTATTTGCATGTATCAGGTGCCCTAACATTAGATGGAAAATTTTTTTTCTACTGAATTCTTTTGGCATTTTTGTAAAAAAATAAATGGAACTTTGGTCTTGGTACAGTTGCAGATGCCAATGATCCTGCTGCACCCAGGAGGCAGAGGCAGGCAGGTCTCTCAGAGTTTCAGGCTACCTGGTCTACATAGAAAGTTCGAGATAGGGGTTGGGGATTTAGCTCAGTGGTAGAGCACTTGCCTAGCAAGCGCAAGGCCCTGGGTTCGGTCCCCAGCCCCGGGAAAAAAAAAAAAAAAAAAAAAAAAAAAGAAAGTTCGAGATAATCCAGGGCTACACACCAAGACTCTATCTCAAACAAACAAACAAACAAACAAACAAACAAACATCAACAGCCTCTCTCTCTCTTTCTCTCTCTCCTCTCTCTCTCTCTCTCTCTCTCTCTCTCTCTCTCTCTCTCTCTCTGAAATACAGTCTTTGTAGCTCAGGCTGACCTCAAACTCACGATCCTTATGCCTCAACTCCAAAAAGCTATGATTTTACACAAGACTGTGCCTGGCCTTCTCAAGTTTGTTTCTTTCTGTGTTGGTCTGTTCTAATGATCAGTGTCTACTCACTATCCCATGCTCCCTCGTCTTCATTACTGGTCAGTTTGAATTCAAAGCACAACTCCTCCACTTTTACTGCTGTTCTGCATGACTGTGTTATTCTGGGTCCTTTGAACTCTCACATGAATTCGAAGAGCCGTTTCTCAGTTTCTGCATGGCAGCCAGTGGGGATTTTGATGTTTTATAGGTTACTCAGCTTTGACCTGGTAAGCCTGCCTCTGCCTTTTAAGGCCTAGCATTGCACGTACACACCATATCATTGCACGTGCACACCACCATAGCATTGCACGTGCACACCACCATAGCATTGCACGAGCACACCACCATTGCATTGCACGTGCACACCATTGCATTGCACATGCACACCACCATAGCATTGCACGTGCACACCATTGCATTGCACGTGCACACCATAGCATTGCACGTGCACACCACCATAGCATTGCACGTGCACACCATCATACCTGTTCCAGCTTAATATCTGTCTATCATTTTAGGAAATAGGTTTCAGAGTTTGGACTTGGCATTCATATTTTTAAGGGTAAAAGTTTAGTTTGGCTTAGTGTTTTGAGAGGATGTTGTCCATGATCACCTGGGAAGGGAAACCACAACACTGGCTCTGTGCCCGCAAGTGCGTGCCCCCTTTCTACAGGAACAGCCCAGCTGGCAGCTTATTGTTACATTTGTTCTTCAGTGCTTGGTTCCTTTGATGTTGCTCTTACTGGGATCATTTCCAAACCTCATCTATGGGCCATTTCTTTCCTTTTATTTTTCTAGACAGGGCCTCATATAGCCCGGGCTGACTTCTAAATCACTATGCTGCGGTGTTTGTTTCAAGTGTACAAAAATGTAATTGATTTCCTTATATTGTTCTTGAATCCTTGTTCCCACATTGGACTTGTGGGGTTTTTTATAAGATTTATTTATTTATTATATATAAGTACACTATAACTGTCTTCAGACACACCAGAAGAGGGCATCGGATCCCATTACAGATGGTTGTGAGCCACCATGTGGTTGCTGGGATTTGAACTCAGGACCTCTGGGAGAGCAGTCAGTGCTCTTAACTGCTGGGCCATCTCTCTATTCAGACTAAGGCGACTCTTATAAATGACAACATTTAATTGGGGCTAGCGTACAGATTAGGAGGGTCAGTCCATTATCATCAAGGCAGGAAGCATGGCGGCATCCAGGCAGGCATGGTGCAGGAGGAGCTGAAAGTTCTTCATCTTGATCCAAAGGCAGCCAGGAAAACTCTTCCCACACTGGGCAGAGCTTGAATATAGGACCTCAAAGCCCACCCCTACAGTGATGCACTTCTTCCAACAAGGCCACACCTCATCAAAGAGCCATGTTCTATGGACCAAGCATATTCAAATCACCATATTCCACTCCCTGGTCCCCACAGGCTTGTTCAAACATATGGGTCTATGGAGGCCATACCTAGCCATAGTGTAATGCAAAATACATTTAGTTCAACTTCAAAAGTCCCATAGTCTAGAACAGTGTTTAGTCTCAACAATGTTAAAAGTCCAAAGTTCAAAGTCTGAGATTAATGGAGTCTCTTAACTGTAATCTCTGTAAAATAAAAAAAAAAGCAGATCACATATGTAGGATGATGTCATTATGCAGGTGAAGACAGGCACAGGATAGAACGAGGCCTGTCATTGGACGAAAAGGAAGGATGGGTGGGAGAAAAAATTTAGAGGAGGAGGAGGAGACTGGAGTGAGAGGAGAGGAGTAGCAACCGAGAGAACATGGAGGTGGATGTTAAGATTCCTCTCTGCACATTTACAGGTTGTTACGAATATTCTTTTTTTTTTTTTTTTTTTTTTTTTTGGTTCTTTTTTTTTTTTTTTCGGAGCTGGGGACCGAACCCAGGGCCTTGTGCTTCCTAGGTAAGGGCTCTACCACTGAGCTAAATCCCCAGCCCCAGTTACGAATATTCTTAAGGGATGGATGTGTCCAGGGCTTTGTGTGTCTAGGTGGGCAATTATATCTTATCAATTGGATCAGAGGTTATTGTGTGTTCTTTCATGTGGTGACTTAATTGAATTCAAGAGTATATGTGGCTCTCTTGCTTTCTCTTTGTTCTTCTTTGCTCTTGCCCACTTCCCTGTCCTTTCTCCCCATCCCTCCCTGCCTTGGGAACTAGATGGGTAGAGAGATTATTGCTATACTCAGAGAGTAGCCATCAGCAGTGTGATATGGGATGGAGCAAAGCAGGCGAGACGCTTTGTTGACTGAGATGAAGATATTCTAACCGGTCTTGGGGCACTACAGTGCCGGACCTAGTGCAGGATAAAAGAAGCCTTTATTTTAATTTTACAGCAGCACACATACTTCCCAACATATCATGGCACAGGATATACATTACTGTTCCAAACATCTTAGTGAGGAAATACTGGGCCAAAGCAAGACAAAAACCAGCTGGGCAAACTCCAAACTCTGCATATGATACCCAACTCCTTTCAGCTGTGATGACCACAACACAATTCTTTCTATTGGGTTGGTTCTACTCTCTGTTAGCAGCTTTCCTCAACAGGTGTCCCATGTCTCTGGCATCTCTCACATCTTCGGGTCTCCAAGGCAACTTCAACTTCACAACTATTTGTTTCAGTGTCTGGAATTCATAGATGATCTTCTGGGCTCCTCCAAGGGCTTGGGTCACTTCTCTAGCTCTGCCCTCTGTAGCAGTCTAGGCTCCATTCCACTACTGCTGCTGTTCTTGGTGGGCATCCCATGGTACGTCCATCTCCAATATGCTGAGGCCTTCTGCTTCCCCAATGGCATCTCATGGGCTCTCTTCATGGTGCCAAGCCTCAACTCCTTTGCATGACCCCTTCAGTCCTTGGCTGTCAACTGCAACTGAGGCTACACCTTTACCAGTGCCTTCCCTGGCCTCTCAGTGCCAAACCTCAACTGCTCTCCATGACCCCTTCATGCCTTTAAACCCAATACAACCTGGGTGATTCTTACACATTATCAAGTCCAACTGAGGCATGAGATACAACCTTGCCTATCTCTGGAACACAGCTTCTTTGTGCTCCCAGAAAACATTTCTCAGAAGATTTCACCTCAGTGATGCTGGTCTCTTCTTAATTACTGTTAATTTCTTAGCTCAGTTAACCAGCACAATTGTCCCACTTGACTGCTAAATTTTGCTGCCTGTTGGAACTAGATCATACCCTCTTGTTCTATTACATTATCATCAGCTTTCTTTTTTTTTCAACGTCTTCATTTTCTAAGCTTGGCCTGGAAATTGCTCTGTAGATTGACCTTGATCTCAGAGATCTGCTTGCTTCTGTCTCCTGAGATTAAAGGTGTGTGCCACCAAGCCTGTACCTAAGCTTTTCATTATAGATTTTAATCGGGTTGAAAATTGAGACTAGCCATTACAATCTATCCCCTGTCAATCTGACACACAATCATACCTCCTTGTGTCCAAATGAAAACAATATTCACGTTATAAAAACACCTAACATACAACTCTCCCTCGTACAACAGCAAATGCATGAGTTTAGCTGGGTGAGATCTTGCCCTGAGGTCATCACTCCCTTAATTTCATTTAACAAGTCCTTAATACTCAAACACTGGATTTAACTTCATCCCACTTCCTGTGCCCCTTTACTCTGAACCATTTTGTATTTTTCCTTTCTAAGCTTGCTATGCTTGATCAAAACATGCTTCAAGAGAGTAAGCCAGAGGACAATACCTTTGTCAATGCAGTTATTATAAATCTCTTTACCTTAGCCTTAGCCAGACTCTTCAGACAAGGGCAAAAAGCAGCAACATTACTCACCAAAACATCACAAGAATGATTGCCAGAGTTAAAAAATCACCCTCAGCACCAACGTATTTTATATTCCTACTGGGATGGCCCATTAAGTCATACTTAAATTATTCCATGGCTTTCCAAATCCGAAGTCCCAAAATCCACATTCCTTCAAACAAAAACATGGTCAAGTCTATCACAGGAATACCCTAGTCCCTGGTAACAATTTCCGACTAAGTTGTTGTGGATTGCTGTTTTTTTCTGCTCCCTCAAAAGGGGTGCTCATACTCAGGTGAGGTCAGGTGAAATCTTTTTTCTTTTTTTCGGAGCTGGGGACCAAACCCAGGGCCTTGAGCTTGCTAGGCAAGCCCTCTACCACTGAGCTAAATCCCCAACCCCGGTCAGGTGAAATCTTAATTGGTCAGATAAGGCTAGAGTCTGTGATTGGGCAGTGGAAGGAGGGTGTAGAGCTGAAAGTTTTAGAGAGGAGAAAGAGGAAGGAGAGAGAGAGAGAGAGAGAGAGAGAGAGAGAGAGAGAGAAGCTGGAACCAAAAGAAGATAGCGCTGACTCAGGTGGTCTGGAGAAGCCACAAGTAGCTAGGGGCAATAAAGAGTGTAGGGTGCATTTGCCAATCTAGGTGTGTAGCTTGTATATATATCATGGAGTTTTGTGTTCTTTGTGCAGGCATTTTGGGGTTGGAGATTTACCGTTACAAATCTGGCTGGTTATTACAAGTCTCTAGTGTTATCATTTTAAGGGGTTAAGAGGATCTGAGTGAACGGTAGCTGGCTTTCTGCAGGCTAGCCACAGCAGGTGTTTGGCCTGGGAAGTGTGAGCAGCTTGGCTGCAAGCTAGCCTCCGGAACCAGGGGGATGGGCAAGACCAACGATCGCATGGATTGTTTTTTTTAAAACTACACACTACAGTTAGCTAGGGTTTCCATTGCTGTAAAGAGACACCATGACCAAGATAACTCTTATAAGGGGCAACATTTAATTGGGGCTGGCTTACAGTTTCAGAGGTTCAGTCTGCTATCATCACGGCAGGAAGCATGGCAGCATCTATGTAGAGGTGGGGCTGGAAGAGGAGAGAGTTCTACATCTTGATCCAAAGGCAGTAGCAGTAGACTCTTCTGCAGGCAGCCAGGAGGGGGCTCTCTTTTGTACTGGAGTATTAGGAGACCTCAAAGCCTGCCTACACAGTGACACAATTCCTCCAACAAGGCTACACCTTGTAATACTGTCTCTTTCCATGGGCCAACTATATTCAAACCACTACAGAGGTTTACATCCTGGATTCTTAGCAGACAGAGAGAAATGGGGACACACACACACACAACACACAACACACACACACACACTTAGCCTTGCACAGGCTTTTGAAACCTCAAAGCACACCCCCTGTAACCTACATTCTCCAATAAGGCCACATCTTCTAAACTTTCCAAGCAGTTCATGAAGTGAGGACGAAGCATGCATATATGAGCCTACAGGGGCCATTCTTGTTTGCATCACCACAGTCTTGGATGTAGAGTCTTGCTACTTTTTGCTATTGTCTTTGAAGGGACATACATGTGAGGCATGTAATACACATGTGTTACAAAATGAGAATATAAGCTAGAGAGATGTGTCCTTGCTTTAGAAACACAAATGGCACATCTGTTGGAAACAAGAAAATCATGTAATTGGGGTGTTTGATATTAGTTTTGTATTATAGTACAGGAGGACCAAACCTGAATGCCATTCCAAATAAGAATCTGTTAAGGGGTTGGGGATTTAGCTCAGTGGTAGAGCGCTTGCCTAGGAAGCGCAAGGCCCTGGGTTCGGTCCCCAGCTCTGAAAAAAAGAACCCCCCCCCCAAAAAAAGAATCTATTAAAAGCTGATAACAGGTTCAAATTTGGGGAATGAAAAGGGAAAAGTCATATAATATTTTATGGAACTACAAACTTACTTAATATTTCTGTAAGCCTTACATTTGAGAAGACTTTTTGTGTGATTAAAAAAAAAATCCATGTAGCAACTAGTCTCTTTTGTGATAACTGTGGGCAATTACAGATTGAATCCTGTACTTGAAATAAAAATATTAACACCACCTTCGTGTGCTTTTTTTGCTGTCGTTGTGTACTTTTCTTAATTTTAGAAACCATTATACTAAAACATCAAAGGTCTGTTCTAAAAGTTACCACTTGTAGGAAACATGGTGCTTGCTAAGCACCTCCCACCTTCCTCTGGACTAGGAAGGGACCCAGGGAAAATTCCTTTTATCGCTGCTACTGGCATCATGTGCTGAGTATCTTCCCATGGAGTCAATGACTTCTCCTAGGGCAGAGACCAAGGTTCAGCTTGACCGCCTTACTCAATACCCTTTTCAGAGCAAATCATAGTGTCTGACAGGAGAGAGGAAAAGATGGGGTGAAGAAGAGAAAGCCTAAGGCAGGAGAGAAAGGGGGTATGGGGAAGGAAAGACTCGTGGTTATGTTCTGATGCTCTCCAGATGACACCCAAGAATTCGCAACATGGCCGACCTGATGAGCTGCAACCAGATCTGTGCTTTTTGAGAATCACAAATGGGATTGTTAAAAATGAGTGGCTAGAGAAATGGCTTAGCAGTAAAAAGAGCTTGCAGTTCTTGCAAGGTCCTTCTGAGTTTGATTCCCAGCACCTGCTCTGGGTAATTAACCTCCTGTGTAGTTCCAGCTCCAGGGGATTCAGATGCCCCCTCTGGCCTCCACATGCACCTGCACCGACATACATGAACAGACACAAACACACACATTGAAAACTTAAAAAGCAAACCAAAGGTTGCTAATGAACTATGTCCTATGTGATCTATGTGTAAGGGTTTGAACAGGAATGGCCCCAAGAGACTCCTGTTTGAATGCTTGGACTATAGGGAGTGGCACTATTAAGAGGTGTGGCCTTGTTGGAGGAAGTGTGTCACTGTGGAGGCGGGCTTTGAAATCTTATATATGGTCAAGCTACGCTCAGTGTGACACAGTCTCCAGCTTCCTGCAGATCAAGATGTATAATTTCTGGCTCTTTCTTCAGCACCACATCTGCCTGCAGGCTGCCTTGCTTCCATGATGTGATGAGAATGGACAAAACCTCTGAGACTGTATGACAGCCCTGATTAAATGTTTGCCTTATAAGAGTTGCCTTGGTCATGGTGTCTGTTCACAGCAAATAAACAAACAAACCCTAATTAAGACAGTAAGTAAAGATAGTTTTGGTGAACATTGTATCCCTAATACTTCTACAGCCACAATCCTGAAGGGCATATCTAAAATAGTATCTTCTTTGAAGACAGAAGAAGGAATATGCCGGGACATACTTTTTCTATCATTTAACTCACAGACTAAGTGGCCTCGACAATGCCTAGATCGGCTATGTAACTACTATTCTCACCTGAGTCTTTGCAAGTGCATGTTGGTTTTGTGGTTAATACAGTACACTTAACCTTGTACCACTCTGATTTTCCTGAAATTATTATTTTTTTGTGGTGCTGTAACAGATATGCATGAGGCCCCTTAAACATGAGGGAGGACAACTGTCCCCAACATTGAGCGTTCGTTCCTTTTGCTTGAAACATCACAAGAAAGTAATGCGGCCACACCTGAAAACCTGAGTTCTACCCAAGGCACTAATGTGGTAGATGCAAAATAACAATTCCAACATCTACCAGTGAGCACCTCCACAAATATATGTAAGAGAAAGAGAGAGACAGAGAGAGAGACACACACAGAGAGACAGAGACAGGGATAGAGACAGACATGGGGTATTGGGGGAGGAAGGAGAGTGGGGGTGGTACAGAGAAACTGAGACGTCTAGGAAAGGTTTGGAAGGCTTCAGTTAAGATCCAGCTTTTCGGGGCTGGGGATTTAGCTCAGTGGTAGGGCGCTTACCTAGGAAGCGCAAGGCCCTGGGTTCGGTCCCCAGCTTTGAAAAAAAGAACCAAAAAAAAAAAAAAAAGATCCAGCTTTTCAGGGTGGTAACACTAGGTCAGCTGATCAGGGATAAAGACCTGTGGTACTCAAACACCAAAATGGCTTCCACTGCGAACTCTCATTACAGAAGCTGAGACTTCCTGGGCAATTCAGGGGAAAGTTGCACGTGCCAGACAGAGAATGAGGTACTCACATGGCCTGCACTGTCTTCTAGTGTCCTTATTCTCCAATGGCCACAGCCATTTACACCACCATTAAAATGGTGGTCCTGTTGTTTCAGAACTTCATGACTATCACCATTCCTGAATCCAGAGTTTCTCTTGTGTTGCTGAAGTCCTGAGGAGGTTGTGAGCTAGGCTGCTTCGAGCCAGGCTCCTCACTGCATACAGGCGTGCTACCATTCACCTGAACCCGAGGAGTCGAAGCACAAATGTGGCACTGAACATTCCACAAGCGTTCCAGCTCAAGGTCCTCAGGGCATGTCCCGGGGATGGTGCTTGCCAGGGCCCATCTTTTCTGGCCTTGAGTCTCCAAGATTTAGCCTTCTTTGTTTTCTGAATCCATGGGGAGCAAGGTGGGCTGCCTCTTGCCTCCTTGCTAAAAGAAGTTCACCTGGTATGGCTCCTGCCCTAGATTTTGTATTCTATTTCCTTGGGAAACTCCCAAGGGTAGGTCTGAGGGCCAGTCTTGGGAACAATGTTCATTCTCCCTCTCAGCCTTTCAGAGGCCTGAAGTCACTGAATACACTAAAAGGTATAGCATTAAGCCACTGAATCAAAGTGGGCCTGGTTGTTAAGTCACAGAATACCTATTTTTTTGAGAGCTGGATTATAAAGAAGCGTAATTTACCATTGCCTGGAGAACAACTACCTCTGTGAGAGATTAACTGTACTGGCTGGTTTTGTGTGTCAACTTGACACACACTGAAGTTATCACAGAGAAAGGAGCCTTGGTTGAGGAAATGCCTCCATGAGACCCAGCTGTAAGGCATTTTTTCAACTAGTGATCAAGGGGGGGGGGACCCAGCCCACTGTGGGTGGTGGCATCCCTGGGCCGATAGCCTTGGTTTCTATAAAAGAGCAAGCTGAACAAGCCAGGGGAAGCAAGCCAGTAAGTAACATCTCTCCATGGCCTCTGCATCAGCTTCTGCTTCCTGACCTGCTTGAGTTCCAGACCTGACTTCCTTTGGTGATGAACAGCAATGTGGACAGTATTCAGGAAAGCTGAATAAACTCTTTCCTCCCCAACTTGCTTCTTTGTCATGATGTTTTGTGCAGGAGTAGAAACCCTGACTAAGACAAATTGGTACCAGGAGTGGGGTATTCCTGTGACAACTGACCATGTTTTGGGGAGGACTGCAGAAGAACTTTGGATCTTTGAGCTAGAAGAGCTATTGGGATGTTAAGAGCTCTGTGGGATATTCTGTGGGAAGTTGGAAGATAATGTTGAGAACAGTGCAGAAGATGGAGGCCTGGCTTATGAAATTTCAGAGGGAAGATTAAAGACTCTTATCAGGGCCATGTTGTTTGATTATTGTGAAGATTCTGTGGTTTTGGTTAGCTGGGGCTGAAGTATCAGCTGTGATTAACAAGATACCAGAACTACTACAGGGAAACCTTTATATTACTGGGACTATGATGCTGGTCAGCTAGAGCTAAGAAATTAGTGGTGATTAAGAAGTGACCAGCATCATTGAGATGAAATCTTCTGGGAAGTGCTTTCTGAGAGCACAAAGAGTCTGTGTTCCAGAGATAGCCAAGGTTGTACCTTGTGCTGTGGCTGGACTTGGTATTGTGTAAGAGTGACCCAGGTGGTACTGGTTTTGAAAGCATGAGGAGCAGCTAAGGCTGGGCACTGTGAGAGGCCATGGAAGGCCACTGGTGAAGGTGCACCCTCAGTTGCAATTGATGGCCCAGGACTGAAGGAGTCATGCAAAGGAGTTGAGGCTTGGTACCATGAAGAGTGCCTATGAGAGGCTATTGGTGAAGCCTGGTTGAGCAGAAGATACCAGTGTATTGGAGATACCACTACCATGAGATGACCACCAAAAATAGCAGCAGCAGTGGAGAACAGGCAGCTGGAGCCTAGAAGGCAAGGTGTGTGCTACAAAGGGCAGAGCTGCAGAAGTGACATAAGCTCTTGGGGGCTCAGAAGATCTCGTGGGTGAATCCCAGACATTGGATGGTTAGTGTCGATGCCCACACCGACATGACACTGAGAACCAGGTGTAAGCCTGCGGGATTAAAAAACACACACATACAGGTCATTCATGTTGAGAAATAATGCCAATTCTGTAGTTTTATTCACTGAATATATACCCCAAGTTGACCAGGTGGAAAAATCTTAGGAAGCACAGTGGGAAAACCCGGCTTAAGGCTACAGTAACAAAAGACTGAATACGTGCCCCAAATTTACTGGGGAGAAATCCAGGAAGACCAGCCTAAATCCCAGGAATAAGATTGAGAATAAAAGACAGGCACGAATGCACCATCGCCCAGGTGTACACCAGGGTGTGTTGCTACCAGGCCAGGGCGTTCCTTTGTTAGGAGCAAAAGCCTTCTACATGCATCAGCAGGGCTCAGCAGGGGTCAAACACTGCAGGGGACCCAGGAGGCTCTGACAGGTTAGAATTTGATTTTTTTTTTGTGACTGTGCCCTGATATTTTCCCCTCTATAAGTTAGAAAGTGTTTTAGTAGAACCCCCAATTAAGAGACTTTGAATTGTAAAAAGACTTGGAATTTTAAATGAAATTGGATTATTTTTAAAGGGATTGAAAGGGATAGATTTTAATATGTAAGAATTTGTAAAGACTGTGGGACTTTTAAAGTTATTTGATCTTGGGGATAAATTAGAAAGTAAGAGTTGAGACTTAACAGTGATGTGTTTGTGTGTCAAGTTGACAAGGGGTCAATTGTACTGGCTGGTTTTGTGTGTCAACTTGAGAAAGGAGCCTCCGTTGAGGAAATGCCTCCATGAGATTCAACTGTAAGGCATTTTTTCAACTAGTGATCAACAGGGGAGGACCCAGCCCATTGTGGGTGGTGCAGTCCCTGGGCTGGTGGTCTTGGGTTCTATAAGAGAGCAAGCTGAACAAGCCAGGGGAAGCAAGCCAGTAACTAACATCCCTCCATGGCCTCTGCATCAGCTCCTGTTTCCTGACCTGCTTGAGTTCCAGACCTGACTTCCTTTGGTGATGAACAGCAATGTGGACAGTATTCAGGAAAGCTGAATAAACCCTTTCCTCCCCAACTTGCTTCTTGGTCATGATGTTTTGTGCAGGAGTAGAAACCTTGACTAAGACACTAACCAAGCGATGCAATCTAGGGAGCTTGATCAGGTTCATTTTCTCTGCCAGTTA
The DNA here is from genome assembly GCF_021556685.1 of Rattus norvegicus. NCBI lineage: Eukaryota > Metazoa > Chordata > Mammalia > Rodentia > Muridae > Rattus > Rattus norvegicus. Next base: position 64,852,905 of record NC_141538.1, on the reverse strand, counting down.
AAAGAATTAAAAGGAAAAAAATATATTGAGCCTAAAAATATGGAGCTCCTAATGTGGGAGCAGAAACATCTCAAACGTGGAAGACATAAGTAGCAGTTGAAGAAAGGTGTTTATTAAGGATAAGGAAACAAACAGGCACACCAAGAAGAAGACCTTCTTCAAAATAAAAAGGGGACTCAGCCCCAAAATTCGATCTTTTCTGGAGGGCTGGAGGTTCTAAAGGCTTTGAAGAGTCTTCCTCCCCTAATTTAGGGTTGGTCAATTTGAATAAAGCTTGGATGGTGGATGAAGCCAGAAGTGTTGTGTGACATGTCCAGTGCGGGCCTTGAACATTTTGAACCAGTACAGCAGCAGCAGCTTCCAGCCGAGAGATCCACAGAATGTAAGAAGGAAACTGGGTTCTCTATGATTTAGCTGGGCTTGTTCAAACTTCTGGAGTCTGATTTGAGCAGTTTATTTTTATTTGTTTTTTTTTTTCTTCACATTTAAACAGTAAAACTTTCAAAAAAATGTTTCTTTGTAACAACTGTCACCACAAAGCTTAAGACATGGCTACATCAAAACTCCCTTGCAAAGTACAAGGTTTTTGAAAAGCACCTGTGACCTCTTCCACAAGAGTGGGTCCTACCAACTGAGAAAACGCTCAAGATAAGAGCCTAGGGAGGAAAGGTTTTTAATCATCATAAGAGCAAACTCTTTTACAACAGTACATGATATCTCTCCTATAAGGATGGATTGATTCTGTGGACTGAGAATGCTCAGGAAAAGGGGGATTCAGATGAGAGTTGGCTCGCAGAACAGTAAAATTACCTGTTATTCAACAACCTCCACCCTAGCCTTCCAAGTGAACAGGTGTCACTTTCTTCTATTGAAGAAAAAGATCTGTGTGGTTAACAATTCTGGTTTCCCTAGTACTATCTGTAAGCATGAACCCTCCTACCCTCTCCAAACCCCACGCAGCCTTTCTTTGAAGCTGCCAAGCTTGTATCAAGTTAGGAGGTTGGGGAAGAAGTTAGCCATCTTGAAAACTCAATACTTATTACCTAGCCATGGCCCCTCTCCTGTCTGCCTGTATGTCAGTTGTCCTTACTATATCCAGGGATTAAATGGTTTGCCAGCAACTTGCCAGATTTGGAGGAAGTTTGATGCCCCTTCCCTAAAAATTTAGAAACTTAGTTGACAGCAGAGCAATCTGACGTCAGTCAATGTCAAGGCCCTCAGTGCTGCTGGAGAACAATCAAACACTCATTGAAGATGCCTACAGAAAAAAGCTGGTTTCACAGATAAGAACCCCAAAGCCAGAAAACTGGAAGTTCTTAAATTCTTGCATTGTGGGTTTGGGATTTAACAGTTTCTCACATAGCCGTTAGTGTGCTCCCAAAGAACTAACTAGCTGCAAGAATTGATCTGAGTTACCGATATTCCCAAGCCATGTAGGGATGAACTTATACTGGTGAAAAAGTGTGATGTGTGTTGGAGAAGGTGGGAGAAATACACCTAAAAATTGTTACAAGTAGTAGGTACCTTGAGCTACAAATGATCTGAAGTATAGCTAACAGCACAGCAAGGGCGACAGATAGGCACTGTAACTATTGTTCTTTGTATTTTACACAATGTAAATTGGTAGCAACAACCAAACAAGTTATATTTTGAAAAAAAATTTTTTTTTCTGGTTAAAAGCTGAGCTATCGGGCTGGAGAGATGGCTCAGCAGTTAAGAGCACTGACTCCTCTGGTCCTGAGTTCAATTCCCAGCAACCACATGGTGGCTCATAACCATCTGTAACAGGATCAGGCGATGCCCTCTTCTAATGTGTGTGTACTCACATAAAATAAATCTTAACAAACAAACAAACAAACAAACAAACATACAAACAGCTGAGCCACCTTTCTGTAGGCAGAGTAGAAAGGTAAGGCCTCCAAACTAGCCACTATTCAGTTCCCAGTGGCACTCAATTCCAGCGTCCCTTGATTGTAAGTCGAAAGATGAGACTCGGAAGTGAGGGCTCACAGATGGACTCTACCCGGGGAGATTACAAGATGGGTGGGTCGCTAACTACACACACAGTCACTCGGAGGAGGAGTACCCATGAGCTGAAGCGACTAGCTCCAAAGCTAAAGTCTAATTCAGAAAAATCTCACAACCACCGAAAAGGGATAACCCAGGTGGACGGGTAGTGGATGCGGAAGCGGAAGCGGAAGCGGAAGTAGACTACCGGAAGTTGCAATGGTGATGCCTGCCATGGCTGAAGTGTCCGCTGGGGCTGAGTCTGTGGCGGGCTGCCGAGCACGGGCAGTGCACAAGGTGCTAAATCAGGTGGTTCTCCCTGGGGAGGAGCTGGTGCTGCCGGACCACGAGGACGCAGACGGCCTTGGGGGGCCCGGGGAGCAGCCGTTACGCCTGAATGCGGGAGCGCGCCCGAGGCTGCGCATAGTATGCGGCCCGGGTTTGCGACGCTGCGGGGACCGTCTGCTGGTCACTAAGTGTGGCCGCCTGCGTCACAAGGAGCCCAGCGGCGGCGGCGGCGGCGGCGGCGGCGGCGGCGTTTATTGGGTGGACTCGCAGCAGAAGCGGGTAAGCGGATGTCTGAGAGGCGGTGCTGCCCCCAAAGTGGGATCCCTGCAAGTGCGATCATAGGTTAAGGCGAGTCTAGAGCGGCGGTGGCTTCTAGATCTCTCTCTCTCTCTCTCTCTCTCTCTCTCTCTCTGCATCTTCTTTAGAGGAACCACAATAGGAACATATCCTGAGAAGGGCGAAAGGAGAGAAAGGTTCCGCGAGTTCTTGTGAAAAACCCAAAGCCATTTGGTGTCCCAGTTGCAATGAGTCCAAATCACAGGGAGTTAAATTTCCCATAGAATAAGAGCTTTCTCTTAGGAATAATGACTAATGGAATGAGTTTCCTTGAATGTAAAGATTCTTGTGCCACCAGACTTATAAAGGATGCCGAAAAATCTTGAAACTTGATTCAAATCAACTGTTGATTTAGACGGTGTAAAGTTTTACTGGTGCGGGCCGGTTTTGTAGTTCCAGCTACCCGGGGAGTAAGTAGTTGGCAGGGTTGGTTGAGACCAACCCTTGGTAACCTCGATGAAAGTTGCCGAAGATATTTTATAGTAGTATTTGTATCATTTATGATTGTTCTTTTATTCTGTTTTGTAGTATGTACCAGTGAAAGGAGACCACGTGATTGGCATAGTAGTCGCTAAGTCTGGCGATATATTCAAAGTTGATGTTGGAGGGAGTGAGCCAGCTTCTTTGTCCTACCTGGCATTTGAAGGGGCAACTAAAAGAAACAGACCAAATGTACAGGTAATGATGGTTTCAACAATAAGAAAAAATGTCCACTCCCTAGAAATTTAACTATCCAGAGGGCTACCTGAATTGTCTTTAAAGCATCAACTATCCCTCCAGTTCTCCAAGGTCGTTTATTAGATTCTCGGTTGCTGCAGCTCCAGAACCATTGCTGTGTATCACGTTAGCAGTCTTGGTTCTTCTCTACCTGGTTGGCAAGTTACATCTGTGTCTTCCTTACCTGTCATGTCCGAATCCACCCAGGACAATGGCCCTAATGTAAGGGCCACCGGCACTATTGTTATCTGTTCATGGTCGCTGTAAATCCTTGGAGCTGACAGAAGAGTTGTCTTGTTTCGACAGGTTGGGCTTTCTGGGTAGTTTAGCCATATCCTTCTGAATACCTGAGCTACAAATGAGATGAGCTCTCTCTTGCTTTTTGTCAGCTCTCGAGGGTCTTTAGTCGCTCAGTCTTATCTGTTCTTCTCTTTATCTTTGCCTGTCAATCCCTTTGTCTCCACAGGGTCAGGTGTCTGCTCCCTTTTGACAGGAGTGGGCAGCAGTCTTGTTGACTTATTAAAAAAATCTTATTAAGAAAAGGATTGTTTAAGTTATAAGGAATCCACTGGCATGGTGCACCTGGGGTCTCCCCTCACAGCTTGTTGCTCCACGTAACTATATTAAGCTTCACAGTGTCACTGGGTTCCCTTCCTTCCCTTGGTCTTTGTTAATGGGGTCCCTCTGTTTGGAGCTGTATCCTCAGCCTATGAGACACCACCCTTGAGGTCCAGGCTGAGTGGGACTGCCTATAAGGTCATCATCTCTTTTCCTGTATATTTACCACAGCCCTGGGTTTATTCTTGATCTGGTTCCTCAGTTTATTCATTCTCACTGCCCTGTGCAAGAGCACATGCTCCAGGAAGGCAGAAAGGGGTTATGTCCCGCCAGGTTTTGTAATCACCCACAACAGTGGGGACTTAAAAAATACTTTTAGAGTATGCATAGGGAAGTGTTTTGTCCACATGTATGTTTCTGCCCAGTGTGTGACAGCTTCTTGTGGAGGTCAGACAGGAAGGTCAGGTCCCCGAAACCTGAGTTATAAACAGTTTCGAGCTGCTATGAGGATGCTAGAAACCAAAGCTGGGTCCTCGGCAAGAGCAGTAAGCACTCCTAACCCATGAGCCATCGCTCCAGCTCAACAGGGAGGATTTTTAATGTTGAATGACGAGAACAGATTTATTGTTTCCTTAGCTTCATTTTAAAGTTCAGTTTTGTAATATTTTAAAGCCAATTTTCCATGAAGTAGTGTCTGAATTACTGCTATCCCATTTTCACATTCCATTGAATATGGGTGTCATGAGTTTTTCCTTCCTCTAGACAAACATAATTGTTAGTACTGATAGAACATTCTCCAGTGATGCTGTTTTTGTTTTTATATCTGCTCTGACTGATGCAGTTACCACTAGTTACATGTGGCTGCTGATGAGCTGAAGAACTGAATTTTATGTAAGTTAAGTAGATATAAAGTTAAATATGAAATTAAGGTAAGCTACATGCAAGTTGAACAGTTCAGTTTTGAAGGCTGTCCTTAGGCCTTGAAATGGCTTCTGGTTGGAGGATTTCATGGGGTGTGAAGGGAGGACTGAATTCTAAGGATCATTAGTCCCTTAGCTTGAGAACTGGGTCACTGGCATTCCTGCCCATGGAAGAGAACCAGCAGCAGCAGCAGCAGCATCTGTAGGATGTCTGGGTAAAGGGAACTGAACTTTTCTTTTAATCTTACAGGTTGGAGATCTCATCTATGGCCAGTGTGTGGTTGCTAATAAAGACATGGAACCAGAAATGGTCTGTATTGACAGCTGCGGACGCGCCAATGGGATGGGTGTGATTGGACAGGATGGGCTGCTCTTCAAAGTGACCTTGGGCTTAATTAGAAAGTAAGTTATGATGCGTATTAAATGCCCCACCTTCTTTAAGGATCCGTTTACTCTTTGAGAATTCCATAATGGTATTTTGTTGGTCATACTTCCTCCCCCATTCTTCCCTGTAACTCCTCCCAGAGTCCTTCCCCACCTCTCTCCCCTCTCCTGTCCTCTAAGTTTGTGTACCCTTTTTAAAAACAAATAAGCCACTGTGTCTAATCTGTGCTGCACGTACATTTGTGAATATGGGGCCTATTACTAAAGTGTGACCCGCCTACCATCAGCTAAGCCCCAGAAGAAAACCGGCTCCCTTCCCCAGAAGCCAACAACTGTCTGTAGTTCCCCAGTTAAGGGGAGGGGCTCCCCCAGTAACTATACCTCGTTGAAAAACAATAAATCTTTAGGATTTGGATTCTTCGTTTACAATGTCTTGGTTTTCTTCAGAGTAAGTCAGTATTTTAGGAGGCTAGAGAGAAGGCTCTCTGCGGTTAAGAACACTAGCAACTCTCCCAGAGGATCCAGGTTCAATTTCCAGCAACTACATAGAGGATCACAACTAGTTGTAGGGGATGCCAGTGCCCCATGCCTCAGCAGGCACCAAAAACTTGTGGTTGCAGATGTACATGCAAGCAAAACCCCTATAAACAAACTATTTTTAAAAGGTCAGTGTTTTAATATATATGTTAAATTCCTCAATTAAGTTCCCCCCTCAATGTAAATATGTCAAATCCAAATGCCATTTGGCTATATAGTTTGAGTGTTGGTCTAGTGCTTTTTATTTGTGTGTGTGCCTACTTGTTTTGCCTGCATGTATATGTGTGTACCTAGTACATGCCCTGGAAGGCCAGAATTGGGCATCAGATACCCTGGAGCTGAATTACTGATGGCTGAGAGCTACCACGTAGGGGCTGGAAATCAACCTCCCTCCTCTAGAAAAGTGGGTGCTCTTAACCACCCAGCCCTTGCTGCAGCCCTTCCAGTGCCTTTTCTAATACGTTATGCTTCAAGTTTACTGTGTTCTGTTCTGTCTATTCTCTCAGAAGGCCTGCTTGTCCTTATAACTGACATATGTGAGGACTGGTCTTTCCCTCATTCTAAGATACGTGACTACAGCTGCAACCTGCCCTTGCACAAAGTTCCGGAATGTCTGTAGTAGCAAGAGCTGGCAGAGCCGAGTGCTCCTCCTTAAGCCTAAGCACCCCGTACAGGTCCCTGGAGACACATAAGAAGCATGTTCCTGATTGAGCAGCAACCCTGGATTCAGAGAGAGTATCTCCAAGTTCTGAATTTAATACCAGGGAGGAACTAACATAGACAGAAAAGTAAACTTACAGTATTCTGGTTGGCACTGTAGGTGATGGTGGTGATGATGACGGGCTATGACCCTCACATCTAGGAATAAGGTGTTCAGAGGAAAAAGGCTTTATACACTCATATGTTATACACCACTGATGACCTGAGGCTTTTTGTAGGAGATAGACTCTGTATGACTCTGGTATGCATAAAAAGTAGATGTTCTTAGAAGAAAGGGAGCATTGAGCTGGGCAAGGTGGCACATTCCTACAGTCCCAGCTACTTGGGAAGGCAGGAGAGTCCTCAGACCTACAAGACTGAGACTTCATCTCCACATACACAGCTGGGGGAGGGTGGCGTCAGAAAAGGAGTGGCAGCACTTGTTTTGGGAATGCTGCTGTGGGGCTGTGGATAGTCATAGACAACCACCTAGAAAAGGAATGCCCTTTAGGAGGGCCGGGACAGCTGCTGCTGTTTTATTTAAGTTTATTTTCTCTTATCTTTCCTATCAGGCTATTGGCTCCAGATTGTGAAATCGTGCAAGAGCTGGGAAAACTCTATCCGCTGGAGATTGTGTTTGGAATGAATGGGAGAATATGGGTCAAGGCAAAAACCATCCAGCAGACGTTAATTTTGGCAAATGTCTTAGAAGCTTGTGAACACATGACAACAGAGCAGAGGAAACAGATCTTTGCCAGACTGGCAGAGAGCTGACGTGTCCATTTCCTCAGTGGATTTGTTAGCCAAGACTGAGTTTCCTGGGGAAATCTTTTTTTTTTTTTTTTTTTTTTCAGGTGAATTTCTTCCTGGCAGATCTTCAGAAGATGCATATTGTCTTACTAGAATCCAATAAAATATTTTTGTAAGAGTTGCTGGTCACCAATCATGTATAGATGAGAAATTATAAAAATTTTTATATAATAAATTTTGCTGGAAGTATTTTTTTTTTTTTTTTTTTTGTAGTTCTGTAGCACAGTTTCTATAACAAGCTGGAATGCAACACTGAACTTGTTTTCTGGTTATAATAGGAAACCACTTTGCCAGAATAAAGCAAAGAACAAACAACCAGTAATCCCAGAAGCCCGTGGAAGACTATATCATCGCTCATACTTACGTGCTCACTGTGTGAAAAGTATCGTCCCAAGTGTTTTACACAATTACTAGGAATTCTCATTCTTGGTAACTGCAGAAAACACTAACCCTCATAAAGACACTGAGACTAACATGGCCTAAGGCTTAGCCACTGTATGTATGTTTATGTTTTTCAAATCGGAGTTACAAGATATTGTAACTTAACATATTCTCTCTAGTTCAAATAGGATCTGTTTCTTTCATGGCTATTATAAAAAACTCAGTAGTTACAAATATTTCAGTTCATAATATAGTACATTCAGTTTTTTCCTTATGTATGATAGTATGATGAGGCCTTCTGATCCAAGTCTGGCTAACTTATTTAACAGTTCCCACAATCTCGGGTTTTGGATGAAGAGAGGTTTGGACGCGTTGGAGAGATTCTCTGCTATCTACGTTATGGTAAAAGCTCCGGAGGTAAAGGTGTGTAAGTGAAGACTGGCAAGCGATGAGAGTTCTGTGGTACTCGGTTCACATCTGATCTCTGAGAATGGATTCTGTACCCCCCCTCCCCCCACCAAGCCTATATGGCCCAGTCCCATAAGGGGCTTCCCTGAGGCCTAGCCTATTTTGCAGTAAGAGCAACACATAAAATTTATCAAGTGAGAGTTCCCAAGGGATTTAAAATGAAAGAAAGGAAGTAGGCAGAGGTAATTTTTGGTTCTTTGGAGATCAAAAAAAAAAAAATGTTCATTTGCTCGTATATTAACTAAGCTAAACTAGAACTGGAGGCAACTGAGACGGTTGTATTTGAGGAGAAGACTTGTATTTGTGTAATAGAGGGTGGATTAGTAAGCCGGTATGTCAGAGTGCAGCATTCTCTTCTGGCTGCTTTATGCTGCCTTTATCGATAACATGTTTTTATTAGGTCTGGGATATATATTTGTATAGAGCAGTTGGCTTGTCTAAGCTCAAGGCTACACGAAGCTATTTATGGATCAGAAGAGAGGAGCCTCCATGACCATAATCAGTAAGAACAGGGTGAGAGCCACAGGGAAGAACGAGACATAAGGCAGGGCAAGCTGGGTGGGACCGAGACAGTGAGGCCAACTGTAGCACGTGTCCCAGCTGGTGAAAATCAGCACGTTTATAGAAAAGTAACTTTTTCTAAGTTAAATGAAAAGCTCAGACAATCATTTAAACATCTCTAAAAGTAGACCTTTTATAAACAGGATGTACAAAGCATGAGTTAACACCCAGAATGACATATTTTAGTGATTCCTTAACATAAACATTTTTTTAACCATGTTTTATCAGGACACTTCCAGTGAGTAAAACACAGTGTAAAATGTGGTCCTTGCCTCTGATGGCTTTCAAAGATCCAAGACAGCATGTGGAGGCAAGTGTGTGCCACTGCCACCTTTTGCTGCATCCTTTGGTCAAGGCACCCCAGCACCTCACCCCCTGTAGCCGGAATCTCAGGCTGCCCATCATTCCACTGAATTCCGAAGAATGTAGCCTTTTCCTGGAGAAACTCCTTTCTTCAATGCTTCAGGCCAGTCACGAGTTTCCAAGTAAGCAGACAGGATATCGAACACTGTCAGAAGGTAAACGGATGTTGGTGACCTTTCAGGAGAAAAGACTAGTAAAGGACTAGTGAGTGTGGAGAAGGGTGTTGTGGGATGTCTTCACTGACCATACACCCTCTGAGTCACATGCGGTGTAGATCACAGGAGGAGAGAGGCAGACACAGCCCTGCTGATTTACAAGGTCTCAGCCTACACTGAACACTTGTGAGTGGACAACTGCAACCAAGGAACACAGCACCATGGGAACACAAGGGGCCTGGTGTAGCCTGCAGTGGGAGGGAATGCAGCTAAGATGCTCCCAAGCTGGGGTTGGGGATTTAGCTCAGTGGTAGAGCGCTTGCCTAGCAAGTGCAAGGCCCTGGGTTCGGTCCCCAGCTCCGAAAAAAAAAGAAAAAAGAAAAAAAAAAAAAAAAAAAGATGCTCCTGAGCTGAAGCCTAGAGGACAAAGATACCGGCCAATGAAGGTAGAGATGGCAGGGTATTCTAGGCAAAGGGACACTTCATCCAGGAACAAGAACAAGATGAGGAGCACCTCTCAATGTCCAGGATGGCTCCCAGCAGCAGAGTTTAGATATCATAGGAAACTGAGTCAAGGGCGTTACACTTGAAGCGAAGCAGCAGCAGGATAAGCCGTCAAGTAGTCTTTGAGTAAACAGAAAACACAGAGTCCATCCAAGACAGGGGACTAGCAAACAGCCCGTAAGGAAAGCATGTTGGGTTGGGTTCTGGGCAGTACCTTGGTTGATGGCCAGGATTTCGGAATGGAAGTTTTTCTCATTCTGGCACCTGATCATGTGTTCCTGGATTGGCAACCGGGCTGTCTTGACAGAGTATTCTTGGGCTTTTTGAAATGTCACCTTCTGTAAATCAAATTTTCTTATTATAAAAATTATACATAATTTTTCATTGTATTCATTGTAATAGGCACTGCCAGCTTTGAAAATTCCTACACATTGCTACTTTTAGTTGGTAGAAACCAGGGACACGATTCAATCTTACACTTAGTCAGAATGGCTAAGATCAAGGACACAAATGACAACTCGTGCTGGTGAAGATGTGGAGCAAGGGGAATGAATTCTCCATTGCTGCTGGGAATGCAAACTGGTGCAGTCACTTTGGAAGTCAATATGGTGAATTTATGGAAGATTGGGAAATGATCTACCTCAGGACCCAGCTATACCATTCCTGGACACATACTCAAAAGACACCCCACCGTACCACAAGGGAACATGCTCGATTATATTCCTAGTAGCTTTATTCATAATAGCTAGAAACTGGAAACGACCTGGATGTCCCTCAGTTGAAGAACGGACAAAGAAAGTGTAGTACATTTACATAATGGAATATTACTCAGCGATTAAAAACAGTGACGTCATGAAATTTGCAGGCAAATGGATGGAACTAGAGAAGACCACCCTGAGCGAGGTAACCCAGACCCAGAAAGACGAACGCGGGCTGTGCTCACTTAGGAGTGGCTGTTACTGTACAGTACAGGAAAAGCAGGTTACAGTCCACAGGCCGAAAGAAGCTAAGTAACAGGGAGGGCTCAGGGCAGAGGAGTGAATCTCACTGAGAAGGGGAAACGACAGACACTGCTGTGGATGGGGAGAGGGGACTGAGTGGGGTGAAGGGGTGGGATGGGAACAGGAGGGATCGGGGTGGTGAGGGAGAAGGCACTGGAGAGACAACTAGAACTTGGAGGGAGCATGTCTGGGAGGAGCTACAAACCTAGGGCAGTTTCCACTCCCAGGATACAAGGGTGACCCTGGCTAAGACTCCTAGCAGTGGGGACGTAGAGCCTGAACCGGCCACCTCCTGGTACCAGGCAAGACTTCCAGTGGAGGGACTGGGACACCAACCCAGACTCAAAACCTTCAACCTACAATTTGTCCTGCCTACCAGATGTGCTGGGGTAAAGGTGGCAGAGAAATTGTGGGAGTGGCCAATCAATGTCTGGTCCAGCTTAAGACCCATTTCATGAGAGGGACCCACCCCTGACAGCAGAGGGTGAACCAGGGGCATAACAGAGACCCATAACAGAACCAAACACAAATGACAAAAAAAAAAAAATTAATGAAATGATTCCTAATGATATTCTGCTATACTCATATTTCGGTCATCTGAGAGGCTTCATCCAGCAACTGGTGGAAACAGATAAAGAGACCCAAAATTAGGCAGAACTTAGAGAATCCTGTGGAAGAGGTAGGGAAGGACTGTAGGAGCCAGAGGGGTCAAGTACACCCCAAGAAAAGCTACATTGTCAACTAACAGGAGCCCATAGGAGCTCACAGAGACTGAAGCACCAAGCAGACAACATGCGTAGGACTGACCTAGACACTCTGCACATTTGTAAAGCTTGATCTTCTTGAGGGGTCCCTAACAGTAGGATCAAGGGGACCCTTTCTCCCCATTAGATTGCTTATCTAGCCTAAATAGAAGATGTTGGGGCTGAAATCTCGGACAGGATGGTTCCATGTGGAAAGGTTTAATGAGAGAAGAGTAGGAGAGGGGAGGAACAAAGGCCAGCCATGGGCACGTGGAGGGGAAGGGTGGGATGGGGAGAGGCAGGACAGCCTCCTTTATAGTCAGGCACAGCTGGCTGTTGCCAGGCAACTGTAGGGCAGAGCATACCTGGCTGTTGCCAGGTAGCTGTGGGGGTGGAGCTCAGACAGAATACCAGCAGAAGATATACCTAACCTTAATGCAACTAGATAGGCCATGGCTGGTTGATATCCATAGGAGGCCTCCCCTTTTCTGAAGAGAAATGAAGCATGGGTGGACAGGGAGAGAGACAGTCTGGGGGTAGAGGAAGGAGGGGAAACTGTGGTCAGAATGTAAAATAAACAAAATAAAATTTCACATCTAAGCAGCATCCTGTGCTCACTGAAGTTCTGGACTTTACAGCCTCAAAGGGGTCATCTGCCTGTCGCAGGAGACGTGACAGGTCAGAGGTTAAGTAGTGACCCCAACTCTGAGATAAGGCTCTCCTCCCCTTCCCAACTACCTATTTTAAAATACCTCAGATCTAAGAAATCTGAAAGAATCATTAAATTAGCTCCCATCCTGTCACTTACATTCACCAACTAACATGCTATCAAATTTCTGTGAGCCTCGGCCATTCTAACACTGCACCTCACACTTGACCTCTCACTGGAGGGCAACAGCTCTCTCCCCCTCTAGCACGGTACTATCTTCACTTCTAAAAATCCTGTAAGATTATTTAATACACAACCATTATTAAAGTGTCCCCCGAAGGTCTTTGGTAAAACTTTCCTTCCAATCCATAATACAGTCAAACCACACTGACAATTTCTTGTATGTAGATGGGACCATACACACATCACTAAACCTGTGTTTTATTTTGTTATGCTCCTTCAAACAGGCCCCTCTCCCCCCGGTTTGGTTTAGTTTCTATTACAGTGGCTCTTTTGAAAGTCCTGCTATATTGCAGAATGGACTTCTTGATTCCTCATGACTGCATTGATAGGAAAGAGTGTCACACCAGGAGGCCCAGAGTGTTACTCATGGTGATGCTCTGCATCATCAAGTTTGGAGACAATGGAAACCAAAAATGGGTTCATCTGATGGCACGTTCTTGCCTTGGTACTCTGCCAGGGAACGTTCTGAGAGTGTTACTTATGTAATAGAATATTTTGTTATGTATATTATAATGGAACACAGCATTTATATGATAGAAACAGACAGCTCAGTCAGCTGCCTGAATCAGGGATTATACTGGGGATCAACAGTGACTTTCTAATCCCTAGAAGGCTTCTGTAGGAGACCCCCACCATACAAGATGACTATTATGACGGCATAGAACACTTAGATCCACACATTTAACTGTACTAAAACTAAGCACATGCTCAACACCAATGGTAGCTCAATCTATCATTGAATTGCTCTAAAACTAAGTCCAGCTAAATGATAGATTGAGCTGCCATCGGTATTAAACATGTGCTTTGTATATGTGTGTCTCACACATGGAATATTTCTACATCCACTATAAACACGTGTAAAATAGACCAACAAACATGCCTGAGAAAATGGACCATGATGCATTGAGGGTTGAGGGGTACGGGGTGGGGAGGACACTTATTTCTCACTACATTTCTTTTTTTTTTTTTTCTTTTTTCTTTTTTTCGGAGCTGGGGACCGAACCGAGGGCCTTGTGCTTGCTAGCTTGCTAGGCAAGCGCTCTACCACTGAGCTAAATCCCCAACCCCTTCTTTTTGCAAGTGCAAACTGTTGTATCATTATTCAACTTAAAAACTATGCAGTATACGTTACTTAGTGAATGTAAGCGGAGAAGATTTATATTTATATAATAGAAACAAAGTTTAAAACTTCAAGTACCAGCTTAATTATTCCAACTCAACAAAAGAATCCTGAAGAAGCTGGAAAGATGGTTCAGCAGCTAAGAGCATTTGTTGCTCTTTACAGAGGACCTGGGTTCTATTCCCAGCATCCATAGGGGGCTAACAACCATCTATGACTCTAATTCTAGGGGCTCTGCTGCCCTCCCTCTTCTGAGCAGGCATGCACATGGTACACAGACAGACATGTGAGCAAATAGTTCTGTATGTAAAATAAAAAACAAACCTAAAGAAGAAGTGTGGACAACCCTCCCGAAAGAAAGTCAGACTACAAGAAGCTGACCAATCTCTCACAGAGAACAAAGTGCTGGGAAAAAGAATGCTGAGCTGAGATCAGAGTCAACCTGGCAGAGAGGAGAAGAGAAGCATCGAGGAATGGCTGAGTCGGAATCACCTGACTACTGACTTGTGACTCTGCTCCTGTCAGTCAGGACTGCTGATGAGAAGAGGGACCTCCAGGCAGGAGGGGCCCCCTATGAACAAGCTCTTCTTGTTCCCACACAGCTGCTAGGCCTTCTGGGGAAATTAACAACAGGGCAAATGCCTCTACTAAAACTGGTATAAAACAACTGGAAATTGTTGGTGAACCCCTTTAATCCAAGCTCTTAGGAGGCAGATGCAGGTGGATCTCTGTGAGTTTAAGGCCTGCCTAGTCTACAGAGCAAGTTCCCAGACAGCCAGGGCTACATAAAGAAAACTGGTTTAGGACTGGAGAGATGGCTCAGTGGTTAAGAGCAATGACTGCTCTTCCAGAGGTCCTGAGTTCAATTCCCAGCAACCACATGGTGGCTCACAACCATCTGTAATGGGATCTGATGCTCTCTTCTGGTGTGTCTGAAGACAGCTGCAGTGTACTCATTAAAAAAAAAAAAAAAAAGACAGCTACAGTGTACTCATATACATAAAATAAAAATAAACCTTAAAAAAAAACTGGTTTAGAAAACCAAAAGAAAGAAAGGAAGAAAGAAAGAAAGAAGGAAAGAGAGAGAGAGAGAAAGAAGGAAAGAAAGAAAGGAAGAAAGAAAGAAAGAGAGAAGGAAAGAAAGAAAGAAAGGAAGAAAGAAAGAAATGGGGTGGGGTGAGGCTAAAATGTCGACTTACCTTCTGAATGCTCTCATCTACAAGTCCACCAATAATGTAAACTGTGCTCAGATCAATGTCTTCAAGGGCTAATGGAGAGATGAAAGCCACTGAGATCAAATTTGTTTTAAAATTTCTAAATCCAAACAAAGCAAAAGGAAAGGAACACCAACAATATTAATACACTGAATACGTCACAAACTAAAGCCTGCTGGCAGACCTGAAGAAACGCAGGTGCTGTGCCCAAAGCAGTGCTGGGTTAGAAGGGAAACAAAACCACAAGTGGAGAAACGTGAGATGAATCTGAGAGGGCCACGGCCGACCCAACACTAGTGAGAGCTACAGAGGGCAGTCTAGGGAGGGAGGGTAGGAGGGCGGGAGGACGGGATATATATAAATACACACTGACCAAAGCTGGCCAGGAAGTGATTGCCAGGCAGCATGCAAAGTCCAGCAGAGGATGGAACCAATCTCTGCGGCACTGGCTATCTGCCCACAAGAGAGGTCAGCTCATCCCCCGGTATTTCCTCCCACGGTCTCACATGGAGTGAGAGCAAATGTACCGCAGGGAATACGGCAACAGGAGACGAGGGACCAGGCTCTGTGTGAACCCACAGGGGAAGGTCAGGTACTCACGGTGTTCAGAGTCAGGAGTCAGGTACACAAGGGTTTCCAGGGGAAACAGGCTAAAGCAGTCTTCTTCTGTCACGTCGAGCTGGAAATACAGAGACAAGTACCCGGGTGGAGTGGGGTTAAAACTGCATCACGCACAACTCAACACCAGTTACCCAGCAGCCTGAGGCTGTCTTGAAAAGTGCTTAGTTGAGACACACAAACAAGCACATGCATTCAAACCACAGAAATGAGAAGGGCAGGGGCAGGTTCCCCCAGAGGGACAGGAAGCATACACCAGGACTTCAGGTGAGGGAGTGGCTTTCTGGTGAAAGCAACACTGGGGCTGGAGAAAGGTGAGACTGACACAGGGAAAACTGAAAGAGTCAGAGCAAAGGGAGATCACCTCAGAACAAATGGCAGGGACTCAGGGTATCGGGAGAGGCTGCTGAGGCAGGAATAGCACACTGCCGGCTGTGTAGCCCTCACACCTATGGCCTCCGCGGCTTCCCCAGGAAGGCTGTAATAACTCAGTCCCAGCTACACAGTGCACGGAGGGGCATTTTTAGTGCCGTGTTTTGGAAACAAACCTGGATTCTCACTAACATATCTACTGCTACCTTTACCAGACCCTCTGCAAAGAGTGCAAAGTCCTGGACTTCTTCCTCAAAGACACCTTGAAGCTTCACTGCTCCTTAAATATTACTAGAGTATACGGTTTAGCATGAACTAGACAGGTTATGAAACATGGTTCTAGACAACGGGAATATTAGTTTGCCAAGAAAGGGCAAGAATGAGAAAAAGGTAATTACAAGAACTAATGAAAGATGCTGAGACCTTTTAGATTGCCACAGTGAAAAGATACCATTTATATACAGACATTGCAGGCACCCCTCAGCATCGGGGGATTGGTTTCCAGATGGCCCCATAGCCACTAAAATCTAAACATGTTTGTGATGGTTTGCATGTGCTTGGCCCAGGAAGTAGAATGTGATGGTTTGCATGTGCTTGGCCCATGGCGTGGCACTATTAGAAGGTGTGGCCTTATTGGATGAAGTGTGTCACTGTCGGGGTGGGCTTGGAGACCCTCCTCCTAGCTGCCTGAGGATGCTCAGTCTGTTCCTGGCTTCCTTCGGGTGCAGATGTAGAACTCAGCTCCTCCTGCACCGGGCCTGCCTGGATGCTGCCATGCTCCCGCCTTGATGATAATGGACTGAACCTCTGAACCTGTAAGCCAGTCCCAGTTAAATGTTGTCTTTTATAAAACTTGCATTGGTCATGGTATCTGTTCATAGCAGTAAGACCCTAACTAAGACAATGTTCAAGTCCCTTATATAAAATACCAATGTTTACATTTAAGTTATATGTTCCCGAAGACTTAAAACGATCAATAAGTAAACCACCTCTAGACTATTCTAATGCCTGGCACACGCAATAGTTCTTATGCTGTAATTTAGTTTCCTCTGATTGTTTGTGAGACACGTCTCACAATGGCCTAGGGCCCACTATGCAGTTCAGGCCACCCTCAAACTTGTGACAGTCCTTCTGCCTCAGGTTCCCCAGTGCTGGGACTACAGGCGTGAGCTACCACACCCAGCTCTACTGTATTGCAGAGGGAATAAATGACAATAAAAAAGTGTCTATGTGTTCACTACAAGTGCAATTTGTTTTTAAAATATTTACTTATCATATATGCAGCACTCTGCTTGAATGTACACCTGTAGGCCAGAAGAGAGCACCAGATCCTCCTATAGATGGTTGTGAGCCACCATGTGGTTGCTGGGATTTGAACTCAGGACCTCGGGAAGAGCAGTCAGTGTTCTTAACCGCTGAGCCATCTCTCCAGCCCCTCAAAATATTTTTTAAATACTATGTTTAAGCCACTGGAGTGAGAGCTCGGTGGGTAAAGACACTTGCTCAGAAGCCTGACTTGAGTCTCCTCCCAGGACCCATGTGATGGAGAGAGAACCAGCTCTCACTGTCCTCTGACCTCCGTGTTTGTGCCACAGTACACACACACACACACACACACACACACACACACACACACACACACCAGATGAATGCAGTAAGAGTGCAGCTGAATGTAAGGATGTGGAAGCCATGAGTGGAGAGCCAGCTGCACATCAAAGAACGAACGAGTAAAACCTTCCTAATGGGACAGAAGCACACTTAGACAGCGCAGGTAGCACGCTAGGGGATTCTTACCACGTAAGCAGAAAATCCATCATTCATCCTCAGGCATTCCTCATAGAGGGGGCTGTCAGTTGAGAATCCAGTAAGGTAAATCCAAAAGGGCCTGCTGGCTTTTTTGTTTGAACCATACAGCCTTCGGATCTGTCCGGCCAACCTACTCAGTTCCTGTGAAGCGATAAGGACGATGGAGCCTTTGACATGGAGGCAGACCAGCCCTAGCAGCAGTCACTCCCTGGGCGCTGCTCCACAAGTCTCCCATGGGCTAGCCTGGCTCCTTCTACTCGAGATTGAGCGCATACACAGAAGTGCCATGCTCCAATACATAGCAGACCAAGGTTAAGACGATGCCACTAGTTGGGAACTGCTCCTAAGTGTAAAAAATGGAGAGCTCTGCCCCCCACTGACTCTGCCCATGGTATGTGGAAAGACTTCTGCTTTTACACCAAGTTCTACTATAGATGTATTGAAGAGGTCAGGTAGAGTTCGACACTTCCGTGCCCGTTAGGTACATTAGGCACCATCCCCCTAACTTTAAGAGATGTTACAATGTTGGAAGTTCTAACTTTCCTCCCTAATCCTAGAAAGTTTTTTTTTTAATAATTTATTTTGATTTGTGCTACACTGAATAAATGGCCTACAAGGCTTTGGATTTGATTTAATCTGCTCTCGGTTAGTGTAAGGAGAGACTCCCTTGTTCATTCTGATTTTTTATGGCTGCTCCTCTGCCTCTGAAGCACTGGGATTAAAGGCATACACCACCACCTCCTGCCTTCTTGTTCACTCTTTAGAAGGCTGCAGTTAGAGGTCCCATTGAGAACCTCAGAGATATATTCTTCCTAGTTCCTCTGAGAAATGTGTGTCATTAGCACACCCTACAGTGTCATCTGGAATTAGGTCAACTATGGAGTTAGGCCTCACATTGAGGCCCAGGATTATGTGCTGGACTGACTTCTGGTACAACTGAGAGGATCTCAAAAATCAAGCCCCCGTGCCCCAAGTCTGCCTTTCCAGATGCAACAAGTGCCCGTAGCTAAAAAGCCCTTTCCATCAAATAAAGGAGGCACAGGTCCTGCTTATTCCTACCTGGTCCCTGCAGCCCAGGGAGCATCCCAACAAGCCAACTGTGTTGTCCTGTGGGATCTAGGGGACATCTTATCCTTGACGGGACAAAGCCAGCCCGCTGTTTCTCTTCCCAAACATGACCCATGTGGCTTTGTGTATCATGTCACATCCTCCTCCCTGGGCTGTGAACCCATGAGCTGAACAGACTGCTGTCAATCTCATCTGTCCTGAATCGTATGGCATTGTGTCCAGCCATCTCCAGAACCCTCAGGGACAAATCCTCCCTTGCCAAAGGGAACATTGAGAAACGACTAAAACGCAAACACTGCAAGAAGACCTCCCACCAGGGCCCTCCCAACAACATGTTGCCGGGCTAGTATTTCTCTTCTAGGCAGAAGGACAAAGATTTAGTGTCTGGAGAATTGAACCGGCAAGGTTCCATCCAGACTGAGAACATCACGGCTGGAGAGAGAGGACAAACTGCAAACTAAATCAAAGAACCCGTGCTCCTTCCCAACAACCACTGTGGAAGTCAGTTGCCTAGGACAGAAGAGCAGACACTTCTGGCCGACAGAACCACAGAGGCTGGTGACCGTCCCCTTCCCTAGCCTGCACCCTTCCTTCCCTGCCTCCCTTGGCCTCTGGATGCTCTACCTTCTTGGACATGTGCTGGGTCATGCTCAAGTCAACACACAGTCTTGGTCCTGAGTGTTTGGCTTCCAAAAGTTTCTCTTTGGTTAAGGCTTTCAAAAAACGTTTGCTGTGCTGTGGGCAGGTGCCTGCGACAGAAATACCAGAGAGGATTAAGAATGGGATAGCACAGGCACTAAGGTCAACAATTAATCAACGGGGCTTCGTGAAACTGGGAGGCTTCTGGAGGCTTCTGCGTGGCAAAGGACAGTATTTGGACAAAGCGGCAGCCACTGAGTGGGAAAAGATTTCTACCAACCACACATCAGATGGAGAACTAAAATCCAAAGTATATAATCTAGGTGTCAAGAAATCAAATAATCTAATCACAAGTGGGGCACAGATCTGAACTGAGGATCCTCAACAAAGGAAGCACAAATGGCTGAGAAAGAAAGAAATGCTCAACATCCTTGGCCACGGGGGAAATGCAAATCAAACCATGAGCTTTCACTCATCAGAAAGTCTAAAGTCAATAACACAGGGGACAGCTCGTGCTGGCAAGGATGTGGAGCGAAGGGAACACTGTGGTAGGAGTGCAAACTTGTGCAGCTGCTATGGAAATCAGCGTGGCGGTTCCCCAGGAAGATGGGAATTGATCTACCTCAAGATCCAGCTACACCACGCTTGGGCATCCACCCAGAGGATGCTTCGTCTTACCACAGAGAGGCCTGCTCAGCCATGTTCAGTGCTGCTCTATTTATAATCTTAGAAACTGGAAGCAACCTACCCTCACAGAAGAGTGGGTAAAGAAATGTGATACATTTACCCGATAGAGTAGTATTTAGCCATTTAAAAAAAAACCGACATCATGAAATTTTCAGGTAGATGTGTTAGTATTAGAAAAAAAAAATCATCTTAAGTGAGGGTATCCCAGACTCAGAAATACAAATATGTTATATATTTGCTTACGATGTGGGTATTAGCTGTTAAGTCAATGATAACGAAGCTACACTCCACAGAACCACGGAAGTTATGTATAGATTAAGGAGCTGGGGTATTCAGATCTTGTTAGGTAAGAGAAAGGGAACAGATATGAGTGGATGGGGGATTGCAGGAACAGGAGGATCAAGTCGGGGAGGAGAGAGAACTATGAATGGAGAAACGAGGAGAGATGGCTAAAATTAACGCCCTCTGAGGGGTCAGTACGCAAACCTAACACAGTAGAAGCTTCCTGAAACTTATGCATATGTGAAGGTGATCAAATAATGGGGAGACAGAGCCCCAACTGTTCATCTCTTGTCACCAACGAAGCTTCCAGTACTGAGATTAGGTTACATCTGAGTTGTTGGCCAAAGGAATCCCATAGGACTCTCCAAACAACCCAGGCCGTGACCAAGGCTGCTCTCCACAAACTGACAGCCAGGCCCCACTGCTGAAGACACCACCACACAACTCACAGAACATGAAGTTGAACTGATGCCTACACAGAGCCTTTTATAGTACGTCTTTGGTACAGGAAAGTACTCTGCCCACTACCAAAAGAGTGACATAAACTCCAGCCAGCCACAGACCCTTTGATATCCAATGGTGTCCTGCCTGCAGGCATGCTATGGCATTGGACGCATGAAGCCAATCGGCGTCTGAGTTGACTTAAGGCCCACTCCACGAGATGAAGTCCATACTTGACACTGCTTGGGTGATCGAGAACCTGAGATGAGATAGCCCAGGGACCTAGGGTAAAATATTACTGGTCTAAAACAAAAACTATAGAGTGATAAAATGATTCCTAATGACATGATCTACACTCAGAAATCAGTGTCTGACTCAGCGGCCAGAGAAGCTTCCTCCTGCAGCAGATGGGAAAAATACAGAGATCCACAGGCAGACATTATGCAGAGGGTGAGAGACCTCGGAACACTCGGCCCTGAGTGGGACGTCTCCACCTAATCCCTCCCATCACGGCTTCAGAAACCCTTGCAAAGAGGATGTGGAAAGAGTGTACAAGCCAGCGGGGAGGGGAGATTTCGCCTTCTAAATCAACGTGATCAAAGCTCATACGGAGTCTGAGGCAGCATGCACAGGGCCTGTGTGGGTCTGCACCAGGTCCTCTGCCTACGCATTAGAGCTCCAGTCCAGCGTGTTTATGGGATTCCTGTGTGGGTCTCTGACTCTTGTGTCTTCTCTTGGGCTCTTTTCCTTGTTTGTTTCTCCTGTCCAACTCCAACGTGACAATATGTGTTTTATCTTACTATATTTTATTATTGTCCCTTAGAAGCCTGCTTGTTTTCTAATGAGACAGACATGGGTTGGGTCTGGATGGGAGGGCAGTGGAGAGGGAGAGGGAGGGGAACTGTAATCAGTCCTTTTCTACCTCTTTTCTTTCTCTCTCTCTTTCTTTCATTTCTTTTTTTCTTGTTTGTTTGTTTTTGTTTTTCTGAGACAAGGTTTCTCTGTGTAGCCCCTGGCTGTCCTAGAACTCACCCTGAGACCAGGCTGGTCTTGAACTCACAGAGATCAGCCTGACTCTGCATCCTGAGTGCTGGGATCAAAGGCATGTCCACTATGTCTGGCCAAAGGCCAGTTTTCAAAATACTAATTTTAGTCCAGTGTCTTTTCTGGACCTACTAGAACTAATAGCTCTTTTTGTACAACCCATGGGCTTTTCTGTGTAGACGAATCTCTTTTATTTTTGGTGCGGAGAATGGCTTAGAGAGTGTGCTAAATTCACTTGTTGTTCATTTGTAAGCTGAGTTTTTTTTTTTTTTTTTTTCTTTTTTTCCGGAGCTGGGGACCGAACCCAGGGCCTTGCGCTTGTTAGGCAAGCGCTCTACCACTGAGCTAAATCCCCAACCCCTAGCTGAGTTATTTTAAGTACGTTATCTAATCTGAACCCATCTCTTCTACAAAAAGGGGATACTCGTGGTACGAAGCAGCCCTGAGCTAATCAGTGCATGATTTTAAGGCTAGCACACAGCATGAGTAAGTAGGAGCTACTGCAGGCATCATCCCTTCTGCTTTGGAGTTTACAGACACAAAGGCTCACTTAGCTTCTACTTTAAAGGCAACCTTTACGTTCACACTGGTACTCTGATTTGCAAAGGAACCGGGTAAATAGGCCCTACTCTCCAAGCAACATAAAAACAAGTTTGCTGAAAGCAATGACCTTTCACCTGCAATCAAGCTTACCGTTACCCGGGTCTTCTGCACGCTTGATTTTCCTTCGCTCTCTTTCCTGCTTCCGTTTGCTCTTCTTTGAGGAGACTATCCTTTCCCAGTGTCTCTGCTTTCTTTGCACATTTTTCTTCCATTATTCAGAAAATAAAATTGTTTGAGAACTTCATAAGCACCAGAAAGGAAAATGAACACCGGTCACCTTTTTTTTTTCATTTATATATAAAGTTAGAGAGGAAAAGATTTTTGTCTTAAAAACAGGCCTAATGGCTTGTGTTTATTTTTAATTTTAAAATTGTGTGCATTGCTCGGGATCTGACCCAGGGCCTTGAGCATGCAAGGCAAGCGTTCTCACTGAATAATTACAGAGAACATCACACTCACCCTTCCAGCCCAAGGTTATAGAAAACTAATTTGGAACAGAATCTTAAAAACAGAGTTTAGAGTCCCTGATCCTTCTTGAGGCATCTCAAAATTTCTTTTAAATTTTTATTTACATTCCCATGACTCCAATGAAAATGAAACCTTAATCTAAGTAGCAGGGAATTAAAATACACGGAATTCACTCTCGGCTCCCTTAATCTCCTGGATCAACCTTAGAACAGAGCTCCCTGAGACACCCACCGAGCTCCACACGGCGCTGTTCGCAGGGCGGCGCTTTTCTTGGGGGTCGTATTCCACATCCATCTGCAGAAGCAGGAAGCTCTCAGAGAGTCCGTCGTCTCCGGCCTCTGGGAGGCCTTCTGGGTCCTGCGAGGCCCGAGAGCCTGCTCTCTGAGGCCTCCCTTCCCACTCACAGTCCATGCGCCTGTGCCACTTACACAGCTGATTCCTTACAACCAAAGGACAGACGGTGTGAGTGAGGAACAGGTTGCCATACTGACCCGGAACGAATGAACCATGGAAGCATTCAGAGAGCATTGCAGAAAGGCACGACAGCAAGGACAGTTAGCAGCGAAGAAGCCATACCTCCAAGCAATCGGTGCCCACGGAAGCCAAGCTTTATTGTGCTCTTTGGAAAGCGGTGTGACAGTTTACTTTCAAATCGGTCCTTAAGCAAATATTTCTTAAACGTCTACCACATACAAGGTCCTGAGCCAGTTTTTAAAAAGTATGGTAGATTTCCAGGGTTCTGGTGACTGGTCAGAACATTTTTTTCAAGCCTCAAATTGACCCTGCATCTGAGCACCGTTACAAGAGGAAGCCAGCCACCACTGCGGATGTGCACCATTCCTTCCAGGCCTGGGGCTGAAAAACTCTGAGAAGCACCATAACAGTGGTATTCGAACTCCAGAAACAGGGAAGCCAGTGGTGTGTGGGCAAGCTGACCTAGCACTCAGAGACTCATCCATCTCTCCCTGAGTGCCGGGACTGAAAGCATTCACTGTCCTGCTAGTTCAGGACTTCTTAAACATTTTCTGCTTGGAAGCCCCTTTTCACTCTAGAACAAACTTAAATTACCTTAATTGTTCACTCTTGTATGTGTGCTGTGACGTGTGTGCTTAGGTGGCAGGGGAATAAACGTACAGAGTGCATGTGAAAATCAAAGAAAAACCGAGTAGAGTCAGTTCTCTCTTCCCTTACTAGGACTCTGAGGACAGAAATCAGGTTATCAGGCTTGTCCGGCAAGCGCGTGGCCTTCCTGTGACCCCGCTGGCTCTCACCAGGAAGTTCTTATTCGAGTCTAGGCATATAGTCCATACAAGCCCATAGTATCTATGATAAACCATAAAGACATTCGTTCTGAAGCAATGCTGTGGTGTACAAATACTTTTAGCATTTATGAAGATGAGAGCACATTTGCATCCGAATGACAGGAGTTCGCTTGTTCATTTTCACAATAAAGAATTAGACCCTGGCTGACCCCTGGAAGCTGTCGGATGAGCGCTGCAGTGTTTCGAGTTGATTGGTATTTTGATACTGGAATTGTCAGAGCTGAGAATGCCACTTTGCATAAACAGGTGGTACAATGTGGCCAAGTATGTACTTCGGGAATTGTCAGAAGTTCTGTCCTAAACCCAACCCCAAATTCAATTGGTAATTTTAATGTTAAATATTTTATTTTTAAAAATTATGTCTAAATGTGTATGTTGAGTGTAGGTTTCTGCATGTGTGTGCAGTGCATGCAGAGGCCATAAGGGAGCACAGATTCCCTGGGATTGGAGTTATGTTGTGAGCTGTTGTATTTGTGTTAATTCGGCTTCCAAAATTACACAGGAACTGGCACATCTACCTGTAAGACATTAGAGTCCCTGTCCCCAGCTGGCTTTGATTGGTGAAATAAAGTTGCTGACAGCCAATGGCTGGACAGGGAGACAGAGGTGGGACTTTATGTTTTTGGGCAAGGGTAACAAGGGAAGATTTAGAATATCCATGACCAGGAAGCAGGAAGATCGTCTTGAGAGATGGAGAGAGAGGGGAGATAGAACAGCCATGTGAAGGAGCCAGGAAGGCACCACCCACGGGGGCTGCCTGACTGGGTCCAGGCAACCAAGTTAGAATATAGATTTTAGGGGCTGGGGATTTAGCTCAGTGGTAGAGCGCTTACCTAGGAAGCGCAAGGCCCTGGGTTCGGTCCCCAGCTCCGAAAAAAAGAACCAAAAAAAAAAAAAAAAAAAAAGAATATAGATTTTAGTAAGCAGTAATTCAGGAATATTGGAGGGGAGAGTGTGTCAGCCTCAGGGAGCTTTGAAAGAGCCCAGCCATTGAGCTGCTTACAGCATAATACAATTAAGCTGGGGTGCGTATGTGTCTTTCATTCACAAATCCAGAGCATTTTGGTGGGTTTTAAGAAGTGCACACACCCGATGGGGAGCTTAGAGTGGATTATCATATCAGTGAGCTACTGCCCAGTGTGGGTGCTGAGAATCAAACTTCAGTCGACCACCAACGCACTTAACTGCTAACGCACGAGTTAATAAAATTTCAGTAAAATTTAAGTCAGCAATCCCCAAAGCACTTTCTTTTCTATTTAAACTTTTTATATTGTTATTGTTGCTGCTATTGTTGTACGTGTGTTGATGCATGTGTGTGAGTGTAGGTGTATGCATATAGGTGATGTGATTATGCAGGTAAAGGCAGGTGTAAGGTAGAATGAGGCCTGTCTGTCACTGGACGAGAAGGAAGGATGGGTGGGTGGGAGAAAAGTTTTAGAGAGGAGGAGCAGTCGAGAGAACATGGAGGTGGGTGTTAAGGTTCCTCTCTGCACACTTACAGGTTGTTATGAATGTTCTTAAGGGATGGATGTGTACAGGGCTTTGTATGTCTAGGTGGGCAATTATATCTTATCAATTGGATCAGAGGTTATTGTGTTGTGTGTTCTTTCATGTCTCGATTTAATTGAATTCAAGACAGTGTGTGGTGGCTGGACGCACTAGGCCTCCACCGAATTGGGATATGTATGTCTAGCATGGTGACAACCTGCCTTGGGAAATGGGTAGAGAGATTGTTGCCAGGCTCAGAGAGTAGCCATCGACAGTGTGAGACAAGTTGGAGCTAAGCAGGTGAGATGCTTGCTGTATGAGATGAAAATATCCTATAGATGTCTTGTGGCCCTATGGTGCCAGCTATAGTGCGGGTTAAAGGAAACCTCTTATTTTAATTTTACCACAACATATGCATGCTGTGGTAAATATATATATATATATATATATATATATATATATATATATATATATATAAAAATTGGAAGACAGCTACTAAGAGTCAGCCCTAACTTTGTTCAGCTCGCTGTGTTAAAACCATCTCACTGGTCCCAAACAGCAGTTTAAATAAAAAAATCAAACATTCTAACACAATACAACCTTAAAGAAATTCTATCTGGGGGGCGGGAGGGATGGCTCAGTGGTTATATGCACTGGCTGCTCTTCCAGAGGATCCTGGTTGCATTCCTAGCACCCACATGGTGAGTTACAACCATCTGTAACTCCAGTTCCAGGGGATCTAAACTCTATTCTGGCTCTGAGGGTACCACACACGCCGTGTATAGAAATACACGCAAGTAAGAGATTCATACACATAAAAATACAAAAATAATTAAACAATTTAAGAACCATACTATTTTGGTAGCATTTGGTAGATGCTAATAAATAACAATGGGAAAACAGTAAAGAGTCTGTTTTCCATAACCGGACATTATGCTTCTGTAGAAACATAAGATTAGCATGTACAGTAAACCACTGCAGTTCAGAACACACCGCAGTCTCCTACGTGAGCGGAGGTGTGTCTGGGCATGCACGTTGCCACTGTGTGGAGGGATGGCGGGACCACAGCTAAGGGATGGGCGTGTTGTGTTTGGAGCCATGCCAGCAGTAAAGTCACCTGGGATCCATCATGCTTCTGACTTGGAGTTAGTTTTGGGTCACTGCACGCTCAGGTTGCTTATCCCTCCCCCCCTTGACTCCACCAACCTCAAAACCAAGATGAAATTTAGTTGTTTAAGTTTGGATTTGAACAGGCTCCTTGTTCCTGAGTGGTGGGACGGCATTTATGTCTGTCACAGATGCCCTCCTTGAGGTAGACAGGCCACCTCACTGAGCATTGAGGAGGACCGGATGTATTTCACTTCTTTGATAGAATAAGTGCTGGGGAAACACTGGCCATTTCTGCTTCTGTCTGAAACCCTGTCAGTGAAGTTCTTGCAGTTTTTCAGTCTCCAGGCAGTTCTGGGTATGCACCACACACCCCTGTGGATGGCCATGTAAATGCTTTCTTGTCCCACGCGCAATCTCTCGCCGGCAAGAAACACGCGGGTACATAGAAATCCTTGCTGTGACCAAACTTTTATTTTAATCTTAAAGAGTAGCCTCAGCACGCCAACATGGTGCGCTTATATACACCCTAGCGCGGCACATCCACACCTGATTGGTTGTTTACCCATGATCTCATAAGGCACGCCCCGGAGTGGGCAAAGACCTGGCACGAAGGCTCTCTAGCACATGTGCACAGTTAACTTCCTGAAAGGGAGTCGGCTGGCGTGGCGGAGGCTAGCGCCATCTTGTAATGGCGGAGTCTATCCTGACCTACCACGTGGGGTGCAGTGGAAGCCAGCGCCATCTAGTGGTGGCGAATGTTATTGCGGCCCTCTACACTTTCTAGATTTGCAATTGGCATTTATCTGCCTGCAGGGGCTAGGGCTTGCTTCTCATTCTACTCACTCTGTAAGAGCATCAGTTCCCTCCCTCCTTCCTTCCTTCCTTCCTTCCTTCCTTCCTTCCTTCCTTCCTTCCTTCCTTCCTTCCTTCCTTTCTTCCTTCCATCCTTCCATGGTACTGAGGATTGAATCCAGGGCTTTGCATACACTAGTCAAATACTCTACCACAGAGTTAGAACCCCAGTTCTCCTTTTATTTTTCATATTGAGACAGGGTCTCGTTGTGTAACCCTGAGCTCTCCTGTACTCAGGCAGGCCTCAAGCCAGCAATCCTCCAGTCTCAGCTCCCTGTATAGCTAGAAGTTCAGGTCAAAGCTACTAGGTTAAGTTTTAAATGTAACTTATTTACTGAGTGTATCACATATTCAGAGAATCATGATTCCTCAGAGAAACGAGGAAAACAATTTCAAAGAACATTGCAAAGAACAAATGAAAACTAAGATACTCTGGTCCAGTAAGCAACAATCTCCCCTTATTAAAGTGAGCAAAGTTTGTTAAGCATTCTAGAAGTCCGGCACTGTATGGGAGCAACGATGACTAATCTTTTTTTTTTTTTTTTTTTTGGTTCTGTTTTTCGGAGCTGGGGACCGAACCCAGGGCCTTGCGCTTCCTAGGCAAGCGCTCTACCACTGAGCTAAATCCCCAGCCCCATGACTAATTTTTTTAAACCAAAAATATAGACCCTTATTATGACACTTCTCTTAGATGGCTACACAAACTGTTATGCTAACCATCATCATTATCATTTTTACACGTGTGTGTGTGTGTGTGTGTGTGTGTGTGTAAAATCATTGTGCATGTGTGGGTGTGAGTGCATGGAGCGTGAATAGAGGTCAGAGGACAATCTCCAGGGTCAGGCATCAGGCATCTTCCACCTTTTGTTTGAGAGTCTTCCATTGAACTGGAACTTAGCCATGTAGGCCAGGTGAGGTGCCAGCAAGTTTCCAGGGATCTGCCTGTCTCTACCTTCTCTAGGATTACACCCAGCCACCACCCTGGCTCTTACTTGGGTTCTGGGCTCCCAAGCACAGGTTCTGAGGGCTGTGAAGCCCGCACATTACACCGAGCCATCTCCCCATCATCATTTGCATTTGTTTTCTATGTTTCAGCCATTCCAAGCACAAACATGAACGAAGATGTACTGGTCCAGTAGTCAACAATCACCCCTTATTAAAGTGAGCAAACAATTTGTTAAAAGAGCTGTAAGGGAGCAGAGACGGCTCATGGGTAACAAAGCTCTAATCCCAGGACACATATGCCCTGATTTGATTGGATGACCTGAGTTCATCCCCTGGAACACATGTGCCATGGTTCAAGTACCCCCACACACTATATACAGAATGGTAAATAACACTCCCCAATAAAACCTCTAAGGCTTAAAGTCTGGCATTTGCATACTATTCATAAAGCCCTGGGTTTGATCCCTAGCACCTCCAAATAAATGAAGGAAAACAAATTTTTTGTTTGTTTGTTTGCTTGTTTTGGGTTTTGGTTTTCCAAGACAGGGTTTCTTTTTAACAGCTTTTGGCTGTCCTGGAACTTGATTTGTAGACCAGGTTGGCTTCAAACTTTCAGAGATCTGCCTGCTTCTGCTTCCCGAGTGCTGGGATTAAGCCATGTGCCACCATGCCCATCAATAAAGGCATTTTTTAAACAGCCAAATTTCACAGCCTTTGTCTCCTTATTTGTGCATGACTATTTCTTTGGCCAACAAGCATGACTGAGTGTCTCCTACAGGACAGGCCCTGTGGGAAATGAGTGCTTATAATGTTGATTTGAAAGTCTGGCTGAGAAGGAAAAAGAGGAAAGGAGAATTTTGAGGGGCTCTACAATTTTCCAGGACTGCTGCTGAAAAAGCTTAAAAGCTGGGTTGATATTTTCCCCACCAAACCGAATTCCTTTGAAAGGCCCTGCAAACATGGCTGGAGAGATGGCTCAGTAATTTAAGAGCACTGGCTGCTCTTGCAGAGGACCTGGACTTAGTTCCCAGCACCCACATAGTGGTTGGCAACCCTCTGTTAACTCCAGTTCCAGGGGATCCAAAGCTCTCTTCCAGCCTCCAAAGGAATGAACGTTCACAGACATACATGAAAGCAAACCACTCATACACACAAAAATAAATCGTGAACATCAATAGCTGGTATTTGTTGAACTTCACCATTTTCTTTTTTGTTCCTCACGCCTTTCTAAATTCTATAGTCCCTGAAGATGCTTTTCATACCAGGAGATCAAATAAGACAATAGCAACCACCACCCTGAGCGTCTCTTATTGTAAGAGACTGCACACCCTGAGCGTCTCTATTGCAGGAGACTACACTCTCCTGGAGGCAGAGCCCACCTTTCTTTAGCTTTGCGCCTTTGGTGGACCACATAGGTCCCGGCCATACAATGGGAACTCAGCAAGTGCAGAATAGAGGTTGTCATTTAAGGGTCCCCAAAGGCAAAGATGTGGCTGAGCACTTGGCCAGCCTCCAACTCACAGATCTGCCCTGCCTCTGCTTCCCAAGTGCTGGAGTTAAAGCCCAAATATTCATTCATTCATTTGGTTCATTCATTCATTCATTCATTTGGTTGGTGCTTTTTTTTTTTTTTTTTTAAGATAAGGTTTCTCTGGGCATAGATCTGGGGACTGGAGGTGTTGTTTAATGGTTAAGGCTACTTTTAAAAATGATCAGGGTTCTATTACCAGCATCCATATCAGGCAGTTCATAACTACCTATTACTGCTCTCTAGGGGTTCAGATACGGTCTTCTGAACTCTGATGGCACTTGTACCTACACACACTTGTGTGTGCATGTGTCATTACACATACATGTACGTGCCCACATACAAACACATAATTAAAAACAAATCTTTAAAAATAGTTCAAATCTGAACCTACACAAGGCATTATCTATGCCCAGATTTGGTATTTCACCTCTTAATTAAAATATCTTTTCTAAAGGCAGGGAGAGAGGTATAACTGTAATCCTAGCAGTCGAGAGATTGAGGCAGGGGGATTGTGAGTTCTAGGCCAGTGTAGCCCACGCAGAAATTATACCCTATCTCAAATGAACAAGAAACCTTTCTGAGCCTTAGTCATTCAACAGTTATAAGGAACTGACACAATAATGGGGATTTGGTGGTGACATTCGCTCCATCTTTATAAGGCTCCAAATTTCAACTGCTTTGAGTTTACTCAGACTGGTCCTCCCATTTCCCTACTCCACAACAAATCCTTCTCGAACTTGCACTGAACCTCACACAGTAAAGAGCATCCTAGGACCAGGGAATTAACTCAGTAGTGTTTGCCTCCCATGCACAAACCCATAACATAAACCAGCTGTGAAGGCTCAGGTAATGCTATAGGGTCAGAAGTTCAAGGTCATTCTTGGCTACATAAAGACTTTGAGCTTAGTCTGAACTACCTGAGACCCTGTCTGAAAATAAATACATCTGTGAAATATATTCATAAATATGCAACAGATATATAAGAGCATCTAAATGTTTGAAAATTAAACCACTCTTCTGCCTAGAATCAGCAGTATTTTCTATTTCACTCACAGTGATCCAAAATCTACACAGTATCTACATAGGTCATTAAGGGCTATCCCCTCTGCCAAATTTCCTTCTTTTTTTTTTTTTTTTTGGTTCTTTTTTTCGGAGCTGGGGACCGAACCCAGGGCCTTGCACTTCCTAGGCAAGCGCTCTACCACTGAGCTAAATCCCCAACCCCAAATTTATTTTTTCTAAAGGATTTTAATTATTTATATTTATTTGTTGGTTTATTTACAGACAAGGTTTCACTATGCTGCTGTAGTTGTTCTGGAACTTGGCCAGCCTCCAACTCACAGATCTGCCCTGCCTCTGCCTCCCAAGTGCTGGAGTTGAAGGCCCAAATATTCATTCATTCATTTGGTTCATTCATTCATTCATTTATCATTCATTCATTTGGTTGGTTGGTTTTTTGTTTTGTTTTTTTTAAAGACAAGGTTTTCTCTGTACCCTGGTTGTCCTCGAAATCCCTCTGTAGACCAGGGTGGCCTCGAACTACCAGAGATCCGCCTGCCTCTGCCTCCCGAATTAAAGGCGTGCACCACACTATGCCTATTTTATTTTTAAAAATTATGTATGTGGCTATATGCGCGTTGAGTTGAGTATAAGTGTCTGTGGAAGTAAGAGGCAACGGATCTCCTGGAGCTGAAGTTACAGGCAGACATGAGTCTCCCAGACATGGGTGACGAGAACCAAACTCGGGTCCTCTGCAAGAACCATCTTTCCTACTAGCCCCTCTTCCATCGTTTTCTTTTGCTCTCTGTGGTCTACCTATTCCCCAAACATACTAAACATCCCAATGTATCTGCATAAACTGTTCTCTCTGCCCACATGCTCTTCCCTTAATCTCACACGTCCTCAGATCAGGCATATTTTCACCATCCAACACCACTTATTTTTTTGTCTGATGTTCCCACACCATTGCAATACAAGTAACTGTTCTGTTTACTCAGGCTCTCAATAAATGCCTGAGTTAACACCGCCATCTCCTCCTCAGACCTTTTTTAGCCCAAGTCCTACCTGATGAGCACAAACGCCGTGGCTCAGTGTCCAATCATCCTCTGTTTGTACAGGTCTCTCATTTTCTCATTCTGAGCCCTGCCACCTTCAGAACTACAACACCTGCTTAGACCCAGACAGACTACAGGGAACGCGGGTCACGCTAGCTCGTGAGCTGCGTCCGAGGAAAGGCAAGACCCAGACGCCCCAAGGCTGTGGGGTGCGGTGGTCTCTGGGTGGGGACCTCGCAGACTCTAGCCAACCCTCAAAACCAGACCTTACCTGACACACCTTGCTCAGAAGTGACCACAGTGGGTCCCTCCCCCCGCACCACTTCCGGTTCCTGATCAGCTTTGAGTGGCATTCTGGGAGTTGTAGTTTTCAGTCTAGAGACGTACTAGAAGATGCCAGTAGGTTGGCTAGGCTTCTACACTCTGGGTTATCTGTCTATTAGTTGAGGATGGCAATTCCAGGTCCTCGCAGATCTTATATACCTCAAACAGGTGTCAAGTCGCTTTCTGAGGTGAACCAAGCTTTAAATCACCTACTCTGTCTTTTTGGTCAGTTTGGGGACCTTTGATTCCCTGGGTTTCCCTTCAACCAGCAGGGGCTATGAGTTAACATAGCCCTTTCCAGAGCACACAGTGGTCCTTCTGCTGCCAGGCTGTCCAAGTTCAAAGCCCAGACAAGACTTAGCAGGCAAGGAGTCTAGTGGCTGTACATACCTTGTACATCTCCCTTCACATATCAACCCAGAAACAGGCTCAGATGCGTGAAGCAACTAGTCCAAGCCTTGTGTTTATTTTTTTTCAAGATTTATTTTTGTTCATATGTATGGGTGTTTTGCCTGCATATGCATGTGCACTTCATGCATGCCTGGTACTTGGGAAAACCGGAAGAGGGTATTGGAATCCACCCCCGACGCCCCTCCCCAACCTGCCACCGCCGCCCGGAACTGGAGTTACTAGAATTCGGAGAAGCCGGTCCGGAGCTGGGAGCCAAGCCTAGGTTCTCTGCAAGAGCAACCAATGCTCTTTTTTTTTTTTTTTTTTTTTTTTATTAGAGAAAACCTTTATTTTCACAATGCTCTTAACTGCCGAGCCGTCTCGCCAGCGCTTGAACCACAGCCTTGTGTTGTGATATAGACTATCTGCTACTTTTCCGCTTAACTCAAGCACCCCCTAAGAGTCGTGTTCTTTCAGAGAGACCCTGTAATAAATGAGCCTGAATTTTCAAGAACCCAAAGCCTTGTTGCATTCCCTCTTGGTGTGCTTTTTTCTCCTCAGGACTTTTCTTCCTTCCTTCCTTCCTCCCTTCCTTTCCTTTCCTTTTTTTTTCTTTCTTCCCTTCCTAAAGATTTATTTATTTTATGTATGAGTGCTCAATCTGCATGTACACCTGAATGTCAGAAGAGGGCATCAGATCCCATTGCAGACCGTTGTGAGCCACCATGTGGTTGCTGGGATTTGAACTCAGGACCTTTGGAAGAACAGCTGATGCTCTTAATCGCTGAGTCACATCTCTAGCCCTCTCAGGACTTTTCTTGGCACAATTCCTCCCAGTCCACATGTCAATCTAACTAAAAACAAAATAAAACAAACAAACAAACAAACAAAAAAAAAACAAAAAACCAGGGTCTTATTACGTACCCAACCCAGATTGAGCTCAAATTCACTGTCCTCCTTTCTCAGTCTTAGAAGTGCTGGGTTATAGTTGTGTGTTTAAAGGTTAACACAACCTTTTCTCTGACATGACCCTCTGCTGGTATGCTTAGGTGCAACCTGCAAATTGGGTCACATGGCCTTCAGTGGTGTTTTATATGTGATCTCACAACCCTCAGTACCTTTGCCTCATATTCAGCCCCAGTGAATGCCTCTCTCTACCCTTGTGCTTGGGTGTCATTTCACTTCTCCCACAAATGAAGAAGACATCCTAGCTGATCTCGCTGCCTTTCCCGCTGCCTCCACTTGCATCTATGCCCCCCCAACACCCAAAGAAGCCTCAGCAGTTTCCTGTGGTGCTTGGGTGTCGTAAAATCCAACCCTCTCCTCAAGGCTTTGCATCACCTGACACTGTAGGGCCTCAGTTCTCTGCTCTGGCCTCTCAGTGCTTTAAGCACAGTCTATTTCCTCTCCTATTTTTACAGCTGGGTTTTTTTTTTTTTTTAAAATGATTGTTGCTTTTTAAAACATTTGTGTGACTATGTCTACCTGTTTGTCTGTATACCAAGTACATGCAGGTTGCCATGGAGGTCAGAAGAGGGTGACCAATCCTCAAGAAGTGGACTTACAGTTCGGGATAGAACCCCGGTTCTTCACAAGAGCAGCAAGTGCCCTTAACCACTGAGCCATCTCTCCAGCCTCGGTTCTTACTCTTTTTTTTTTTTTTCTTTTCTTTTTTTCGGAGCTGGGGACCGAACCCAGGGCCTTGCACTTCCTAGGCAAGGGCTCTACCACTGAGCTCTACCACTGAGCTAAATCCCCAACCCCTCGGTTCTTACTCTTTTTTTTTTTTCTTTTCTTTTTTTCGGAGCTGGGGACCGAACCCAGGGCCTTCCGCTTGCTAGGCAAGTGCTCTACCGCTGAGCTAAATCCCCAACCCCTCGGTTCTTAAGCATCAGCTTAAACAGTCTCCATTCAGAACACGCTTTTCTGATCACATCAGGTAAGGCTGGTTCATTTTTTTCATCTTGGCATCTTTTTAAAAAGTCACTTCCATGTCTGTAATTTTTGTCTTTCCTACTAATTAGATGTCCCTTGAGAATGGTGGTGCATGCCCTTAGCCCCAGCTCTTGTGGGGGCAGAGTCAGGCAAATCTCTGTGAGTTCAAAGCCAGCCTGGTCTACATAGTGAATTCCAGGGCAGCCAGGGCTACAACAGAAAAACCTTGTCTCAAAAAACAAACAAAACAGAAGTATTCAAACTATCTGCGTAAGGCTTCTGGCATACTGTAAGTTTCAGTTAACTGGACCCAAATATGGTTTGAGTCAATCAGGACCCAGTCTCTAGTGAAGTCTCCCTGGTGAATGTTGAGACCCCGTCCATAGCAATAAGATTTGGATCTTCCTGGCGAAAGTTCTAAGTCCTCTTACACACCATCCAACTTGGCTTTTAGCCTGGTGTCCTGCTCCTTTCTAGTCATGAAATCACTTCCAAGTTACATTCAAGGGCTCAAAGTTTATTTGGAGCTCTATAAGAAATACTATTCTGAGGAAACTGAACGGAGTAGAGCATCGACCTCCAAGCATGTCAGTAACAGGAATTAAAAATGGACCTCTTTGATGACCTCTGACAGTCCAAAGTGAGCCACCAGGCCACATTTGACCAGACAGAAGAAGCCAGAGCAAAAGGAGTGGAAAAGCAGTGTGTGTGTG
The DNA here is from genome assembly GCF_021556685.1 of Rattus norvegicus. Taxonomy (NCBI): domain Eukaryota; kingdom Metazoa; phylum Chordata; class Mammalia; order Rodentia; family Muridae; genus Rattus; species Rattus norvegicus. Next base: position 64,817,555 of record NC_141538.1, on the reverse strand, counting down.
TGTGTGTGTGTGTGTGTGTGTGTGTGTGTGTCAGGGGTGGGAAGGGACAGAGCATTGTTACCAATACTCAGTGACAATTTTCTGTTTCCTAGCCTTATTCCTCTTTCAGGCGGACAGTATGAGTCTTTGTGTGTGCAAAGGAGAAAACCACAAACATGAAGAGTTTAAGCAGCTTGTTCACGTTGGTGATGGGTCAGTAGGATTAGCTTGATCAGCTGGGGCCAGTGAGGAAAGTACTAATAGTATTTCTCCTGCTCGATCACCGCTCTAGTGATGGCAGCTTTTGACTCCAGGACTTAACGTTTGCCTTATGATAGTAAGAAGGGAAACAAGGTGCAAGATTCAGGGGTGACTATCGCAGGGGTTGACTATCAGATATTTATATTATGATTCAAGACAGTAGAAAAGTTAGTTATGAAGTAGCAACGACCTAATTTTATGGTTGGTGGTCACTCTCAAAACATGAAGAATTGTATTAAAGAGTGGAAGCAGCAGGGAGGTTAGGAACCATTGAGCTAGGGGATTTACTGCCACCTAGTGGCAAGCTGTGGTTGCAGCAGCGGGCTCAGGTGCTGACTTGGGAGGGTCGAATCTATCAACCGCACACATATCCGCCTGTCTATGCAGGTTAGTGCCAAACTAATGTAACAGGGGAACCAAGACCAGCAATCCCTGAGTTCTTGGGACAAAATCTGAGACTCTTTTTTTTCGCCTGATACCTGCTGGCTGGCTGGACATCTGTACCCTAGCACATCTGATCCGGGAAGAAAGGCTTACATCATACGGCTTGTTTTCTCAAGTTCCCAGTGAAGGCCTGGTGCAAAGAAAGTGAATGGTGACTTGAGCATGAGGGAACATTTTTAATCCAAATTTACCATCGCTCAGAACAAGACAAGATTAAGCAGCAGTTTATTTTAATACTCTATGACGTAAACATTTAAAGGAGTGGGTGAACTAGAAGAGGCTCCTTGGAGAACCTTCCAGGCAAGGTAAAGGCTCTGTGTCGGTGACCTGTTCACAGAGCAGTGGATGCCCGGAACTTCTGGGTCAAACAGAATACAGCAGCTGTGAGGGCCGTGCACTGGCGGGCCAAGAGTTTCACACTGAGGTCATGGTAACCTCTCTCACAGGTGAGTTTTGCGGCCTCCACGAATTGGTGGTAGGTATATACCACGTCCCTCAGGTTCCCGGCCACTTCCCTGTGCCGGGTGGAACAGCGGCTACAGTCTGTGAACTGGAAGCAGAGGCCGGCCAGCTGGACCAGGTGCTGGAAAGTGACCCGCACAGCACCCTGCATCTCCTCAGGGGACTGGTCCATTCTGATCACATGCTGACAGCTGGATAGGAGCTTCTGTGAGCCCATGCACAGGCGGCTCCGGCTTTCTGAAAAATGCCAGGTGCACTTGTCAGGGGGGTGTTTGTTTCCAACCCCCCAGGAGGCTTCTAAAATGTCCTGTAGCTCCAGCAGGCTCTCTGTGAGTTGGACAAAGCCCTCAGGGGCATTTGCAGGGGCAGTTTTCAGCTGCCTCAGAGCCCTGGAGCAGTACTCTGGCCAGATGTGGCTTTTCCTGGGCAGGGGTGTGGTGCAGCTGTAGGCACGGGCTGCCCTCCAGGGCAGGGTCACCTGGCTTCCTGCAGAGGGTGGTGAGGTAAGAGGGGCGGCAGGGTGTGACTGTGGGTCCCCGTCTTCTTCCTCTGTCTCAGGCTGCAGACCACGGAAGCATGTGGCATAGGGGAACTGACATCGGCAGTGTTCTATGCCAATCCCGGCAGGCACCACTTCATTCATGCCAGCGAAACTGAAGGAGGTGACCCTACTGAGACTGTTGGAGCTTTCAGGTTGGCTCTCTGGGGCGAAGCACAGGAAAGACCTCTCAGGCGGAAGGCAAGTGATAGGACTGTCACCTTTGCTTTCTGCTGGGGAGCCATGGCCTGAATCTGCTGAGCGGGGCTCCTCTTGACACGGGGAAAGCTTTGGCAGGGGTGGTACTGTATGGACACAGACCTGCTGAGAAGTGTCCACGGGGACCGAGTCTTCTCCTATCACGTGGTCGAGCTGCTCTGCCTCGACCAGCTCTGGAAGGACGGCTGACTGAATGGTCTGCTCCCCAAGTAAGAAATTAGGGCCCAAGTCTAGTTCGGCCAACAGCTCCTGCTCCTGGGCTACTTGGTTTTCCCCTTCAGAGTTGGGAGAGATTCGTCCCAGACCTGTTGCAGGAGGCTCTGAGCAGAGGGAGCTTCCTATTTCACCAGTTGTAGCATTTGCATCGTCGAGGGCCTGTGGAATATTATCTAACCCGTCACCCTTGAAATGACCTGAGTCCTTCCCAAACCCCTTATGGAACAGGCTGGGGGCATTTTCCTGCCTAACTTCAGCTGCATCCAAGGCCATCTCTTCCGAAGTCACTCCGTGTTCCCCACTAGTAGTAGGCCCATCGCTGGGACACAAGGGCCCTGCGATTTGGGGGGTAACCTCTTGTATGTGGTTTATTAAAACAGATCCTGACCCCATTTCTGATCGCACTTCTTCCAGCTCTGAGGTGTCTCCTTGGGGGGCGTGGTGCGGCCCTGGGGTGTCTGGATTAGGGTCAGCACTAGAGAGGGGGAAGGTGCTGTCTTGAGGCTCTGCAGTGAGCCCTTTGGGGGTGGTACCCCCTGCGTCTTGACCTGGAGATATGCTTTGAAGGGGCCTGACCTGAGCAGCCTGTGGGCTGGAGGAACCTGGGTTGGAAGGATGGGGGTTGTGAGGGATGCTTGCTGAGGAACCATCGGTGGTGACAGCCGAGGGACTGGCCTCAAGATTCTCTGTGTTGCCCGGGTCAATTCGGAGGCGAATGGCAGAGATAGAAGACACTCGAGAGTCAATGACAGACTTGGTTTCCATGGTCTCAGGCTCCATCTCCATGATCCTGGAGGCTGGATTTTTGCTCTTTGTCTCCCTCAGGGAAGCCAGCAACCCCAAGGCTTTGGTCTCCAGGAGGCCTGGTTCACTTTTCATGTCCTGCAGGGAGGACACAGTTGGGGAGGGGGCAGTGAGGCTCAGGTAGGGCTCTCTGTCATAGTAGCACACATCATCCATGTTCTCTTGGGAGGCGGATGGCTCCATGGGGAAGGAGACCTGGGAGGTGTGATCTGTCTGTAGGAAAGACCTTCTTTTCCTCGTGGACTTGGCATACTTCTTCACCCCTCCCTGCCTGCTTGGCTCTCCTCCCTCTGGGTCCGGATGCAGGCTTTCCTCGGAGCCACGGGTTCTAGAATGACTCTGCAATCTCATGGCACTCAGATCAGCAGCTCTGGGCCCTGCAAATCAAGACAAGGAAAATCACATTAAGCACGGACCAGTGGAAAGGCTGTCCATGCTTGGGTAAGCACACTGGCTTGTGTGGACTCAAGTCCTAAACCTTGGACAAGCTAAATTTCCACTTCCCCAGTCTCCTCATCTGGCAGACGGGGATGATGATCCCGGTAGACATTTTTTGTTGCTTGTCTAAGACACATTTACTCCCTTTTAGTTATAGTATGCTAAAGTTCTTGTTGGGGTGTGACACTTCTCCAGTGGTTGAGCTCTGGTGGAGATCAGTGGTGCTGGGGATCTAACTCAGAATCCTATGCATGCTGGGTAAGTATCTAATACTCATACTATTCTCAGACCACAGAACTGTTCATTTACAACAGTGAAGAGATGACCGTCCAGGAAGTCAGCTACAAATCTCCAGAATCTTTTTTTTTCTTTTTTTTTTCTTTTTTGGAGCTGGGGACCAAACCCAGGGCCCACTGAGCTAAATCCCCAACCCCTCCAGAATCTTAAAAACAAACACATATTATTTTTAAAGATGTTAGAGAGATGGTTCAGCAGTTAAGAGCACTGGATGCTCTTCCAGAGGACCTGGGTTCAATTCCCTGAAGTTCCTTGGCACACAAAAACACCTGTAACTACACTTCTAAGGGATCTGATGCCTTTTCTGGCCCCTGTAGACACTACACACACACATAGAACACAGACATGTATAGGGGAAACACCCACAGATATAAAACTGACCTAAATAAAAAAATAAATGTGATGGTTCATGTCTATAATCTCAGCATTGAGGAAGCCCAACAGGTTTAAGGCCAGCCTAGGCTATATAAGTTTCTAGTCAACCTGGGCTACAAACATATCAAGAGTGCAACTCAATAACTGTTAATAATAATGATGATGATGATGATGATGATGATGATGATGATGATGATAATATCGTTGTTTTCAGGCATAATTCCCTGACAACACAGCCAAGGAATTCCGCTGCAAAGACTTCTGGCCTGGCTGTCAGTTCTTCAGGCTTGTTGGCAGTTATAGGCTTTGTGTTCATCAAACTTTTCTTCATGGTGATATTAACTCACCCCCAGAACTGCTGCTTCTGTTGACATTTTACTTTACATGTGAAGGGTGTGAGGGTGCACGGCAGGGACTCTGTCATGAGGGGTCTGTGCTCGATGTAATGATCTTTCTCAGGAGAAGCAGTGTGTGAAAAGGTCTTGGGATTTGGGCAGAAGGAATCAGGATCGAATGTTAGCAAGAACTCAGAGTCTTAGACACTCCAACCTGCGTGTGTGGGACTGAATAGCTTATCAAATCCTAGGCTGCCCCTCAGACCTGCCACATCAGAATTGCTGAAGTTAAACACCGAGGAATTGACAGACTTTAAACAAGGTTCCTCAGGTGATTCTGATGTGCAACCATGTTTGAGAGGTGCTGTCTCAACTGCCGGCATCCACTGATGGTGAGAATTTGTGGAGCTCACAGTGATTCAGGAGTGGACCTGAAACCCAGGTACGAGAGTCCCAGTTCTAGGCTCTGTGCTTAGCACTGCACTGACCCCCCAACCCCTATGGAACTAAGTTCTGGACTGGGTCCCCATATAAGAGTCCCAACTGCCCGTTGTAGCCACACCCATCATCCTCGTATAAGGGCTAGCCTAGCAGGGTCAGAGAGCGCCCAGGAGGAGGTTAGTGGGGTTGTCTGGTGTAGGGCAGCATATCCATTGCTGTTCTAATCCCATGGTCTACACAGAGAGTTCAAGGACAGCCAAGAGCACACAGTGAGACAACAACAGGGGAAACAAAGGCCAGTCCCGAACGGGAAAAAAAAAGTCAAGGTAGACGGTGGTGAGTTCACTCATTCATTTAGTGACAATGCCCAGGTACTGTGTGCTGTGGACACTTTCCCTGCACACGAGGAGCCTTCTCATAACCATACAGGTGAATGTGTAACTGCAGGCAGTACCAAGACAGAGAGCCACCACTGCTGGCAGAACTCGTGACTGAGATGCACAGCTGGCCTTGGTCTGGTTAACCTGGAAAATGTTCTCTGCAGATGGGAACCCTTGGCTAAGACTGGACAGCCAACCAGCAACCAGGTGAAGACCAGGGCAGACAGAGTAACAGGTGCAAAGGCAACCAGGTGAAGGCCCGGGCAGACAGAGTAACAAGTGTACGGGCAACCAGGTGAAGACCAGGGCAGACAGAGTAACAGGTGCACAGGCAACCAGGTGAAGGCCCGGGCAGACAGAGTAACAGGTGTATGGGTAACCAGGTGAAGGCCCAGGCAGACAGAGTAACAGGTGCAAAGGCCAGCTAAGATGAGGGAAAGGGGGAGGGAACAGGAAGGGAGACAAACAGCCAGAGGGAACCACACAGAAAGGGCCCCTTAATGAGCTGAGCTGGCTTTTCTGCCAACAGCCATGAGAACCACAAGAGGGCAGTATCAGCGAGGCACAGGAGAGGGCTGAGTTCAGGCCACCATGTCTGCACTGCTTTTCAGGGTTTTTAACCCCAGAGAGTAGAGACAGAGTTCGTGTGACCTTTTGTACATATGTGTGTCTTGTAAGATTTTCTGGTTAGCCCAGGAAGTCTTTCTGTGTGGAAAGACTTTACATTGGTGTTTGTTTGTTTGGGATCATGGATTCTAGATTAAAAACTTCTCAATCTTAGTTGGGAGACCTACGAGGAACCCAGCCAACAGATTCCCAACCTTCTGAGGTCAGGGACCCTTGGACTCCCTAAGGCCATCAAACACCACTGATGTCTTGTTGCTCCAATGCCCGATTTCAGTATCCCCAGGGTCTGTAGTGGCATAGCTACTCTCTCTCCTGGGCACTCCATTCCTTTCTTTGAGTCCTGTGCACCTGACAAGGCCCAGCCCATTTGACACCTTTTCTGGGACACCTTCCCTGGTTCCCACAGTGGGATGAATTCCTCTCATTGCCCACCGTTCTCCAAACCTCCGTTGCAGCCCTGACTCAAGGCCATGAGGCTCCTAAGTTGGTCCACGGCCTCGAGAGTAGAGGAGACTGTATCTTGCTCTCATGCTGGCCCTGGGTTCTTAGAAGCCAGCTAAGATCTGCTGGGGTGGGAAGCGTTAGGGGCTCACCTGAGAGTGTGTCTGGCGGTGTGAGCTTGTCAGCTGCATCATAGTATTCCTCATCAGAGCTGCCATCCTCCAAGGCCAGTGTGGGCAGAGCAGGCAGGGCCAGGGTTTCCAGCATGGAGCCAGATTGAGTCTCCATCCAGTCCTGTGGGCACCACGGTGGAGGTGCAGCTCCCTGCCGGGAGGTTGTGCTCTCTGAGCCTGAGTCACTCAGGTGGCTGCCTGGGGAGACGCTGGAACACAGGCTATAGTAGTCCGTCCGGCTGCCCTCATACAACCTGGGGTCTAGCCTGCCCATGCTCAGTTCTGGTCCCCAGCTGCAGGCCTCCGAAGCAAGGCTCTGGGGGCCTTCTATCTTCTGGCACCGAGGAGTGGCATTCTGGGCCAGATCCAGCAAACACAGGAAACCACTGGTCTCGACCCTGCTGTTTTCCTCTTGGCTGTTGGTATCAAGGTCCTTTGAGAAGCCTGGTGGGCCGAAGTGGAAGAAGCTGGTCCCGCTGGAGGAGCATGCATCCAAGTCATCCTCTTCAAGGGCGTCCATGGACTCACTAGACCCACTGGTCCTGCAGCCTCGGCTCTCGGTGTTGGCTGAGTCCGATGCCTCGGATTCAGCACTGTCTGTCATGCTGCTGGCCCCGCAGGTGCTTGGGCCTCTCCTGGTCACCTCAGGTGTGGGGCTGTCTCCAGGCCGCTGCTCCTCTCTGACGAACGGTCTGCAGAGGCTCAGCTTCACCAGGCATCGGTCAGAAAGGGGCTCCAGTACGCAATCCACTTCAGAGGACTCCTCTGAGTCGCTGCAGGCCCTGGACTCGTAGCCTATGATAGACAGGACACTGAGAGTTACGAACTGACATTCAGGTCTGCCAGACACCTGTGTGTCCTGCTTCCCGTTATCCTGCTGCAGGGGAAAACACAGGAAGTGACTGACCTAAGTCATACTAGATTGGACTAATGCCAAGACCCGAGGATGCCACACCACTGTGCTACCTGCCCCTCATCTCTCTGAGCCACCTAAGGAGAGAGAATGAGTCCAACCTTTTCTTCCAAGGAGACCTCTCTGTCTGTCGAGGAGTGGATATTGTTTCCTGTCTCTCAGCTTTTCCTCAAATACCTCCCCTGTGGTGTCAGAACATCAAAATCATATGGAGAACCGAATGTCAAATGCAAACTAGTTGCTTTCCTTGAAATGCAAGCCAGAGAGCAAGGGGAGATGCATCTGGCTGTAGATTCCTGGGAAGACTAAGAAGGGTGGAGAGAGGCAGCATCAGGCTAGGCTTCCTGTTTTTCTCCCAATAGCCTCTGGGATGATATCCCAGGAACCTCTCCTTGTCCACTGCTTGGTCCTTCCGCCTTGCTTCTCCCTACAGCAAAGGACCGAAGTTCCCTCACGAGGGATTCTCATAGTGTGGCCTTGCTGCTCCTATCACAGAGAGGCCCTGATCCCTCTCACAGTGTGTCCTCACACTGTGGCTCTGATCCCTCCCTTGTTTCAGCCCTCACAGTACGACTGGTCCATACCCTAGCAGACTGGCTGTCCTCTGCAGCCTTCCCCGACCTTGGTCTTGTGTCACGACTCCACCGTCCCTCTCCTCAAATGAGCTCTCCTTTTTCATCTGCCTGGCTCCAGGGTGTTCTTCAGGGACCAAGCCTCTGGTGCACGTCTCTGAACTGTCTCTAGTGCACAGTTCTTCCCACCACACCCTGCAAACCTGAGTCACTCACACTCTGTGCTGTTTCCCTGACGGGACTCTGAGTTATTCCTCACTCATAAATGCTTGGCAAAACCAAAGAAGGAATGCTCAACGCTCAAAGCTCATCACTTCCTGCTATGGTGGGCCCTTCAGATTCGTAGGTTTCATACGTGTGGATTTGTCCAACCACAGGCTCAAAATAGAGTAAAATATATCCAGGCTGAACATGTATAAGCCTTTCTTCTTGTCATGACAACTCCAAAAACACAGCATGACAACAGCACACCAAAATATAAATTACGGGGATACAGCTCAGTGGCAGAACATTTGACTGTAATATAAATTATGATATTTATATATTGTCGTATGTAGATTGTCGAGGGCTGTTAGCTGTTGCTAAGTGCTGACTCAGACAACCAAAGGTGGCCCTGCCAGCCGTGGGAACTGAAAAACCAGATGCTTCTCCATGGAGAAGACATTCTCCTGGGTAACCATCCTTACCCATCATGGTTCCCAGATAACTATTTTTACAAGGCTTCCCCAGTCATTCCTGCTGGATAACTTCGGTGCTGAACCTGCCGTTCTGCTATACGTTTGCTGCTTGCTGTTTCGTTCTTACGCTTGGTTGCTATAGACCAACAAACTCACTCATTCGAAACTGAATGTGCTGCTCTCAGGACCAGTCTCTATACGAAAAACATCCCTGGCACTGACAACAGGATAGCCAATCCAGAGTTTTATGAGAGGGATGTGGAAGGACGTGTGTAGTGACATTTCGGAATTTTGGGACTATAATATCATTTTAATATCAGGTGTAGGGATGAGGGGCTGCTCGGATTGTCCACGGCAGCTGATTTGCCTTGTTCTCTAGCAGAGGCGTGGTTTGCCAGCTGGAATTCTGGGAACTTTTCAGAGGCTATATAAATGCTAGAGCCCCAATAGGGGGTTGTTGATCGTCCAGGGGGAGAGGTGGTTTATTAGTAGTTGGTAGTTGTGTTCTCTCTCTCTCTCTCTCTCTCTCTCTCTCTCTCTCTCTCCCTCCCTCCCTCCCTCTCTCTCTCTCTTTTTCTCTCTCTGTCTCTCTCCCTCCCTCCCTCCCTCTCTCCCTCTCTCTCTCCCTCTCTCTCTCTCTCTGTCTCTCTGTCTCTGTCTCTGTCTCTCTCTCTCTCTCTCTCTCTCTCTTTCTCTCTCTCTCTCTCTGTGTCTCTCTCTCCCTCCCTCCCTCTCCCATTTCTCCTCTATCTAGTGATAGAGGTGAAACATGGGGGATTAAGGGTGGGAAAGGGAGAACCCATAAAGTAGCAAAGACTGGCTGCAGACGTGTATATAGGTTATATATAAATTATAGACCATTTCATGGAAAGGATAGAACAACATGTATGAGTTTTGGTAAGCACCAAGGGTTGTGGAATCAATCTCCATGGTTACCACAGATAGCATGGATGACTGCATCTCTTTTTCCAATCATCAGTGCTGGGACACCTATGTCTATTCTACCCGTGTGGAGGAAATGCTATGTAACGTAAGATCCTGAGAACCACAGTCTACGTCCACATCAGCAAGACCATGCTGGCAGCTGGCAATGGTGGCACTGGTGGGAGTGTCAGGCACTTGTTTCTGGTCAAGGTTTCCCCTGTGGAGCAGCTGTTAAACATCACCAGGACTGCCCTGGAAGAGCCACATCAATAGAACAAAGCCACCTGGGAACCTATTTGTCTCCCCTGCCCTTTAATTTTTCTGTTCCCCACCCTACTTCTCCACTCATTACATGGTATAATGTCAAGTCTCTTTTGGCTCCAGGCACCCCTTTCTTCTAAGTGTGTAAGGCTGAGAATTTCTATCAAAGAGAATGTGGCAGTGTGCAAAGGCTCGGGGAGAACCGAGCCACCCACATTCTAAGTGACATCTCCTTTTACTGAGAAATAAGATACAGCAGATCTTAGAGTCGATTTTGGGAAACTCTACAGGGAATCGGAGACCTAGCATTCCTTGGCATTTGGGAGAATTCCAAATACTAAGAAAGCGCCCCTAATATTTAAGAAAGACAAACTGCTTGGTTGGAATAAACAGACCTGTCCCAACAGGGGAAAGAGCACCTCACCTTCTTCAGCAGACACTCGGTGAGTCTGCTGTCTGTTTCCAGACCAGAGGAAGACAGGGTTGGCCGGGTCTACAAACAGCCTGTAGTACCCAGCTATCAAGCAGGTCAGGTCTTTTGCACTGCTGGATTCCAGCAACAAAGTCAGAACCTGAAAAGGCAAATAGAACATATCTTTTCGTAGAGGACTGAGATACAGGGCCTTGTGGGGCCAAGGAGAGATACCAAGCCACATCTGCAGACTGGCCCCTGATGATCCATACACACGTGCATGCCCACACAAACCTGCACGCATGCGCACACCCCGACACACGGTGAGTCCCCATGCCTAATCCTTACATTGTCTCCTTTCTTTCTATCCTGCCCCATACACCCTGCCTTCATACAGCTAGTCCCTTAAGGACCTGACCTCTCACGGGGAAGGGAGGAAGAAAGACAGAGAATGAAGACAGGGTGGTAAAACACAGTGCCTTTCTTGAGCACAGTGGATGAAATCAAGGGAGGGGACAGTGACCGCAGGACCTCCCAGAAAGGGCCTAGGCTGGGCTCCACCTTTTCCTGTGGTAGGTCAGGTCTTTAAGGGTCAGGGTGGATGAGGCAGGGAGGGGATGGCAGAGTAGAGGATGGAACAAGAGACAATGTATAGATTAGGCATGAGGGACCCACTGTGCGTCAGGAAGCATCCTGACCTATCTACCCATTTCAAAGAGTGCAGAGTTTTCCCATCAATCAAACGCACGGCCCAACAGACAGAACACAGCCTTGCCAAGAGCTTCTTGGGGCAATGCGGGCTCTATTCGCTGCTCTCCATATGAGGCCTTTGAGCCAGATCGGCAGTGGGCTTTATTACTGCTCAGAGCTCGTGGAACTACCCTAGAATATTCTACACCAAAGGCCAGGAGCCGGACTGAAAAACCCTTCGGCTGTTACCTTGACGTCCTGAAGGTAGATCTTGACCACGCTCACTTTCTCAGACTCTTCCGTCAGCTCCACACGGCTGATGTTGGCAAACTCTGCCAGCGTGGACATGATGTTGAGTTTGCTATTGATGATCTGGCTAATCCCATACTTGGCCCCCACCAGAAGGGCAATGTAGGATTCTCTATCCTGTAGCTGCAGAAGAGGGGAAGGGAAATCAGTTTCCATTCGAAAGCTTGGGAAAATATAAACACACTGCACATGATATCTCTACAGGTTTTTTTGTTTGTTTGTTTTTGGAAATGGTTTTGCTGTGTAGCCCAGGCTGGCCCCATAGTTATGGCCCTCCAGCTGCACTCTCCAGAGTTCTGGGCTTATAGTATGTGCCACATGTTGCTTCTCTCTCTGCCAAGTCTGTTTCCTACTTGTGGTTCTCGTCACCATTCCCTGAGATTACTCCTCTTGGGGCCCACCCATAGCTAAATTAAAAATAAATGTATCTCCTATAAATCTTTATTTTTATACTGTATTAAAATTATGTGTATAATAAGTGTGTCTCTGGGTACTTGAGTCCAGTGCCAACAGAGGCTGGATTCCCTGGAACCGCAGCTACAGGCAATTGTGAGCAGCCGAGCGTAGGTGCTGGGAACTGAACTCAGGTTGTCTGCTAGAGCAGTGAGTGCATGCCCTTAATCCCTGTAATCCCAGCGCTTAGAAGACAGAGGCAGGAGGATGAATTCCAGGTCCACCTCAGGTATACGGGAAGTTTGAGGCCAGCATGGGCTGCATGAGACCCTGTTCCAACAAAATCAAACAAACAACAAAATGTTATCTAAGGAAAGCCTCGGCCTCCTCAAACCAGAGCAGCGTCTCTCCTCCATGTGGAACCCAACCCTTCTGTACTCTGAGAACACTGGGCACATCTTGCTTATTTCAGTGACCTATGCTCAGATTTCATATTCCCTGTTAGGTTCTTCAACAGTAGAGTCTGTATTATTTTATATTTGTAGCCAGCCCTGTGTAACTGGCTGCCCTTTCCTGGTATCATTTCTATGAGACAGGAGAAGTAAAGGCAGGTGTGGGATAGGAGGGCTGGAGCCTGAGGGGACATAGAGGTTTTCCAACCCCTGCAGACCCCTGTTCTGCGATCTCATCTCTCTCCTACCTTAGGGCCTCATCCTTATACACAGATTCTTTCCATCCCCCCACCCTCCAATTCCTCTAACTACCTACTTCTCTTCTGCCTGTGTTATGAGGCCAGCAGTCTCAGTGGGCTCACCCATGACTAAAAAAAATAAAATGCTCTGAATTCTTTCCTTACTATTTGTCAAAAAACAAACAAAAACAAACAAACAAACAAACCCTCAACTAGCCAATAAGCTGGAGCGTTCTGGGGCTGGTGACATGGTGGAGGAGGGGCTGGTGACATGGTGGAGGAGGGGCTGGTGGAGGAGAGTCTGTAATCTGTACCCGTGAGCTCTGCTTGCTTTGCTTCTGCTAGGCCGAGGCTCCACAAAGGAAGCAGGAGGAATGGGCTCAGGGCAGAGAGCGCTTCTCCTATGCTTGTCTCAGGCCCACACCTCAGCTCATTTTCTGCACCATTAGGGCCCAGACTGGCAACCAAGCCAACGGTCCCATGTATCCTGGTCCCTGTTGTCCTCATGGACTGAAATCCCTAGGTTGCTGCTTGCAACAGACTTCACCCCATTTGTGCTTCTCTCCCACTTTCTAGCCAGGCCCCATCCACCCATCTGAGAGGCTTCTTCTTGGAAAAAGATTAAGCTAGCAATAGTGGACCTATCTCCGGACCTATCTCCCCCCGCCCCCAGCAGTGGCCATAGCCTGCCTCATGGCTTTGTCTTGTGGGGTAGCTAATTTCATCCTTGAGGGCAGAAATTACAACTGACTCAGTTCTGCCTCCCCTAGCATCTTCCACAGGGCTAACCTCAAGTCAGTGCCCAATAAATATCTGCTGGTCTGTAAATATTCAGGGTCCTGGGCACGCAGGAGTCTATGGCTGTCTGCTACATACCATCAGAGTAGCATTAAAGATTTTCCCGCCATACGTCTTGAGTTCTCCAAGGATCTGAAGATAATTTAAGCGTAGCTGAGCAGCAGAAATAAGTTGCTTTAATAGACAAAAAGAAAAAGAAAAAGAAAAAGAAAAAAAAGATGGCTGAAATCAGAGTTATTTCTTTGCCTAAAATCTAGGCAATGGTAAAAATGATTCCCCTAACATTTCCCATCAGAAAGCTGGGCCGGGTTGGCACAGGCTAGGCTGCCTTACCTTCTGCCGGGGTTCCAGCAAATTCTGGTTTCTCTTCATGTGGAAACTAATGGCTTTCTTGATGTCTTTGCCTTTCATATTTCGGAGTAAAGTTGGAGATATAAAATTCTCTATTCCCCAGTCTTTCCTGCCGTGAGACATTGGAGACAGGGAGACTCATGTTTACGTGTTTACATTGCACTCGGTTCTAATGAAGAATAATTCAGATCTAGAGGTGACATACAGTAGTGAGGAGCACCTTCTCTAGTGGGAGGAACAGAGACAGGCATAGAGACAGACGTGTAGATTCAGAAAGAGAAAAAAGAGAAAGAGAGAGAAAGGGATGTCTGTGGTGGTTTGAATAGGTTTGGCACCCATAGACTCATGTGTTTGAATGCTTGGCCCGTGGGAAGGGGGCACTATTAGGAGGTGTGGGCTGGCTAGAGTAGGTGAGGCCTTGTTGGAAGAAGGTTATCACTGCGCAGGGGTGGGGAGACTTTGGAAGGGGGGTGTCTCCTAGTGCTCAAGTTCTGCCCAGGGTGGAATCAGAGCCTCCTCCTGGCTGCCTGAGGGAGACAGTCTCAAGATCAAGATATAGAACTCGAGGCTCCTCCTTTGGCGCCGTGTCTGCCTGCACAGTGTCATGCTCCCCACCATGATGATGATGACTGAACCTCTGAAACTGTAAGTTAGTCACAATCAGATGCTTTCCTTTATCAGAGTTGTCTTGGTCATAGTGTCTCTTCACAGCAACAAAACCCTAACTAAGACAATGTCTGTATCTTCAGTTATCTCTCTCTATATCCCTCTATTAAAGGAGAGACAGACAGAGTGGGGGTTTTCCCCATAAACGCACATGATACACATTAGATACACTCCACGTTTAGGACCTCCTGACTGGCCTGGAAACTGACTGGTCTTGGTGTGGGATATTTCATCAATCAAAGAAGAAGTTCTCAATCTTTTTTTTTTTTAATTTAAAATTCCACCTCATTCACTTGCTGTGTGTCTACACTGAGTCAAACTTCTAAAAAGGGGAGTCTGAACTGCTGTATTTTATCACGTGTGCACATATGTAGTGGTCAGAGGACAACTTGTGGGAGTCGGTTCTCTCTCCCCACCATGTGAATCCTGAGGATTGAACTCAGGCTGTCAGGCTTGGCGGCAGGCGTCTTTACCTGCAAAGCCTTCCACTAGGCCTGCTCTTTGTCCTTTTAATGACAAAACTACGTGGAGCAATCATCCATATATAAGAACAACTCTCCCACCCTCTGCTAGGGAGCAAACCCAGCGCCCTGGGATGCTAGGCAAGCACTCTGACACTGAGCTGTGTTCGTGGCCAAACACTCTTGCAACAGAGCGCACCTGCCAATCCCCGAGGCTTAGCTTTAGAACATCATTAGCCTAGAAGCCCCAGAATCCCCGTAGAGTTGCTCCTTGACACATTATACCAGGGAGCTGTTCTATTTTTAACACCCGACTTCTCCATACGATTTTGATACCCAGACAAGCTAGAGCGGAGACCTGGAGAGGGGCTTAGCATAACGGATGTTAGTTCTCTGAGCTAAGAATCAAGAGGAACGAGGAACTTAGGACTTGAAGCATCCCCCATTTGGATAATGAAACAGCATAATGAAACAGCAATTGGTTCACACCTGTTGGAAAAATTAATCTCCAAGACATCCCTGCCCTCAGAAGTTGTCTACTGATGGCCTCAGACATTCTTTCAGGGACTGGGAAATTTACAAGAGGGACTCTGTGTTACTGCAAGAGGAAATGGCTTCTACCCAGACAGGGAGCCAGCCGGGCTGGGTAAAGGGAAGAGGATGGTGAAACAATGGCAGATGGGTGAGTATCAGCTTTCTGTGGAGTCTGGCCACCCTGTCTAGGAGCCAGCAGTCACAAAATGTGACACAGCTGGCCACCCGCTGCCACTCACTCTATGTACTTCAAAGAGATCTTCTGTGGCTGGGCACAGGCATAGATCCGCTCCTGGATGTGCAGGGCTGCAAGCCGGAGGGCAGAATTGCACTTCATCTCCACGGCAAAGCGCTCCTGAAGGACATCACTGCAACTCTGCAAGGGATTACACAGGGCAGCTAGGCAACAAGAGAGTGCACACGGTACACCCCCGCCCCCCCCAGTTCTCTCCAGTCAGAGCAGCAGGATCAGCTTTGAGGTCTTGGCTCTGGGACCTTAGTTACACTCAGAGTCTCTAAGCATAGTGTCTCCCGTTGTTAATGGCATACTCACTCCCTGCCTATGTGACCTGCATTATATGCAGGAGTGTGAGCATAAGGCACGCTGTGCTGTCGCATGCAAATATAATGCATTGGGGGTGTGGCGGCTGATATCACTGTTTTCTTGCACCATTTTTGTAAGGCGGGCCAGCCTCACACCCAAAGGGGCTGTAAACTGGTGATATCTCCCAGATGATTCCTCCCATCCAAATGACCAAAGCGATCTCACTCCAGGTAACAGAGGGCAGGGCCAGGCTGGGAGTCAAGAAGCCAGGTTTCTAGCTGGACATGGTGGCAGACGCCTTTAATCCCGGGACTCAGAGGCAGAAGCAGGGGGATCTTCAAGGCTAGCCTGGTCTACAGAGCTAGTTCTAGGACAGCCAGGGCTACACAGAAGAAATACTACCTCGAAAACCAAGAGGAAGGGAGGAAGGGAGGGAGGAAGGGAGGGAAAAGAAACTAGGTTTGGCCCTACTGCTAAGTGGGGACATCAGAAGCCCTGGCTACGCAATCTCTAACATGAGTTTCTGCAGCACTAAAGCCCCATCCTGCAACATAAGCGGAAAGGAAAAGGATGACAGCCTTTAATAGCATTGGGAAAACGTATCATCTACATTGAGGACTAAGCCTAAATTTGATTAGTCTGCTGCAAATCTCCCATTACAGCGACTCGGAGCAGGAATGAGAGGGAGGGATAATGAGACTCACTGTCTTCTAAGGACAATCCCTCGGGAGAGTTGTTTAGCCGCCACCAACCCAGAATAACCCAAAGTACATCCTTGAGGACGCTGGTGTCCCAGGAAGCACAGCCCGGTCACCTGTAGGTAGAGATACTCAAAGGCCACAGGGTCTTCTTTGAGCAGGTCCAGGGGGTCCTTGGGGACAAAGCACACCCTGAAGAGGCAGCGGGAGTCCTGTGATTCTTCCCTTTCCACCACCTGCCCAAGGTAAAGAAGATACAGT
Organism: Rattus norvegicus; assembly: GCF_021556685.1. NCBI lineage: Eukaryota > Metazoa > Chordata > Mammalia > Rodentia > Muridae > Rattus > Rattus norvegicus. Next base: position 64,800,970 of record NC_141538.1, on the reverse strand, counting down.
GACCTGGCAGCTCTCTATAAAGCAGCTTCACAAGGGACAAACGAGAAAGGGAGGTAGGCCACTGTTCTAGTTCAGTCTTTCCCCAGACAGCACAGCCTTCCCTCTAAGCCTGATTCTTTCCCATGGTGTGGAAAGTGAAAGACTCAAAGAGTGTTTTGTTTTGTTTTTTGTTAGAGAAATTCCTGTCCACATCTCAATGCCCTCCCAGGGACAGTCTAAGAACCCCTGTCCACATCTTAATGTACTCTCAGGGACAGTCTAGGGACCCCTGTCCACATTTTGATGACCTCTCAAGGACAGTCTAGGAAACCCTGTCCACATCTTAATGTCCTCCCAGGGACAGTCTAGGAAACCCTGTCCACATCTCGATGCCCTTCTAGGGACAGTCTAGGAAACCCTGTTCACATCTCGATGCCCTCCCAGGGACAGTTTAGGATTATTTGCTTTGTGGTTTGAATGTGAAGCTCTCCTCCCGCAGCACGTTTAAACATGTGGTCTTGGATGGGAAGGGCTGTCTTGGGTGGGAGGGGCTTCTTGGGAGACTGTGGAGCTTTGAGGAGGTGGAGCCTGCTTAGAAAGAGTGCTTTGAGGCCCTGGGGTATATCTTGGGTTCTTCCTTTTCCTATCTACAATGTGACCAGCTGTGGTTAGCTCCCACCATCATGGAGGACTGTTCCTGTTGCCATGCCAATGATGATGTGTTGCAACTCCCAAACTCTGAGGCCAAATAAACCTCTCTCCTCTCCAAGATGCTCCTGACAGGGATTTTATCCCAGTCAGGAGGACAGAATGCATGCGGGTTTTGACTTCCAGTGATGATGGAATTTGCACTATTCTGCACTTTATTATTCTTCAAGAGTTTGCAGCAGTTGGAAAGTGGTGACCAGGTCCTAACTCATTTGCAATGAGGTAGGCTGAGTGACCTCCAAGGTCAAGGCTTCCCCGCTCTATCCCCCTGCTGACGAAACCCTCCCCTTCCCCAACTGCAGACTGTCTACTGATCTTTTCATAGTTACACACCCTACAATGATTTGTTGAACTGACCCATGTTTGACTTTAGAGTCTGTGCTACAACTTCGTGCATGCCTGAAGGACTGGGAGGCACAGGAGGACTGGCTGTTTGCCCTGTCCTATCACAGAGGTTGCCTCTCAGTGGGGCAATGTCACAGAAAGGGTTTTGGACAAAGCAACCAATGTCCCCTGATAGTTCTGATACAGCAGGTGCCAGGAAAGATGATCAAAGCTGGAAGCAAAAGACTTTGTCAGATATGTGACCAGGGAAAACCACCTTAGCCTGCTAAGCCTCTAACTCCCCACCTAGAAGATGAGCATCTTGGACTATTCCCTGTGTACCTCATAAGAACAGAGAAACCAGGGGCTGGGAATTTAGCTCAGTGGTAGAGCGCTTGCCTAGGAAGCGCAAGGCCCTGGGTTCGGTCCCCAGCTCCGAAAAAAAGAACAAAAAAAAAAAAAAAAAAAAAGAACAGAGAAACCAAGCCCGAGTCTTGCCCTTCTTTCCCTGGGCTGAGTACATGTACTTGATCCAGCCCTGAAGTGGCTAAGCTGCCTGGCCTTCAGAGTGGGGTGGGTCCTCCTACCTGCTGGATGAGCTCCTCCTCATGCAAAAGGTGTAGGCGGGAGATGCTGTACTGTTCTTCCAGGGCCAGCGCGAAGTACTCGATACTTCGGATGGACAGCTTCTCCTTCACCGTGAGGATGATGTCCTGGCAGCAGAGGGGAAGAGGGGTCACCCAATGAGTGGGGAGTCTTCTAGGGCCTTCTTACAGCTTCCCCAACATCCAGGAGAAGAAGCTGGTGCTGCTGTGTCCACCGCTAACACAGGCATGGCCCTAGCTCCCATGTTGGATCTTTACAGCCCTGCACCACTCATAATAGCAGTCATTCTGGCTTTTCCTGGGGAGATACCAGTCTCTTGCCCCAGTGTCTGGACAGAAACTCTCTGGAGTTGCCGGTCTACACCATTGCCTTCTGGACAGAATGCTACCAGTTTCCTCATGTGACTATGAGATGTTGGCTTTAGTCTCTTCCTCTGAAATGGAAGATGACAATGCCTACAGACTGACCAGATGGACCTACAGACTGACAAGATGGAAAGACAGATAATGCTGTGCTAAGGCTCCACAGCCGCCAGGCCACTGTTGTCCTTTCTCTCCAGTGTCCCCTGTCATGGCAGATGCTTCAGGCACTCACAGACGTTCTTCCCTCTGACCTATACACTTTCTCCATCATTTTCCACAAGGCTGCTTTCTGTTCTTTTAAGTTTGATTTATATGTCACCTCTTCAGAGAGGTCCCATATGGCTACTGTATCTAAATGTCACCCTGCCTATTATTCTCAGCTGCGGGAGGATCTTGGTTTGCTTTGGTTGGGGATTGAACCTATGGCCTCCCCCGCTGAGCTAAGTCCCCCAGTTTCTGGGGCATGTTTAGTCCCCTCAGCATTATTTAACATCCATTTCTTTAATAAATGATGTTCTTTTTGTAGAAGACAGTAAATCAGGTATGTGAAAGGGTTCTAGGCTGAGACTGAGCCTCCTCGGTGCGTGGGTACACTGTTGTTCTCTCTGCTTTGGTAGACATCAACACCTGTCAGCCGGACCGCTGTGTGCATTCATCCCCCATGGAAGGCATTTAGCCCACTCCCTGGCAGGCAATGTTCTATATAAGCTCACCTCTAGTATTTGTTCTCTTGTCCATTTCCTTTTACCTTAATAGACAGCAACTCCCTGAGAGTGGACTCTCAGTCAGGGTTTCTGCTGCTGTGATAAACACCATGACCAAAAGCAACTTGGGGAGGAAAGGGTTAACTCAGCTTACACTTCCACAGCACTGTTCATCATGGAGGAAGTCAGGATAGGAACTCAAATAGGGCAGGAACCTGGAGGCAGGGGTTGATGCAGAGACCATGGAGGGGTGCTGCTGACTGGCTTGCTTCCCCTGTCTTGCGCGGCCTGCCTTCTTATAGACCCCAGGACCACCAGCTCAGGGCTGGCACCACCCACAATGGGCTGCACCCTTCCCATCAATAACTAATTAAGAAAATGCCCTACAGTAAGATCTTAGGGAGGCATTTTCTCAGCTGAGGTTACCTCCTTTCAGATGACTCTAGTCTGTGTCAAGCTATAGTAAAACCAGCCAGCATAGTCGAGGTCTGTTACACTCCAATGTTTGTGGCTCAGCAATGTGTCACCTGATCAGCGATCGCTGTGGATGCACTACAGAATTCAGAACCCCAGATTTAGAAAGCCCTGACTGTGAAGAGCTGCCTGCTCGCCATGACTCCTCCTGCCCACCAGTGAGTGCCCTTACTGCTGGCTCCGGTACCCTCCATAACTAAAGCGGTAACTAAGTGCTGAAGCAGGTATCTATGTCTGCAAGTCGATATCATTAATTAGGTACCTACTGTGTGCCAAGCACGGTGCTCACCACTGCAGACAGTCCCATCACTCTCTCTTAACTGTACAATTAGGATATTTGAACGTACGCACTTTGGGCATTGCAAGCCATCTGCTGAATTTATGAAAATTGTTTTTATTTTGTTATATTTCATTCACCGATTTTCTGTGCCTGTTTGTGGTTGTGGTTGTACTGTGGAAGTCAGAAGACAGTTTGCAGGAATCTGTTCTCTCCCCCCACCATGTGGGTTCTGAGCTCAAATTCAGGTTGTCAGCTGTGGTGGTAAATGCTTTACCTGCCGAGGAACTTCACTGGCTGGTATTACTGGTCTTCGACTGGGTAGCAAAGCTGCCCTTGACTCTGATGGTCCCTTCTCCATCTTCCCCTTGCTTTGGAAACCCATACATATCTCCTGTCTTGGGGCATCCAGAAGTCCTTCACCTTGCACCCAGAGGGGTTATCAAACAGTAGCCAAGGGACAAATAGAGCTCACTGCTGACTCTGTCATTAACATTCACGAGAACAAAGCCACACACCAGCCACTATGATAGGAAAGTTGAGAGTGACCCGGTGTCCCTCAAAACCTAAAATATTTTATCTGGTATTTTATCTTGTAGATTTAAGCATGGTTCTCAATTTTTCTAATGCTGCAACCTTTTAATACAGTTTCTCATGTTGTGGTGACCCCCAACCATAAAATCATTCTGTTGCTACTTCATAACTGTAATTTTGCTACTGTTATGAATTGTAATGTAAATATCTGATATATGCAAGATATCTGATGTGTGACCCTTGTGAAAGGGTCATTCAACCTCCAAAGGGGTCATGACTCCACAGGTTGAGAACCACTGCTCTTGAGGTCCTCAACTAAGTTTACATCTGTGTTGTTTTTCTTTGCTCTAGAACATTCAAGGCTTAACAGGGTTCAATGGCCAAAATCCAAATTCAGTTTAATAGACACTAAGTATCAAGTGCTAATGGAACCATTCCTTCAATAGTATCTGCCATCCTCTTTTTAATGAAATAATGTCTCAGTCAGGCAATGGTGGTGCACATCTTTGATCCTAGCACTCAGGAGGCAAAGACAGGAGGATCTCTGTGAGTTCAAGGCCAGCTTAGTCTACAGAGAGAGAGTTCTAGCAGAGCCAGGGTTACGCAGAGAAACCCTGTCTTGAAAAAGAAAGAAAGGGGCAGGGATCTCAGGACTGGAGAGATGGCTTATAGTTAAGGGCTAATTCTGTTCTTGCAGAAGACCTGAGTTTGATTCCCAACACACATCACAACCTCTTGTAACCTGAGTTCCCAGGGGATCCAACACCTGTGGTCTCCATGGGTACTGTACTTGTGTGTACACATCTACACACAGGCAGACAAACACATACACATAATTATAAACAACAAAGAAATCTTTAAGAGTCTCACACTGTCGTCCAGGCTAACTTTGAGTTCATGATCCTCCTGCCTCAGCCTTGAGTGCTAGGATTGCAGGTGGACAGCACCATACCCCACTTCTCACTTCATTTCCAGTACTTTTGTCAGTGTGCCCTGCTCTCAAACATCCTGCAAACTTGCCCATCTCTGAGTCTTCGTTGGTCCTCTTCCCATGCCCGGAAGCATCCTGATCCCACTCTAATCCACTGCTATCAAAACCTGTCCATCTTTCCATGTATGCCATGGCCCAGCTGTTTCCTAGAACAATTAACAGTCGGCTAGAAGTTTTCTCCCTGGAGCCTGCACGACATCATTTCTGTGACCCTTTCCTGGCCCTAAGCACATGTATCTTGTCTCCATCTCCAATGCCAACCCGGTACCCCAGGCTTCCTCACAGGATAACCCTAAGCAAATGGTTTCTGTATTAGCCAACATCCAAGTGACACAGAAATGTCTGACCCACAAGTGTCAGGAACTCAGTAAACGTTAATGGGTCAAATGACATTTCCTTCCGTCTAGAGATGCTTTTGCCTGTCTCTGATTCTTTCTGGGGAGGGGAGCAGAGTCTGGCACCCCAGGATGGCCTTATACTTGCTATGTGACCAAGGGATGATCTTGGAACCGCCACCGTTGAGTGCTGGGATCACAGGCATGAACCACCACACCCAGTCCACCCAGCTCCAGAGGCTGCACCCGAGGCTTTAGTTTGCTATAGCTCTGGTCTGAAGAACTCTTTTTGATTTAAGAATCTTCTTCCCATGGTGAGAGGTGGGAAGGAGAAGCCCCAGGTGAGCTGAAGTGACTTTTCCTTTTTCCCTGACAGGATTTGTGTAGATTCATTGCTCTCCCTGTTATGAAGAGCTAAGAGATTTGCTTTATAAACTTTGGCCACTACAGATAAGATTAGCCAGTGTTCTACTTGCTAAGCCTTTGTTCACTGTCCTAACTCTATCTTCTTAATTCCTCTGTGATATGAACTTTTATTGTAAATCCCCTCAGGGTATTTCCGGCTTTCACTGAAGACTTACTTGCCCTCCTCCATTCTACTTTGATCACAGATGACTGAAGTAGGACCCTGCCTGATTCACTCACAAAGCTTCCCTTCTATGGCAGAATAATGGAGGAGAGGTAAGCCCCAGCCCAGAGCTCGGCAGCAGAGCAAGCTTGATTATAAACCAGCAGATCAGAGCATATTGGGGACCTATGAGGCCCGTGTGCCTACCCACGAAGTGCAGATAATGCTAGTCAGTCACCTCCCAAGGTTTCTGAGGTGTTAAATTAGATAGTACGAAAGGAAGTGCCCAGCGGAGTGGCTGGCATGAGCTAAATGCATCCAATTCTCCCTCTTGTTCTTCCACTGGCATTGGAGCTTCTGAGTTCTGAAGCGTTTTCTCTAGCGTCTCCTAAATTCCAGGAAGGTAGAAAAAGGCAGGGAATTTGGAACAGCTTGAAAATTGCCAAAGTAAGGTGACCGAGCCAAATATTACATATATGTTTATGCACATGTATGTGTGCATGTATGCACTTACCGTGTTGACGTTTTGTCTTTTACTGTCTATCGCAATGCTAAGTGTTGCTCCCCCAAGACTGGAGTTGGCACATAGTCCCTGGGACCCTGACCCCGAGTTAATAGAGATTCTGACAGCCACTATCTGGGCAGAAGAGACTTAGGTGAGGCTGCGGTTTCGAGGGCTTGCGAGGGAGATCACCACAAGGAGGAGCAGAGGGGAAAGAAGCCTCAGTGGAACAGGAGGAGAGCCACCATGGGTGAGGGCCAAGGACGTGTCTCAGAGGGCTGCCCCGTTGGATGGAGAGCAGCCGGGATGGAATATAGTAAAAAGTAAGGATAACCTGGGGTTATCAGCCATGTGCTGCCTAAGGCACATTTAAAGATATGAAGGCTGCGTGTGCCTTTCATCTGGGTGGGTAGAAACCACTCGCATTTATTACTATATTACCGTCAAGTATCTATGTCTTGGCTACCATCTGTAACGTTGTAACATTGTACTGCATCTCTCACCTCTCATCCAACCCCTTAAAGGGCTAGGTTCTTTATTTAACTTCCAGTGTTTGTAAGATGGAGCCTCTCTATGTAACCCCAGATGTCCTGGAACTCAACACATAGACCAGGCTGGCCTCAAACTCACAGAGCCGTTCCTGCCTCTGATTCCCGAGGGCTGGGATTTAAAGGTGCGAGCCACCACACCCAGCCCTCATGGCCTTTACAGTCTCAGAAACAACAGTTTGCTTCTTCACTGCAGCCGTTCCCTGACACCTCTTCCTTCTGTGCTCAGGAACATTAGGGCCACTTCTCCCATGTAGACAGTACTCTCTGGTATAGGAGGCCTTCCATGGCTATTCCCCGTCTAAGAGAGCAGCCTGTGTGCACGCTTCGCCGGATAAGGTCCACTGTCCTGGTGTGCACTTCGTCCTCTGTCTGCCTTTGTGGAACTCTTAGTTACCCTACCCAGCTGCCCGGGTGCATTCCCCTGCCTGGGCTGATGCACCGGCCTGAGAAAGATGCACGTTTGTGGCCCATGCGCAATGTACTCATCCCATCTTTTGCCTCATTTAATCCTCTCTACACAACTGGAGTTTCTGGGATGCCTACCCTCTCTAAATGTGACTGAAGGCTCTTGCAGTCCTTTACTAGGCTCCGTAACCCCTCTCTGAGAATCTCAAGTGAGGAGTTGGTTATGTCTAAGAACACGCAAGGGCCTGGGGTTTGTCCTCACATCCCGCCTTTGGCTAATTTGGTGTTTGGGTAGCAGGTGGAGGCAGAAACAAGACGTTGGGAAGCCTGTGGTTAAGGATGAAGGTGTAGGAGAAGTAACATGACCTTGGATAAGCCACTTCACCGCGCTGAGTCCCGAGTCCCTCCCCTGCAGGAAGTGACAAAAACAAACACCCCCGAGTCTCCCCCAAAACCATCTTATGGGTGGTTATGTAACTAAAGAGTATACTATGGTACATATTTTGTCATGGGCATGCATGCTGCTGAGGGCACGAGCCCACCAAGGCAGAGAGAGGGCAAGCTGCCTGGTGGTCCTTTGAGTAACTTTCCTATGGAAAAAAAAAGGGTTCAGATTTATCTTTAATACCTTCACAGTTGTGTTTGCCTCAAACTTGAAAGCTTTGGTCTGTCCGTTCTCCAGGTACACCTTGAGCACGTTGGGCATACAAAGCAGAGAGTTCCCCTGGAAAACACAGAGCAGTGTTAAATGCTGACACACTCTTCTGGCTCCTGGCATACCAGTTCCTAGCTGCCCGGCACTGCCAGTTTTGGAGAGCTAATTGCTGCTTTTTAGCGTTTGGGAATTTCTCCAGGGGGATGGACTTGCTTTGTCCAGGAAAATGCATGAGAGCCACTCAGTGTGATGGGTAGAAGGAAAGGAAGGCCGAGTCTCGCCCTGTCAGAGCACTGCAGGGGCCTGACAATGGCTCACAGCTGCTCACTGGTGTATATCTACTCGGTCCACCCATTAGGGACACAATTTCAAAACGATGTTTGCCTGGGTAGTGGTGCACGGCTTTAATGCCATTCTAGTACTAGTACTTGAGAGCCAGAAGCAGGTGGATCTCTGAGTTATCGGCCAGCCTGGTCTACATAGCGAGTTCCAGGACAGCCAGGGCTACACAGAAAAACCATGTTTTTAAAAACAAACAGGGGTTGGGGATTTAGCTCAGTGGTAGAGCGCTTGCCTAGGAAGCGCAAGGCCCTGGGTTCGGTCCCCAGCTCCGGAAAAAAAAAAAAGAACCAAAAAACAAACAAACAAACAAACAAATGCTGACTGGTATCTGAGCTCTTCACACGGGCCCTTTCTCTTCCTCAGACCCTTCCTTGTGGAGCTGGCCTGGAATGAGGGAGGAGTTAGAGGTGGAATGCTTCCTTAGAGCCCACCTCCCCATTGTATTGTCCTAGCTCTCTGCAGTGAATCATCAGGAGCAGAGGGCGATGGATGTTCTGCACTCCCCTGATCCCACCCATCACCAGTAAGGACCCTGCCACTCTTCTGGGGCTTTGGGAGTCAGAGGAATAGGGCTAGTCTTTAGTAACTCCATGGCAATCAGGATTCCTGGGAGCAGGGCAGCATTGAGGGGGGGGGTTCCCCAAGGGTCAGCTCCCATTTAGAAAATGACCTCTGAATTGAGCTGAAATTTAGAACTGACATCCTCCAGAACTAGGGAGAAATTCTTGAGCTCCCTCACAGGCTTTGAACCAGGACTGTCTTTGTGTCTCAATGAAGAATCTGGGTAGAAAGTCTAAATGGGTAAAGACTCATTCCCTTCTATTCTGCCTCCAACATACCTGGCAGCATTCTCCCTGCACTAGAGTCTGCTAAGTACATAGTATCAGTGCTCAGCTTAACTTTTTTGGGGGGATACAGTGTCTTTATTTACAGAGGTAAGATTGGATACAGTGTTTGTATTTTTGGATTAAGGGTCCTGGGTGCCTTTTTGTCACTTGTCCCTTGACATATGAGAAGAAGAGGAATTAAGAAAATGCCTCCAGGTTAACACCTCTGTCTCCTGTGCAGGATACGTGTCGACCCGGAGATCCCTGTAATAGATCTCCATAATAAACCTCGCCTTTGCTTATTACAAAAAAAAAAAAGAAAAAGAAAAAAAAAAAGAAAAGAAAAGAAAAGAAAATGCCTCCATCCAGGTAAGTCTCTAGGGCATTTTCTTGGTAAATGATCCATGTATGAGGGGTCAACCCCCAACACCCCCAATTCCCCACCCCCATGGTTCTGAGGTGCATAGGAAAAACAGGCTTAGCAAGCCAGCAGAAGGAATTTGACAGTAAGCAGTGCTCCTCCTTGGCCCCTGCCTAGGCTGCCTCCAGATTCCTGCCCTGGGTTCCTGCTCTGACTTCTCTCAGTGCTGGAGTTGTAAACAGAAATAAACTCTTTCTCTCCCAGTTGCTTTTGGTCATGGTATTTAGTCACAGCAACAGAAACCCTAACTAAGATACTCTCTAATACCAAATCACACTCAGCCAGGAAGTGGGATGTTATTTCAAGTTTCTGGCTCTGGGTAAAAAAAAAAAAAATCTCATTTTGGATTTCCCACTTGGGGGCTTTTCTCCGTGGTACATTATAATTTGTGATTTACAAGGCTTAAAAAAAATACAGCCCTAACATCATAGAGCTCCCACCATTTATCCTTCCTTAAAGCTTTTTTCAATGTGTGTCTAAATTTGTACATAGATTTTAGAGAGCTGATAAAACAGACTATGCCCAAGTCTATATTCTTTTATTTTTATCCAACATTTCATATATGATTTTTATGTAGGCTTACTCTTTACCATTGTAAAGGCTTTAACATATTTTAAGGAACTGAAATAACCAGGTCTCTATTCTAGACACACAGCATCTTTCTGGGTTTTGGTTATTTAAAATACTGATACTACAGCTATCTTCATTACATGCTTCTCTTGCATTTAAATCTCTCTATATTCTAAATTTATACAAGTGAGATGTCTGGGCCATATTTCACGGGAGATATCAACTTGCATCGTTTTCCCCTCCCTCATGAGCTTATGAACTCTATTTACAAAGCCCCAGTGCATGCAGGACCGGAACCCTTCTCAGCACCCAGGCTGACATTTTTTTTCTTCTGATTTGTGCCCATTCACTAATGAGCTGGCAGCTCACCAGCTCTGCCCATCGCTTCCTAACAGTTCTCCTCCTTGTCTCTTTAACTGTGAGCCAAGCCAGACCCATTTCCAAAGCTGGGCTTTACTAGACTAATCTAGAGTGATGTGCACCCTCAGAGCTGACTTCTTCTCACGGTCGAGGGAGGTTTAATCAGTTTTTAGATGCTTCTGAGGATGGAGCTGTGGGTTACAGTGACACGAACTCCCTGGCTTTGCTGTCTCTCCTGTGGACGGCTGGTGCCGATGCCTATTCTTGGAGCCCCAACCTTCAAGCTTCTCAGAGACAGACACTTTGGGGTACGCCATCCCCTAAACTGCCCATCCCTACTAAAACTCGTCAGCAGTTCAGTAGCCTGTTTGGGTTTTAAAACGCGTCCTTCCCTTGGGTTTTCAGAACAGACACGAGGGGATGAGGGATGAGGGTCATTTTTAAAGCCACAGTCCGGGCTACCTGGTCTATACCTGTGATGCTTTCTGTCCTGAGCTGCTTCTCATCCCCACCACTCAGCATGCACATGACTGCAGTATGCAAGTCGCCTGCTTCCTGGCCTTTTCGCTAAGATTAAGTGAATGCACATGTCCAATCTAAATTTAATCTTCAGAGAGGTTCAATCTATTTTCACAAGTGTGGGCACCCAAGAGATTCGAATCATTGCTGACAGACAGCATCCCAGGTTTACCCTGATTGATGTATTAGGCCTCCACTGGCCCCTTCCTGAACAAGCCTACCCTTTTCTCTCAGGTCTCACTGAAGATGTGCTCTGTCGTGTAGCAGGGCAGAGAGAAAATAAGGTCTTTTATATGTGGACCAGGTGACCTGAATCCTTGGTTTAAATGGCCATGGAGCCCAAATCCTTCAATTTCTCTGGATGACAAGAAGTTTTGACTTGAAAGTTTTAAAGCCTAATACTGATTGCTGGATTCAGAATGGCAAAAGTTACCAGTCATTTTATAACATATGAGTAAATGTGTCTTTATCATAAATCCTTATTTAAGACATCAATCTCAAGATAGGAAATGGATCTGTGGTTAAGAATGCTTGTTACTCTGAGTTCAGTTCTCTGTACCCATAGGGTGTTTCTAAACATTAACTCCAGTTTCAGGAAATCCACTGCTCCCTTCTGGCTTTTGTGATCCCTCCAACCCCTGACATACATACACAGAGGCACAGAGTATAGAGACCAATACAGACACATACACATAAATAAAAATAAATAAACAATAAATAAACCTTAAACGATCCATCTGAAGGCTCAAATTTCCCTTATCAAACATGTCTTTTTACAGAACACCCCCACCTTCTCCCATCAACCCTGGGTTTTTCTATATAAAAATGACTAGAGATCATGACCAAGAAAAAACAAAGAAATGGCATCACACGTGTCCAGGCTCCTGCCTTTTCTTACTTGTGATTGAACAGTTAATTCTCTTACTCTCTAAGTCTCTGTTTCTTCTTTTATTACAATCCCTCTGCAGGATAGAAGGACTAGGTACAGAAAAGGTTTAAACTCAGTAACAGAGTTTCAATAAGATGTTGGGCTCTTATCAGCAGATGTTAAATCAAATAAAGAAAGGAATCCCAGCTACCGTCGCCCCATTATTTTAGCAACATATTATTGTTTCCTTTCATGGGGATAGTAAGCTCATTCATGTCGAGAACTGGAATCTCCAGACGCATCACGCATCACCGCAGGGGAGTGGCGTTGGTGGCTGATCAGCCATACTCAGAACTGGTTCCTCAGCTCAGCCTTGGCCCAGGGCTCCCCTAGCTTCCCTTGCCCTGCAGAGGAACTACGCTCAGCCTCCAGCAAATGCCCGTCAATCCCTCTGCATCCTTTCGGAAGATTCCAGAGTGAGGCACGTGCTATAAGACGGCTTGCCCACCTCAGCAAGAACTCCCATCTCTGGCTACTGACCTGGCTGTGCCCACTGACCAGCACCTCTTCAGCGAAGTGCACCTTCACCGGGTTGGTCTTCAGCCGGGCCCTCTTCTCCTCAGTCAAGAAGGACGACTTGGGGACTCCCTGAAAAATATTAATGTGCTTTGGAACTGCACCATCACAAAAGCGTTTGCATCTTTTTAAACACACACACACACACACACACACACACACAAACACAGCCTTATGGTTGCTATGGACTCATTAAAGGGCATGCGGAAGGAGGGCACTCCATTTAAAGATTTCTTTTCCTAGCATCTAGGGAATCCAATCTAGACAATGTTCCTGTGTATCTTAAATGGTTGGAAACTCCAAACAGCAGTCAACTAATGGTGACAAACTGAGACAAACAGGGCTGGAGAGGGAACCCAAGTCCCAAGGTTTACCTCACAAGTTGTGAAAACATCAAACACAAATTCTGATGGATGGAAGCGTGTGTGTGTGTGTGTGTGTGTGTGTGTGTGTGTGTTCAGGTACATGTACAGAGACCTTGGAATCAGGCTTTGTTACCCAAAACCTAGGATCTGAACTCTAGTTCTAATACATGCATGCATGCGCGTACACACACACACACACACACACACACACACACACACACACACACACACACGACAGACACATACATATAAATAAATAAACTTTAAAAATAACAGTATGATCAGCCAGGCAGTGGTGGTGCCTGCCTTTAATCTCAGCATTCAGGAGGCGGAGGCAGGTAAATCCCTGAGTTGGAGGCCAGCCTGGTCTACCGAGTGAGTTCCAGGCCAGCCAGGGCTACACAGAGAAACCCTATCCAGAGAAAAACAAACAAAGAACCAACCAACACCCCCCCCCCCACTCCCCTCCACCCTGAAACAAAACAAAACAAAAATCCTTCCCAAATTGTATGACTCTGGCTGTCTTTGAGCTTCTCTGAATTTTAGGCTTTTAGGAGCTAGACAGAGCTCTCTGAAGCCTGTGTGAATTGTGACTGGCTTCTCTTGACTGTTATCTTCAGGATTCTCTCTCTCCAGAAGTCAAATGACTCCTATTAGCTGGTATGATTTGATGGTAAACCCTTACACAGATCATGTCAGGTCAAACTTGAGCAGTGTCCTATATGAATGAGACCAACAGGTCATGATCTTCCTGCCCACCAGACTGTTTCCCAGCTGGCACCCCACCTTCCCTTCAACTCTCTAGCCAGTCTTTTAGGCCAATCTTTAGGATGTCCGTATGTATAAGATGCTGCTCTGGCCACGTTCTATGTAGCTGAGGGAAGAGATCTGTAACAGCACTGGGGAACTTTCTGGAAGCCATGGACTTAGATATCAACACACCAGTACCTGAAGTGCATGAAATGAACAAATGGCCCTGACATTTTAGTAAGAAGACATCGTGGTGTTACGCGGTGTGACTGGGCATACAGCTGTGATTCACCACCTCAGAGACATAGCTTGCTTTCAGGCCACAAGCGTAACAAAACCTAGAGCGTGAGAGGGAACCATAGCTTTGTTCCCATGAAGAAACTCTCGGTTTTCCAATCTGAAAGAATAAATGAAATAGGCAAAGAAGAAGTTGAAATCCAAAGTTATGAGCTCAAGCCCCCGATCCAGGTGAATCTAGAGGGGCGAGGAACCAGAATATGCCACAGCTGGTGCTGCCCAACATCAGAAAGGGAGACATATTTACAAACTAGAGACAACCAATATCAAGCTCTCTGCAGCAAACATGGACGATTCCAAAAGCGCACACTGGAAAGCCTGTTGTTAATCCTTGGTAAAAATCTAAGAGATGAGGAGGTGGGCTTTTCAGCATCGATCACTGATGACCAAGGAGTCAGCAAGGACAAGTCAGAGCCAACCAAGTTCAGTTTTCTTTGGAAGACGGCATTCAAAATAGACAGAGCAGGGTGCCATGGACATGTCAGAATTCCTTCGTTCTTGCAAAGCATTTAATAACCTCTCCCGTAATCCCCCTTCGGAGAAAGCTGGATGCAGAGCCAGTAGGTGGACTTGGCAAAGGTTTATCTGCACTCGAAATAGTTCTGGTTTCCTTTCTCTTCTTCTTTCCCCGTCTTTTCTTGTGCTGGGGGATCAAACCCAGGGCCTTGTTCTTGTTAAGTCAAGGGAGCTGCCACTGAGTTCTAAGTAACTCAAACTCCCTTTGGCTTAACCCTTATTGTTGATATTTAGCAACGCCTCAGGTGAAGGCAGAGAAAGGCAGAACTATAAGAGGTCATCAGGGCCCAGAGCACAGTGAGTATTCACAGCAACGGGCAAGCGGCACCACTGTAAAGACTCAGGAGATGGAGCGACCAGGGGCAAAGCAGAGGCGAGACCCAGAGAGCAGGAAGCTACAGGAGCCCATCACTGTATCTCATGACAGGGAGGGTAATTCCCTGAGCATTAGGCCAAGAGCTGAAATGTTAAAGAAAATTAGCTGGCTGAGAACCAGAAGAGAAGGAGCTCTGAGAAGAGGAGGCTCCTTGACAGGAAAGGAGGAAGATTATACCTGGCCATCGTCAAATGAGCCTTTCAGTCTCAGGACTATAAAAGCATAGCAGGCTAAAACACCCGGCCAAGCTACATGACCTGATGTGGATTAATAGGAAGAGCAACTCCGAGGATTTAAAAAACAAAAAAAATCGATTGGACAAGCACGGGATGGGGGCCTCGGCCTGGAAGCTATTCATTTGAAAACCAGCTCAGTATCTCACTGACCACAAGTATCACCCAAGCCAGCAGTGTGACTGGCTTTGCCAAGTGGGACTCCAACCCCGAGCTCCAGCAGCATTCCTGGTGCATACCAGAAGTGACCCTTCATTCCCGGGGGCACTCTTTGGCTATTGGTGGAAGCATGGACCTTTCCAGATGTCGCCATTTGCAAGGGTCACTGAAACTATAATTCGTCCCGAAACCCATGGGCGGAGTGCGAGTGAGGAGTAATGGATCAGCTTGAAGACAGGAAAGCCGTATAGCCAGATCTCAGAGTAGCTATCTCAGACAACTGGGACAGTCGCTGGGAGTTACGAGGACATAGGGTCTGGCACTCCTGGAACCACAGAACTGGCTGCATACTTCTTCATCTGTCATGGAAAAGCCCAACTGATGGGCCCCTCTTTGCTTTCATATCTGCATGTCAGCACTGCAAACTAGGCACCCCAGAGTCTATAACACACTGCAAACCAGGCACCCCAGCGTCATCTGTAACCCACTGCAAACTACTTGTGCAAGTGCACTGATATTTTAAAGGAGCAATTTGGCGGATATGAACTACCCTTTATCCCAGGACTTCTGAGCTCTTCCTGGGTTCACTGATAAAATGTGCATCTTTGCTGCAGAGTTAACACTTTAATAGTATTAGGGTAGGAAAATTTGCTGGCCAAGAGAATGGCATCTCTGGCCTGGCTAGACCCCTATGCTCCAGTTGGGCTGGTTCAATCTGTCTGGCTAAGAGACTCCCAGGGAAGTGGGGGGTGAAGAGGTAGGGGGCTCACTCCCAGCCACCCTAACAAGGTAGATGTGATAATTAGCTCTTTAATAAGATACTGTTCTTTTCCCCTCCCAGAATCCCCACCCCTAGTGCAGCAGCTCACTGGAGACAACCT
Organism: Rattus norvegicus; assembly: GCF_021556685.1. Lineage (NCBI taxonomy): Eukaryota > Metazoa > Chordata > Mammalia > Rodentia > Muridae > Rattus > Rattus norvegicus. The sequence continues at coordinate 64,784,935 of NC_141538.1, read as the reverse complement.
TGTGAGGGCTGGGGATCGGCCCACTTTTCTGAATTTTTAAGGAAAGCATTATGTTTTCTTTTTCTCTTTTCTAAGCACGCTTTCCTTAACACCTTGGCCTCCCCTGGGGGAGGGTAAATCTATCACTGTGTTGGAATGGATGTGCCACAGCTCATGTCTAAGACACACTTTAAGGAGGGGCAGTACTCACTTCAGCCAGAAATCCTGGTCCTATTAGAAGTCATCCAGCTGCCAGAGAAAGATACCCATTGTCCACTGCAAAGGGCATCAAAAAGGGGATCCCTGGAGGGCCGAGGAGACAGGCAGCAGACTTAGCCACCCGGAGGGCAATCCTAGAACCAATGGGGCATCTTCAGATCTTGATCACCCTGCCCAAACCAAATTGCTCCAATGCCTAAACTACACACAAAAAGAAACCAACAGATAGAAAAGGAAGACCCTGGGAAGGTCAAAAACAGGTGGCCGTTCTTGCTGGACACACCCCCTGCTCTTCTTGGAAGAGAAATAGTCACCAAACCCCACCAGACCACCCACCTAGGGGCATCCAAGCCAGATGTTACATCCTTCAACTAGACAACCTTGTCAAAAACACTGTGTCCAGATGAGCCACTCGTACACAAGTGAACCCCAAAGGAAGGGGGAAAAGAACCCTGGAAGGAACTCATACCCAAAACAGCACCCCCAGAGAACACTGAGAAGTAAACTTTACAGAAATAAACACCACCATTCGACTAGTCAGTGGTGGTGCACGCCTCCCATCTCCTACCTCCCAACACTCAGGAGGTAGAGGCAGGCCAATCTCTAGACATTTTGGGGTCTCCTACTCCCTCCCTGCCATGGCGCTGCGTGCTCGCCTTGTCGACCTCCATGCCGGCTTCAGTGGCACAGCTTCCTCCTCTCTCCTCCACGCTCCTCCACCAGACAGGCTGGGCTTCACAGCCTGCTTGTCCCAGGGCTTCCAACAGAGTCCATCCTTACGTTCTTTTCTTAATGAGACTGAGAACTCCAAAGGGGACTCCCCTTATGAAAAGAATGACTAGTTGAAAAGTTTTTGCATATTTCTACAGCACCCTTGCCAAGGGTGACTCAGTGTCACTTCGTGAAAAAGGCGGGGCACATGAAGGTCAAATGGCATCACCTTAGAAAGTGTGGGCTCCAGAGTCTGACTCCCGGGAAATGAACCCGTCCCCCCCACCCCAAAACAGGGTGCCACACAGTGAGCTGTGTTGCCACAGCATCCATGATCTGCAAAGGTGGGGATAATGAGTCTGTTCTGTTTGTAAGATTTCCTTCCAGTGAAAATTATATAACGTATTCATTGCTAGTACAATATTAAAATAACATAATTGAGACAAAAAATGCAGACTTGGGACCAAGGTGATGGCTCAGTGGTGAAGAGTCCGTGCTGCCATAGGTCTAAGTGTTACACATCTTTAATCCTTCAGCGCTCAAAAGGCAGAGGCAGGTGGATTTCTTTGAGTTTGAGGCCAGCCTGGTCTACATAGTGAGTTCCGGGACAGTCAGGGCTACATAGTGGGTCTTGGTCTCAGAAAAACAACAAAGCAGTCCCTGCTACTCTTCCGGAGGACCTGAGCTCGATTCCCAGCACCCACATCAGGTGGCTCAAACTACCTGTAACTCCAGTTCCTAAGAACCTGACACCTTCTTCCAGCTCCCGTGGGTACTGCATTCATGTACACAAACCCACACACAGACACATGCATGTACATGGAATGCAAAATTTAAGCCAGAATGTATTTGTCCACAAAATGCATGTCCTAGAGAAATAGCCATTAATGTCTACGCTTTGGATTTTATAATTGCCAAACTGTTTCAGTTATATGAGGATTCCAAGAATCGACCATGATCACAGCAACACCAAGCTTCCTTGTGCTTTGGGACACTTCTGGAAGGGACCAGCCTATGGTCAGGGCATTTCTCAGGGGTCCTGGTGGGCTCCCCTGGGTGTGTGCACACATTTCTGCCTGGAAACCTTGGTACTGGAACACAGATCTCCCCCAACACACACACACACACACACACACACACACACACACACACACACACACTTTCCAATTTTTAAGCCGTACGGCTACGTGCCATTTTTCTGCCTCACAGAACCAAATCTTTATTTTGTCCATTTCGTGGAACTCCTGCGGGAAACCCTCACCGAAAATGAAGACTAAGAAGGTTCCCATTGAGATGATAATAAGCTAAATAGAAAGAAAGGCTCGCCACCTGCACTGTTATTTACACTGATCAGCTTTCTCCATTTTTATATGGGGGTCACATTGTTTCACAGACAAACTCTGGCTAGAATAAGAAAGCCTCCACTCAGCCCGCACAGAACATTCAGCCTGTCGTATTTATAGCAAACATTTTAATTCTAATTGGGTGACTTTCCCCGCTACTGCTCCCAAGAAGTAAAAATAAAACACTTGTTGAACAGGGAGATGAGACTAGCTCTTTGTTTATGGAGTGTTTGAACCACAGAAGTGTTACGTTTTCACGAGACCGAAAGGGCCATTTCTTCCACAGTGCTTCTGCCTACAGCTGTGTGCACAGGAAACCCTTAATAGCCAGTGGTCTGACAGTCAGTCGTCCATATTGTTTCTATCTTATTTTTTATTTCTTTAACAAATTTAAAGTTACATTATTTTGTGTGCGCTCATGTGTGCATGTGTGCCTGTGGATTCGTGTGTGTGTGTGTGTGTGTGTGTGTGTGTGTGTGTGTGTGTGTGTGTCTGTAGTGACAATCACATGTCACTGGGCCCACACGGAAGTCAGAAGACAACATGGAGGAGCTGGTTCTTTATTTTCAGTATCTCAGTCTCACTCAGGTCATCGGGCAATCAGCAGTACATAGTCTACCACAGCATATGGTGTGTGTAAGGTTGCCCGTATCCCAGCGACTTAACACCATTGAGACTGGTTATACAGAACTACCGTACTCACTCTCAGGAGCCCGAAGCAGAATTCACTATAAGAGGTAGATTTTGGTTCTTAGTATTCTCTTTAATCATGTTAGTTGATTATTGAGGCAAGATCTAACATAGCCTAGGCTAGCCTTCATCCCGCTAAGTAGCTGAGGCTAGCCTTGAGGCTAGTTCTATTTTCTCCCAACTTCTTTTCACTTCTTTGATTTATTTCCTTTCTAACTAGTAGAAATAGTTAAGATTATCAATTTTAGCCTGATCACAGCTTCATTACATAGTAATTTTGTGGTTGTTTCCACATGGCCCTGGCTATCCTAGAACTCACAAAGTAGACCAGGCTGGCCTCAAACTCAGACTCTCCTTTCCAGTGCTGGGATTAAATGCCTGAGCTACCACACCCAGCTTAGTTTCTATTTAAAAACATTTAGGAAATATTTAAATATGTTTAGGAAAAGAAATCATTATAGTTTTACGTTTTTTGTTTTGTATATTTTTTAATAGGATCTCACATACAGCCTAAGCTCGCCTTAGGCTTGCTCTGCAGCCCAGGTTGGCATTAAACATTTTATCCTCCTGAGATCAAATCTCAGTCTCCCGAGAGCTGGGGTTTTAAGTGTAAGCCACCACACCCAGACCTATATGCTTTTTTTCCCCCTTAATTTAGGAGTGGTTTGCTGCACTTTCTTGATAATCTAGTATGCGGTCAATCGGACTAGAATATTAAATACATTATTAAAATTCCCCATGTTACTCCCACTTCTTTTTTTGATTTATGCCTAGTTAAATTCTCAAAATGTGAATTTTTTTTGTCAATATCTCCTCCTTGGCCAGTCTGTTCTTTCAACTTGATCCCACGAGCTTACCTGTACCTGTGTTTGATGGTCCTAGGCCTGCTATTTTCTGGCTTATCACACTTACATCCTGCCTTGCGGTTGGGCTCTGCGGATAAAACTGTCACACCCAGCACTTTATTTGGTGCTTTGGATGATCCGACAGACAGACAAGGCAGTTACTGTCACCTGCCGTTTTATCGAGTGAAAACCTGAAGAAGAGACTTGTCCAAAGTCATTCCCCCAAGCCTGCCTTGGAGCTCCCTGTTTGAGGTCCTCTCCATTAGCACACTGCACATCACAGGTGATCTCCTCCCCTGAACGGCAGGTCCCCAAGGCCTGGACCACATCTGTTTCCTCCACTTATGGCCAGGAGGACATCAGGCCATACTGGCTGACTAGCCATCCACTGCCTGGCAGCTGCCACCCGCTGCCCTCTGCCCTATTGTATAAGGGATATCTCCAAGGGGCACCAGAGTCTTAGGATCAGGGTGAGTGAAACTAACATATAGGGAAAAAAAAGAGGCTTACCGATGTGCAGCGGACGACTGTAATTGAAAGAGCATCTTCCGTTTCTCTGAAAAACAGAAAAGGATAAAAGAACATTCGTGTGTGTGTGTGTGTGTGTGTGTGTGTGTGTGTGTGTGTGTGCGCGCGCGCGCGTCACTGGTGTAGTGACTGTGATAAACCCTACTCCTTTGAAAGGCTTCTTTGGCTCAATGCTGGATCTCCCTGGATGCCCACTTCTGCCCTCTGTCCACTCCACACCTCAAGGCTCTTCCTTTAGTGTCATACGGTAGAAAACTCATGCAGTGGATGCTGGCCCGTTTTATGTGTGTGCTTTGTTTCTTTCACAGTGACAACACAGGTAATCTATCCTCCTATTTCAAAACACACAGGCTAAACACTCCTAGCACCTATCAGAGAAGAGCCAACTGGTCTGTAGTGTCTGGGCACACACAGTCACTGGGTGAGCCCAAGCATATAATCAAGATTCGGAAGGGGCATTCCCGTCGCAAATTATAGTGAAGATTTCAAAGGTGATCTGATAGGTAACTGTCACACCTCTGCTTTCTTTAAGAAGGGACCAGGAAGGAGCAGGAGTAGACCTCCCATGCTCCCCTCTCCCTCTGCCCCCAACCCCTTGCCATGCCTACAAAAAGAAACAGTTTGAAGCTTTTATTTGCCTTCTTCCAATACAGACATTTAGGTCAATGGAAGGGGATACATCATCCCCTCCAATGGTTAAGCTCGACCTGAGGGCTGCCACTGTCTGAGGGCTGCCCCTGCTCCAGTTCATGTGAGCACAGGCCTTTTCAGAGGTAAGTCACAAAGAATCCAGGGCTCCAGTGCTATACAAAGGATACTGGGCCTCAAAAGATTTGTCAGGTTATTCTGGATTTTTTTTGTCTGTCTGTCTGTCTGTCTGACTGTCTGTCTGTCTGTCTGTTTACCCTTCTCAACAAAAATGAGTGAAAACTATGCATTGCTTTTAGACCCAGGACACCAAGCTCCATGCCGAGATTTCCACAAGCACAGGAGCAGAGTCCCAGCACACCTCCATCAGAAGCCCATCCTGGCCACCCGTCTCCAGGAGAACGACACAGGATCTTGCTGTATTGGCACCCAGGATCCTCCATAATTTGGAATTAACCTCCCAGAATGTTACTTAGGGCAAAGGGAAGTGTTCCGTGCACCTCTGCACCCATCCTACTACTGTCCAAGTTTATTATTTTACCCAGCGCGTTGTCCAAGTTCTACCTGGCAGGAAAGGTCCTGCCCCAGGGGCACGGAACCCAGATGCATCGAGCTTGCCTAGCATGCATAAAGCCCTGGATTTCATCCCCAGCATCACACAGTCTGGGTGTGGTCCTACATGCCTGCCTCCTAGTACTGGAGAGGTGGGGGCAGGAGGATGTAGAGCTCAAGGTCAGGTGAGTTTGAGGCCCGCCCTGGATACACAGTCAAATAAATAAATAAACAAACAAAGAAAGTGAAAAGGGTACAACTGAAATATTTCTGGACTCTTCTCTGCTTTGTCAAATTGCAGCTTTATCCTAAGCTGGGAGTCCCCTGTGTTTGCAGCTTCTCTGCTCCATTTAATGCTGAATCTGCTCACCCTCATCTGGGAAGGGTGTGTGCTACGCTGATCTGCATGGGCTTGCAAGTGGCTGGGGAGCAGATTGCCTCTGCCTCTGGGTTCTTTGCCCAGACTAGATGCTCAGTGAGCAGACAGGGGCCAAGTATTACCTAAACGCCCAGTTCTAGACTGCGTCTTAAAGTTATAACTACATTTGTTGATCCCTCGGAGTTCAGGGCTGACAGAACTATTAGTAGCACTGAAAAAAAAATCTGTGGGGAATGATCCTCCTTGGGAAAACAGCCCAGTAACCTAGAAAGCAAACTTTGAGGCTTCCATACTTATTTTTAAATAAAAACCATCGAATCCTTTCCTGCCCGCTTCACCGACTCAACTATGCCTCTGGCATTCCTGAAGCAATATTGGATTTGGCTTCAGAGATTCTCTGTGAGCCTTAACTTGAACTGTCTGTCTCCACAGTAAGACTGTGTTCCCTGAGGGCGGAGATGGGGTTCTGCATCCTCAGTTCCTCCTTCTCTGGCTTGTGGATGTTACCTGTTACTGCTGCCTGAGATACGCTCGCAGATGAGCGTACCACGACCCGATGCCAGGCCAGCCAGCTCACAGAAAGCGCATGCTACACTCACCAAACCCCGCTTCTCGTTTCTGTGAACATCAAAGTCAAAGCAGTACTGAGTGGAATTAAAAGCCAAAGGCTGCATGTGTCCTGACGTATGCCTCTAGCCTGTCCCCACCCCAGCACTGACTGTGGTCCACCTTTAAAGGAGGGTGGCCAATTCTCTGCGCTACGTGTTCTCTTATCTTACGGAGCATCCTCTGTGCGTGTGCCTTGCTCTTTCCTGGGAAGGTCCAGGCAGATAGGAAAGCATTCACGTAAATCACCATGACACCACAGAAAGCTGTCGGTGCCACATCACCAAACCACGTGTATGTCAGTCAGGCTGTACTAGAACACTCAAGAAGACAGTGACAGGATTAAAGACAAACACTGGCATCTATTTACTTCAAGCTGTGTCACATGCTACCACCAATCCTCCCAGGGTAGGGCCTACATAGAATCCACCAGTATACTTACTCCCCACAGTGCTTAGCCTGGAGTTTAGGCATAGTGGATAAATATGCGTTCTAGGCTTGCCGAAGTCCTACAGGCAGACTAGCAAAGCAGACTTATAAAGGTAACTTTTATTCACCCGATGGAATCGTTGTCTCCGAGGTTCACTGCCTCAGTCTGCTATCCTAGGCTTAGTCCCAGAAGCTTCTAGCCTCCGTACAATCTACTCTAGGCCTAGAATATTTTTCAGTCGCTGAGACTTACTGCTGAATAAGCTCACCCTTCCTAGTTCTTTCTAGACTCTAACTGGTTGGCACAAAACTCCTCTCCGAGATGACTGATTCAAACTGGCTTCTTTCAGATTTTGACTGAATTGCTCTGCTTGGCCTCAGACTAACTCTAGCAATTTGTTCTAATCTTCTGGCTCCTTCTCATTCTTCGGCTCATTCTGTCTTCGCTGTGTCTAGCTTGTTCTCCCTGTAACCTGTCTCTGTACAACTCCCCCTTCTCCTCTCCCTCTGTGCTGCTCTTTTTCCTCTCTCTTCTCGTGAGAGGTGGGCCTATCCTACTCTGTCAAATCTTTCTCCGATTCATCACTTTGTCTGCCACTCAGTTGGGCATCACTTTCAAACAGGGGTGCTCCCTTCTACAAACTAACTTTACCTTCATTGTTTGGGATTAAAGGTGTGTACTAAGGGTGTGCTTGTATTCCAGCCAGAGGGATTAAAGGCATGTGCTACTGGACTGAGCCCCATCACAACTAGAAACAGTTTTTTTCAGTAAATCTCATGTAGGGCTCACAGTGTGCTATTTATATTTCAACAGGGCCAGGTAGAAGACAGTCATTGCCAAACGCCACCTTCTGAGATGGCTGGAACTATTCTGGGCTTTAAAGGGGACGGGTCAGCCTCAGCACTCCTGAGGCTTCACGTTGCTCTTCCATCACCCGAGTGGCTGATGCCGTAAGACAGGCAAGTACCTAAGAATATCGACCGCTCGTTCGCACGAAAGATCTTCAGCCAGCTCCTTGTTCATTTGGAGAATCTGATCACCAGGGAAAAGCTTGCCGTGAGCAGAGCCACCTGTTGGATAGAAAACAGATAATTGCTCAGGCAGGAGGGTGAGCCGCCACCAGTCACAGGGCACCTCGGAATGGCAGCCTAGGTCACATGGGCACTGGCTCATATGAAGCATAGCTTTTCTCGCTGTAAACCGCAGGAAAGCTAGCTGTTTCCCTTCAGTTTCAATAGATGGTAGAGACTGTCCACAGAAAGTCAAGGAACAGAACTATCCAGACCATCACAGCTGGTTTGAGTGTGTGGACAAGGAACTGAGTGTGTGTACATCCTTACATATGTAAACGGAAGTTAATACATTTTGACCAGCATCAAGCCTAACACCAATACACAGCTCAAGCAGGAAAACAAAGGCTCTCCCAGCCTGCTCCTCTCCCCTCGGGCACAGCCTATATTTCACAGAGACTCAGTGAAAACAAATCAATCATTTCTATTATTCTCTCCACAGAAACTTGCCAGCCAGGACATGCAGGAGTCAAGGAGGAGGGCCAGCTTATCCAAATACCCTCCCTGTCCCGACATAGGGCCTGGAAGCCATGGGAGTGCAGAGCCCTAGCCAAGACCAGTGGGAGTCTAGGGCTCAGAGTAGCAAGTGTTCCTGGGGCCACTCCATTCTGGCGCCAAAGGAAGGTGAGAAGCCCTAGAATGAGGTCAGAATTTTCCAGCTTCCCAGGAGCACTTTCTGCCTGGTCTTATAGACCAGAAGACAGGGGTAGAAGGGGGTGGGGGGGTGGGGAGAGGCCCAGCTATTTTCCCGTTTCCCCATCAGCCCTACCTGCTGTGACAGCCACCACTGTGAGGGGGAGAGTCTCAGAAATGTGGAATCCATAGTTCTGGAGGAGGACATCTTTGTCTAGTGTCACTGTGTGCTGCACTGCCGTGAGCGCCTGGGCTGGATTCCCGGGTGGCCCATCAGCGGCAGCGACTTTAGCCCTAGAAGAGAAGGAGTAGATGTTAAAACAAGTAAACAGAACCTCGATAGGTGGCTACCATCCGGGCCATAGAGAGAGAGAAACACCTGAGGCGAAGTAGATGCCAGGCCTTTTCTTTCAGTACTGGGCTCCAACCAGGGCTTTGTTTGTGGCAGGCAAGAGCTCATGTGCCAGCCCTCCGTGTTTGGAGATAAGGTATGGTTACACAGTCCAGGCTGGCCTCACTCGACATCTTTATGCCTCTGTCTTAAGGGTTGAGCGAGATAAGGCACAGTACTGGGGACAACACCAAGTAGGACTTAGCACCACCTCTGGAGTGACATCACAAGATGCTGTGGACACCAGAAGGCTGAAGAACAGGGACGGGGACAGGAAATTCTGCCTGGAAAAGGTAGAGCTTGAATTGGACCTAGACACACATAGCTCAGGTTCTGGACTACAGAGTCAATGACTAGAAGGACAGATGGGTTGACAGGAATTCCAGTAGGACAGAATGCTTGAGTAGAGGAGGAAAACCACAGAAAGCATAGGAATGAAGAATTACTCTGTTTAACGATTCCATTTTGATTTTTTTATGTCTATGTGTGCCTGTGTGTCCGTCAGTGTGTGTGTGTGTGTATGTGTCCGTGTCTGTGTCTGTGTGTGTCCGAGTGTGTGTGTCTGTGTGTGTCTGTGTGTCCGTCAGTGTGTCCGTGTCTGTGTCTGTGTGTGTCCGTGTGTGTGTGTGTGTGTGTTTGTATGTGTGTGTGTCCATGAGTGTGTCCATGTGTGTGTGTGTACATGTGTATGGGGGAGACTCACAGAGGCTCCTCTGGAGCTGGACTTACAGGAGGTTGTAAGTTACAAACATGGGTGCTGGGAACTGAAGTCTGGTCCTCTACAGGAGGAACCAGTGTTTGAACCTCTGAGCTGTCTCTCCAGCCCCAGGGCTACTCTGCCTTGATGTTTGCTGATGGGCTTGTTTTACAGATGAGCGCTCCTCAGCTAGTTTATCGATTCACCTCTCTAATGCCTCAGTGTTGCTCTCTAAAAACACACACAGTCTCTACATCTAAAAGCAGGGAAGCTGAAAGCTGTGTTTTCTCCCATCTCTCAAAACCATGAAGCAAATCACAAACTCTTTTTCATCTGTCTGTAGCAGCAAATGTTTTTTTTCCTACCTTAGCATTCGGTGGTTGATTCTGAGGAAGGGCAAGGAGTGCTGGGATGCGGCGTTTACCAGTATTATAAACAGGAGGGCTGTGGAGATGGAACAGGCCTCTGCAGGTGCTGTCTGTAACTGGTTCTCATCTATTTACTCAACACTGTCAGGAACTCTGCCCGATGCAACAGGACCTTACCTATCGGGCTCTGTCATTTATAATGACCTCAATACCAAACAAGAACCAGGAAGGATTAAACAGTCTCCAGAGCCAGTTTTCTGAGACTGTGGAGAGATGACCTGAGTCCCATGGCTTAGAAGCAGGGGTGGGGGGCTCCTCTAGGAAGTTAACATGTTAATACAAAAAGATCTCCAGAGAGACCTAACACAAGGCAGGAAACCATGAAACTGTACATGACTTAAATCATAACTAGTCCTGATTAAAAACCCAAACTTTAAGCCAAGCATAGTGAATATACCTATAATCCCAGCTCTCAGGAGGCGGCAGCAGGAGCTCAAGGTCACCTATAGACTGAGCCATATAAAAAGACCCTGTTCCCAAAACAAAAACAAACCCAGCAAGGCATAGCAGCCCATACTTGTAACTCCAGCATTCGGAAGGCAGTGGCTGGAGGCTCAGGAGTTCAAGGCCACACTGTGCTACCTGAGATGGTTTCAGAAAAACAACACACAGGAAAAAGATTAGATTTACACGTATGTATGTGCAAATCTGTGTGCATGTACACACAACGTCAAGTACCCCTGGGGTCAGAAGAGGGTGTTGGATCCCCTGGAATTAGATTTGTGAGCCACCCAAATGTGGGTGCTGAGGACCAAACTCCATCCCTCCAGACCCAACTTTAAGGCTATAAAAGGGCTAAAACATCTCTTCTCTGCTGGAAGGCTGAGTCAGGATGACAGAAGAGCCTTCGAGTTCAAGGCCAGCCTGGGCAACAGAGGAAGACATCATTGCCTCTTTGCCTCTCTCTCTCTCTCTCTCTCTCACACACACACACACACACACACACACACACACACACACACACACACACACACACACACACATACATACACACACACACACACACACACACAGAGAGAGAGAGAGAGAGAGAGAGAGAGAGAGAGAGAGAGAGAGAGAGAGAGAGAGATTGGAGCCCCAGGAATAGCTCAGCAGTCAAGAGCACTTGCTGCTTTTGTAGAGGACGGGTGCAGCCCCTACTGACAACACAGGCGGCTGACAACAGCCTGTGACTTGAGTTCCAGGGAACGTGATGGCCACTATGGCCTCTGCACACCCCAGTCAAACATACAGTGCACACGCATACACACACGCAGACAAAACATGCACACATAAAATAAAATAAGCTGTAAGAAAACCATTATCTGTGTTTTCTAAAAAGTGAAGGATATTATGGCTACTTAACGTTACAGAAGAAAACTTTAGTATTGAATCAGGGATGAATAGGACAGGAAAATGAACATGCATCACCTTTCTTCATTTTAATTTAATTTTATTTACTGTGTGTCTTGTGTGTGTGCGTAAGTGCATGTGTGTGTGTGGTCTGTGTGTGTGCGTGCACACGTGTGTACGTATGTGTGTGTGTGTGCATGCGTGTGTGTGTGTGTGTGTACGTGTGTACTGTGTGTGTTGTGTGTGTGTGTGTACGCGCGCACGCATGTGTGTGTGTTCTTCCATATTTACTTGGTTCTGAGGACTGAACCCAAGCTGGAAGGCCTGCGTGGCAAGCACTTTTTTGCACTGAAACATCTCTTTGGCCCCCACATTTTCCTGGGCTATAAAAGAAATTGGTGGAGTTGCAGGATAAAATAAAAGTCATAGAAAGACTCCAATAACTCATTAAAAACAGATTAGTTGAAGGTATATTCTATGCCAGGCATTTTTAATGAGCTAGTGTTAGGCAGCCAGAAAGCGCCGTCAGAAGATCCCACAAACAAAATTAGCAGCGTGTATTCATTAACTCAAGGTCAGAGAGGTTTACTTAAGGGGAATGACGAAACTGTCATTGAGGCCACAGAGGAAGACAAATCCGGTCCAAGTCAGATTGGGTTCCTGGGGGCAGGGAGAGGATTAAACATAGAACAATAAAAGCGCTCCGTTAAAACACAGATTTGATGTCATATGGATTAGAAATTCTCTCAGATTAAAAAGTAAATTTAGAAAAGTAAGTCCAGGCGTGGTGGCACATGCCTGTAATTTCAGCACGGAAGACAGACCAAGAGTTCAAGGTTATCCTTGGCTGCACAGTGAATTTTAGGCTGGCCTGGGCTATCTGAGACTCTGTCTCAAAAATAAAAAAAAACACCCCAAAACAAAAAAGAAAACAAATGTTATTAGCTAACAGGAACAACAATGGCAGTGGTAGCAACAGCAGGGGCATGGCCGCCACTGAGGAGTGCTGGGATATATACCTTATCAGATTATGTCGGCCCCTCATAATAAACACAGGGGGGATTTTTGCTTTTATAAAGAGACTGAATCTTGATTTTTGTCTTATTATTGTTAGTTTTCAGTTTTTATTTTAAATTCATTACTTTATGTGTATGAGCGTTTGTCTGCATACATGTATGTGCACCACATACATGCCAGTTACCCTGGGTAACCAAAAAAAGACATTGGATTCCCTAGAACTAGAATTACAGGTGATTGTGAGCCACCATATGGGTGCTGGGAACCAAATCCTGGTCCTCTGTAAGACCAAGACCTGCTCTTTACCACTGAGCCCTCTCTCTAGTCCCCACGCAGATAATTAAAAACCAAACTTAAAAATAAATATGCTTTACAACTGTATTTAGACTGGTGGAAACATTGTCAACAACCAATAGGGGATAGTTAAACCAAACCCCGATAGGAATTAGCCCCCAGCCAGGTGGTAGTGACCTGTGCCTTTAATCCCAGCACTTGGGAGGCAGAGGTGGGAGGATCTCTGAGTCTGAGGCCAGCCTGGTCTACAGAGCAAGTTCCAGGACAGCCAGGGCTACACAGAGAGACCCTGTCTCAACAAACAAAACAAAAAATGAACTCCCAAAACAAAACAAACAAAAGAATTAGCCTCCAAACTGTCCATCCACAAAGTGTCAGAGACCTGTAAAATTGAGACATATGAGGAATCATGGTTTGGAAAATGCCCTTTCAGAGCAACCTATGACTGAAACTCCCTAAGGATAAGCTAGTGGTTGTTTTGTATGCCCACCCCTGCCATATATCCCAACCACTCTCAAAATACAAGTGAGCTTTGCCCTCATGTCCCCAATCCTCATAGGGACCCACTGGTCCATGTCCCTTCCCAGACCTTCACTCGGCCTGACTGTCATATTTATATTTAACCTTTAGCTCTTCCAGCTAACACCTGCAGCAAGTCATCAGGACAAGGACAAGCCAAGTCTAATTCAAATGTCTTCTCCTGACCTCTTGAGCCCAGATTCCCTGAATCTTTAAAAGCATTAGGGCTTCCCTGGCATGTAACTGACAGGGCATTCAAGGTGTATAAATGAGCAAAATACCAGAGGTACACAGCACGAGACTGCTCATCTGTCAGTTGTGACATTCCTTAAAACCAGCGAGTTAGCAAAATGCGCAAATGCACATGAAGCCATAGTGATTACCAGTGAGAATCTGGTGCATACCCCCGTGCTTCTCTATTCCTTTAGGGTGTCACTCAGCTCAGGGACTAGTGTTCTTGCCAGGGCCCATCTCTGCCATGTCCCAGAGCTTAGTAAACATTATCATGGGCGTGACAGCAGTTTCTCAGGCCTGGTTCCCGGAAGTCTTGCCTGATATCTCCCTTGCTTTCATCACTAGTATCAGATCACCCAGGCTGTGGCAGGCTTCTGTGACAGGCTCTTATCCTGTCTCTCACTTTCTGTCCTGTTCCTATGTCTGCCTGACCTGATTCAAGGTTGTGGCTATGACTCAAGATAGACCCTCCCCATTGCTCCGGCCTCCAAGTCAGCCATTCTGTTACTTTGGTTCCATCAAAACTTGTCTTCAAACTTGTTCTTCAAATGTGACAGCTTTTTGTCAAGCTCCTTCTACCTGGGAACTTCCAACACACACACACACACACACACACACACACACACACACACACACACACACACACAAGGGAAACTCCTTCGTCTGCCTGGAAGCTTCCAACATACACACTCAAACAAGTTTGTTCGTTCTCTCTCTCTCTCTCTCTCTCTCTCTCTCTCTCTCTCTCTCTCACACACACACACACACACACACACACACACACACACACTGGAAGCTTCCTCTTCTGTCTGAAAATTTCCAACACACACACACACAAGTAAACACACTTACACACCACACACACACGCACACACACACGCACACACACACACACACACACACACACACACACTACATTCTCTTTCTCAACATACTCAACCATGCACTCTACCTGTCCAATTCCCATGTGGTCTTGTGATTTGGGTAGTAATATCCCCATCTGCCGAACGTGCCCACAGAACCTTATCTACCCACTTCCTGCCCCATATACAGGTCACAGGATGATTTTTCTTAAGAAAACCAATTCTTGCTGTCTACACTTTATTGGGGCTTTTTGTTTTGTGTTTTTCTAAGTTTTTTGAGACAGGGTTTCTCTGTGTAACCCTGGCTGTCCTGAAACTCAATCTGTAGACCTGGCTGGCCTTGAACTCACAGAGATCCAAGGCCTCCTGAGTGCTGGGATTAAAGGTGTGAGCTACTGTCACCCAGCAGGTTCTCTCTCGTTTCTGTGCCCACGCTCCATGCTCCAGGACAGCTGGCCCTCAAGCTTCCAGCCGAATCCCTTGCCTCTGTGTCCCTTCTCACAATAAAAGCTCTGGGATGAGGAGCATTTGCCACACCCACGGTTGGAGCTCAGGTTGTCGGGTGTGCATGACAGGCACGTTTACCCACTGAGCCGTTTCCCTGGCACCGCTCTTTGTTTTTCTGAGCATGTCTTATGCTCCTGGGCAACCCAGATTGGCTTCCAACTCTCTGTGTAACTGAGGATCCTCCTGCTTCTTACCTCCTGAGTGCTGGGATCACAGGGCTGCGCCATCACACCCCACTACCATCCTTACTTCAAATAGACCTCACACTTAGAATGGCCAGTGCAAACTCGGCTGTCCTCTCTAGGTTGTAGTTTGCA
This sequence comes from Rattus norvegicus, assembly GCF_021556685.1. Taxonomy (NCBI): domain Eukaryota; kingdom Metazoa; phylum Chordata; class Mammalia; order Rodentia; family Muridae; genus Rattus; species Rattus norvegicus. The sequence continues at coordinate 64,769,703 of NC_141538.1, read as the reverse complement.
TTTTGAGAGCTGAACCTTTTTAAATCCATGTGAAGAACTCAGAGCCAGCCGGAGTCTCAGCAGCTGTCTGGAGAATAACAGAAAGAGCACACACTCTTGCCATGGGGGTTCCACCACCTCCATCTCTGTGCTTTCTAGGTGAGTGGGCTTCAGTCGCCTGATGCTTTCCCTATGGAGGGTGCACTCTTTCATGGCGGGAGGCCCCACCGTGGATATTAATCCCTGGATAGCATTTGTGACTTTGGCTCAAAGTCTGGAGTTGACATTTTCCCCAAAGGCCATGCCTAGCTTTTGCTTGGAAAGGGATTATGTAAGTACATGAACAAACTGGCCTCTCTCGCAGAGAACATTTAATATTTGACAGAAGCTGGGAGAAATGGTTCCTACAATGAAATGTCCTCTTCTGAGACATGTTTTTTTTTTTTTTTTGTTATAAATACACGTGTTTTTTGTTGGGTCACAGGGCATAGGTGGTTGAGACATGTTTTAAATAGAAAACTAGATGGTGATCCAAAACCAAATCTATCTACCACTGTGCCGATGCCTGGCACATTACAACCATCTGTCTCCCTCTGTGGAGATGCCTGGTGCACTCCAATCATAGTTGGAGGCCATTTCTCCGAGATTTCAACCAGATAGCAGGAGACCTGCCATTACACTAATGGGGTTCCCATCAGATAAGTGGATTCTACCCCTACGGTAGGAGCAGAGAAAACATGGCCAATTCATCTAAACAGTTTGTAGAGGTTAGTGCTAAATTTTATGGGTCATAAGTTCATGCTGAGCTGATCAGTAACACTGAAAAAAAAAGCCAGGTGGAAATAGATTACGCTTCAAATAGCCTCTGGCCTCTCCTGGTCTGCGGATACTCTGGGAAGCGTATCTTATCTCTATGCGGAATCACTCTTGTGTTCCGGCAGCTTGCAGGAGAAGCTGTTTTAAAATGTTTAAACACCTTATTGTGTTTAGCCTCAGTGATTCTTAGAAGCTGGCTCTGGTGTAAAGCAGATTTTTATACTTTGAAATGTATTCAGACAATGCTGGAATACAGGCAGGTCTGTATTGAAAAGGGAGTTAGCCTGTTGTCGGAGTCAGAGGAATGTTCTGGCGTTGTGATAGTATCCAGGCGGACAGTCGGTGTCGATGTGAGGGTAGCAGGCGGACAGTCAGTGTGATGTGAGGGTAGCAGGGATACAGTCAATGTGATGTGAGGGTAGCAGGGGGACAGTCAGTGTGATGTGAGGGTAGCAGGGGGACAGTCAGTGTGATGTGAGGGTAGCAGGGGGACAGTCAGTGTGATGTGAGGGTAGCAGGGGGACAGTCAGTGTCGATGTGAGGGTGGCACCTCACATTTGAGGGGATACCGTCCATCCTTACTCTTTATTATTTTGTGGTTGGGGGATGGACCCCAGCCTTACATACACCAAGAAAGTGATATTACTATATTATATCTCCAGGCCTGTTACCACTGTAGAGATGATTTGGAGGTAGACACGCTAGTACAACTACATAATCCCAACACGGCTGGGACAGAAGATCCCGTGTTTCAGCCAACCTGGACCACACAATGAGTTCACAGCCAGCCTAAGAGCTTGTCTTCCAGACTGTGTTCAAATCTTTCAAATTTTCCTCACAGGTCAAGAAGCCATAGGTACCTTTCTGGCACCTGAAAGAATACTTACCATTAGGAATATTAGGAAAGACAAACAAAGCCACCTCTACTTCATGGGAAGTAGGCTATTCATGATGGAGCTAGACGAATACGTCTGGAAAGGCTGGGAGGAGGGGCTTGTGACACTGAGATGCCATACATACACACATACACACATGTGTTTACATGCTTACACTACATTCAGTTCCGAGAGTCAAGCTAGAGTGAAAGGAATCTTTTTTGAGCTTAAAGATAAAACCGATCTTGCTAAGTAGAGCGCTCATCTCTAAAGATTAGAAAATTCAGTCAGTTTCATGCTTGTATTTATAACCAAGTGAAATTATTCAGTATGGCAGAAATGGCGAGAGGGAGCAAAGGCTCTGAAGCTGAAGACAGAGAAAAGCCCAGTATAACAGGAAATGAGATGTACGATAGAGTTAATATAAGTGGTTTGAACACAGCCATATAAAGCAGTCAGCAAGTTCAACGGCCCAGAAACGGTTCCTATCACCCGCATCAGGACGAAGCAAGAGTCCTGCGAATTACACAGGCAAAGACTCAATGACAGAGACTCATAACTGCTTACTACCCTAAAAAGCACTTAAGCTACATCTTTACTTCCTGGATTATATTCAAATAAGTTCGACCTTGAAGAACTAAAGATGGAGAATCTTAAACTATGCTCAATTAAAAGTAAAACTTCCATTAGGTCAAGATTTTTTAAATTTGTGTGTGTGCGCGTGTGTGTGCATGTGTGCGTGTGTATGTGTATGTGTGTGTTGTGTGTGTGTGTCTGTGTGTGTGTGTGTTGTGTGTATGTGTGTGTGCGTGTGTGTGCATGTGTGCGTGTGTATGTGTGTGTTGTGTGTGTGTCTGTGTATATGTGCGTGTATGTGTGTGTGTTGTGTGTATGTGTGTGTATATGTGTGTGTTGTGTGTGTGTGCATGTGTGCGTGTGTGCGTGTGTGCGTGTGCGTGTGTGTGTGTGTGTGTGTGTGTGTGTAGATCAGAGATCAGAGGTTGATGTTGGATGCCTTCCTGGTCATGCACCACCTTACTTTTTTCCTTTTGAAATAATAAAATTTTGCATATATATGACTGGGATATCAATATACCTATAAACATCATGTGATGTTCCAATTAAAGTAACTTATCACGTCTTCTCCATGGGAATATCCAAAATCCCTTTGTTTCCTTTCTTTGAGACAAAGTCTTTTCTACATTTTCTATTTTTTTTGAAATGGGATCTCTCACTGAACCTGGAGCTCACCAACTGGGCGAACTGGCTTGCCAATGGGCTGTAGGGACCCACCATTGCTGGAGGTACAGACATATTCTGCTGTACCCAGCTTTGACATGGATGATGGGGACCTGAGCACAGCTTTTTGGTGACCGAGAAATCCCTACAGCTCCAGGTCAAGATTATTTTAAATTTAGATGCAACAGAGAAATGTGTCAAGGAAAAGAAGTGCTTTAACTATGTAGAAACGAACAGTAACTTTTGTTGGAGAAAGGACAAGTAGAATATCAGCTTCTAAGTCAGTATAGCCTCCTTTCTATGATGTATATCTTTAATCCCAGCACTTGGGAGGCTGAGGCAGACAAATCTGTGAGTTTGAGGCCAGCCTGGTTTACAAACAGAGCTACACAGTGAAACCCTGTATCAAAAAACACCAATTAAAAAAAACCCCAATAATTAGATCAGCCAAGGCTACACAGTGAAATTTGTCTCAAAACAAACAAACAAACAAACAACAAAACCCTTATTTATTTATAAGGAAAATAACAAGTTAAGGTTTTTATTTTGCAATTTCACCCTGATGCAGTTCTTCCTAAACAGTCTGTACTGTCTAGAAAATCACCCATTTCCTTAAGCTTTTCCAATTTTTGGAGTCCAGGCTTTTGAAGTAAGATCAAATCATTCTTTAAACTTCTTAGTTGTCTGTGGTTATCTCTCCCTTTTCATTTCTGATTCTTTATTTGGATACTGTCTCTCTATCATTTAATTAGTTAAGGGTTTGGGTTTCTCTAGTTTACTGATGTTCTCAAAGAACCACTTCTTAGTTTCATTGATTCTTTGTATTGTTTTCTTTGTTTCTAATTGATATCAGTCCTGATTTTGATTTTTTTTCCTGCCTCTATTCCTCTTGCTGTGTGTTTGCTTCTTTTTTTTCTAGAGCTTTGAGGTGTACTTTAAAATTGCTGTTATGAGAACTTTCTCATTTCTTTACGGAGGCCTTTTGTGCTATGAACTTTCCTGCTACGAAAGTGCTGCTCTCATTGTGCCCCATAAACTGGGGTATATTCTGCCTTCATCACATTGGATTCTAGAAAGTATTTAATTTTTTATTTCTTCTCTAACCCAGAGATCGTTGAGAAGGGAGTTTTGCAGTTTCATTTCTATCAACTTGCACAAAATTCAAGTCCAAGTGGATCAAAGACCTCAGCATAAAACCAGATACACTAAACCTAAGAGAACAGAGAAGGGAATAGGCTTGAACTCATAGGTACAGGAGACAACTTCCTGAACAGAACAACAGTGTCTCAGTCTCTAAGATCGACAATTAGTAAATGGAACCTCATGAACCTGAAACGCTTCTGCAAGGCAAAGGACATCCCAAACAGGACAAAATGGTGACCTACATATTGGGAAAAGATCCTCACCAATCCTATTCTGACAGAGGGCTAATATCTAAAACATATAAAGAACTCAAGAAATTAGATACCAACAATTGAAGTTAAAAATGGGGTACAGAGCTAAATAGAATTCTCAAATGGCTGAGAAGCACTTAAAGGTTCAGCATCCATAGTCATCAGGGAAATGCAAATCGAAACAACCCTGAGATTCTACCTCACACCAGTCAGAATGGTTAAGATCAAAATGTCAAGGGACGGCAGATGCTGGCAAAAATGTGAAGCAAGGGGAACACTCCTCCATTGCTGGTGGGAGTGCAAACTTGTACAACTGCTTTGGAAATCAATTTGGTGGTTTCTCAGAAAACTGGAAATAGTTCCACCTCCAGATCCAGCTATACCACTCTTGGGCATATACCCAAAAGATGCCCACTATACCATGGGGACACTTACTCAACCATATTCATAGCAGCTTTATCTGCAATAGCCAGAAACAGAAGACAACCCAGATGTCCTTCAGCTGAAGAATGGACACAGAAAATGTGATTCATTTACACAGTGGGAAAACAAAGACACCAAGAATTTTGCAGGCAAATAGATAGAAGTTGAGAATTTTATCCTGAGTGAGGTAAGCTAGACCCAAAAGGACATGCATAATATGTACTCACTTAAAAGTGGATATCAGGGGGTTGGGGATTTAGCTCAGTGGTAGAGCGCTTGCCTAGCAAGCGCAAGACCCTGGGTTCGGTCCCCAGCTCCGAAAAGAAAAAAAAAAAAGTGGACATCAGCGATAAAGTGCAGGACAACCATGCTACAAGCACAGACACAAAGAAACTGGGTAATAAGGAGGGCCCAATGGAGGAGGTGTGAATCTCACTCAGAAGGAGAAACTAAATAGTCATCAGAATGGATGGAGAGAGAGAAGGGACTGGGCAGGAGAGGCAGTGAGGAGGGGGCAAGAGAAAGCTAGAATCGAGAATGGAAACCGGCAGGGGAGATATCTCTGGTGAGTATCTGGAGGCCTGGGATGGCAGCAGTCTATGGGGTGACCCTGGCTTAGATTCCTACCAGAGGCGGTTATAGAGCCTGAAGAAGTCACCTCCTGTTGCCAGGCAGGACTTCCAGGGGAGGGAGGGGGACATCAATCCACTCACAAAATTTGTCCCGCCTACAAGATGCCCAGGGACAAAATGGAGCAGAGAGTACGGGAACAGCCAACCAATGACTGCCCCAACTTGAGACCCATCCCATGTGACAGAGCCAACCCCTGACACTATGAATGACACTCTGCTAGGCCTGCAGAGAGGAACCTAGCATAACTGTCCCCTGAGAGGCTTCATCCAGCAGCAGATGGAGGCAGATGCAGAAAGCTACAACCAAACCTCGGGCAGAGCCTGGGGCGTCTGGTGAAGGAGTGGGAGATAAAAGTGAGTAAGACAGAGGAGTCAAGGACACCACAAGAAGACGGACGGAGTCAACTGAGACCACGGGGGTTCACAAAGCTTAGGCCACCAACCAGGGAGCATACAGAGGCTGGACCTAGGCCACCTGTACATTTGTAGCAAAAGTGCAGCTTGGTCTTCATGTGGGTCCCTTAACGAGTGGAGCTGGGCTGTCTCCATCTCTACTCCCTGCCATTGGATCCCCCTCCCTTGTACTTGGACTGACAAGTCTTCGAGAAAAAAATACAAACTAGAATATGCACGCGAAAGAGTCTAACTGCAGACCTGCTTCCTAGACCTCGGGTAAGCCTTCAAGGCATTTCCTTCACTGCTGGCCCTAGCTACTGTGAGTGCTGAGATGCAAAGTCCTGTAAGGTAGCTTTACCATCCCTGTTCCTTACTTCAATTTCTCTAGTGTTTTAAAACCGTGTGCTACCAAGATGTACTCTTGGAAGAAGGAAGGACAAAAAAAAAAATATCCACAGCTTATCAGTTAAGGGCACTGTCTGCTTTTCCAAAGGACTCAGGTTCCATTCCCAACACCACACAGTAACTCACACCATCTATAACTCCAGTTCTAAGGGATCTACACCCTTTTCTGGCCTCTAAAGGTATCAGACATGCACATGCTATACAACATGCAGGCACGTATGTGTGTATATAAGTATATATGTATATATATAAAATAAAATTATTTTTGATTCATTATGAGTATGTGTATATGTATGTATATATATGTATATATGTGTATACATGTATATGTGTATATGTGCATGTTTATGTGTGTTTATATGTATGTGTGTATGTATGTGTGTTTATGTGTATATGTGTATGTGTATGTGTGCATGGATGTATGTGTGCATTTATGTGTGTGTTTGACTGTATGTGTGTATAAGTATATATGTGCATGTTGGTATGTATGTGTATATATGTATATGTATGTATGTATGTATGTGTGCATTAATGTGTATGTGTGTATGTGTTTATGTGTATGTGTGTATACATGTGTATATATTTGTATGCATGTGTGTTTATGTATGTGTGTGTATGTGTGTGTGTATGTGTATGTGTATGTGTGTGTGTGTGTGTTTATGTGTGTATGTGTGAGTGTGTTACTCTGCACACGTGAAGACCAAAGGCAACTCTTTGGCGTCAGTGCTCTCCTTTCAACTTCAGAAGCACCTAGGGATGGAATTCAGGTTTCTGTGCTCCTGTGGCAAAACTTCTAAAACATCTCATAAGTTTGGAAATTTTAAATACATGGGGGGGGGGGGGTGGTGATGCACACGCAGTACTCAGGAGGCAGAAGCAGGCAGATCTCCCAGTTTGAGGCCAGCCTGTTCTACAGAATGAGTTCCAGGACAGCCAGGACTCTATGTGTGTATAAAAAAAGCCCTGTCTAGAAAAACAAAACAAAACAAAATGCTTAAATGTACATAAGACACACAACACATGTCATAAACCCCAGCACTCAGGAGGCAGAGGCAGGCAAGCCTCTATGAGTTCAAAGCCAGTCTGGTTTACATAGCAAGTTCCAGGCCAGCCAAAACCACAGAATAAAAGACCCTTTCTTAAAATAAATAAATTAAATTAAAATTAAAAACGTAAATGCATAGTACATACATGTGTCCCTTACTGTGAAAGCCTCTAGGGAGGGTGGCAATGAACAAGCGTAGAAGGTTCTAGGTCACCCTGAAGTATGAGGAGTGGGTGAGCCGTTGTAGGGAGCAATGGGAGGGGTAGCTCACACCTCAGGTGGAGCTCTGTACATTCTGGACACCCACACAGGGCAGAGTTAACTGGGGTAATAAGAAATGGCCAGAGTGTTCCCGGGGGCAGAGAGGCAGCTGGGTCTGAGGCATGGCCGAAAGCAGGAAGTACCTATGGACTGAGTACTGGGCTTTCAGGGGGATGTGGTGTCAGATGGTACCACAGACTTTCCTCCTGAGGGCGCAGGGTTAGAGCTGAGCTGAAGATTATGTGAATCGTTGTAGAAACAGAGACACAGAAATGGTGTCTTCAGTGGCTGGGAATGGGGACCTCTCTTTCCCGTCGTTTTAACTTCCCTTCGATAAAGAAAAAGATGAGAGATGGAGAAAGACACAGAGACAGAGACAGAGACAGAGACAGACAGAGACAGAGAGGGACGGGCTTTCTAGATGCACAGAAAGGTGTTCAGTATCATTTTGTCTAATTGGGAAAACGCAGATCAAAACCACAAGACAGAGTTGGGAGGGGTGGCTGGGTTTCATCCAAGGCTGGACTATAGAGTGGTCTGGCCAAACACTCAGAGAAAGTCTCCCACCTCTGCTTTCTGACTGCTGGGATTAAAGGTGTGCTTTACACATGCCTATTGGGGGATTTTCTTAACTGGGATGCCCCAGATGACATCATTTCACAGGAGGCTCCTGGACTGAAGGGAGGAGGGGGACACAAGTGCTGAGCACCTCCCTTCTCTGCCTGAGGAAGCAGCATGAATGGCTACTTCAGGTACATGATGGACTATGTGTGAACTGTGAACTAAAATAACCTTTTTCTTCTTTCCCTTGAGGTGTTTTGTCGGGGTATTTTTTTTTTTATCATAGCAACAAAAACAGAACTAAGGCAGGGGCACATGCTTGTAATTTCAACTCTCAAGAGACAGACTTGGGAAGGTGAAGAATTTAAGGTTATATGAGGCTACAGGAGCCCAAGTGAGCTTGAGTGAGCCCAAGGCTATGAGCTATATGATGCTCTGTCCGAAAATCCAAGCAACCAAAACTAAGGAACAAAATAAAAAAGTAAATGAACATGAAAGACAACTTCACACTCACCATGAAGGCCACTATCAAAAGATGAGTAATCCTTGGTAAAGAACTGAAACCCTCACATAGCAATGGTAGAAAAGCAAACAGTATAGTCACTTTAGACAAAGGCCTAGCAGTTCTTCCAAGGATTAAACAGAGTTATCACATGACCTGGCTACTACCCTCCCAAACAAAGAAACAAAAAACATTAAAAGAAAACGCGTGGGTTGGGGATTTAGCTCAGTGGTAGAGTGCTTGCCTAGCAAGCGCAAGGTCCTGGGTTCGGTCCCTAGCTCCGAAAAAAAAGAACCAAAAAAAAAAAAAAAAAAACGTGTTATGCAAATGTTCAGATAATTCATAATAGTCACAAAATGAAAACTACCCAAATCAGTATATGCTGATGAGTAGACAAAACATTCAACAGTGGAGATTCTTTGGAGGTGAAAGGATAGGACATACCAATTCATGCTATCATGCCACAGATTCATGTTAAGTGGAAGAAGCCGTGCACAATGCTCTTCAAATGAATGGCTTCATGTATTAGAAATATCTACATGAACAAATCTATTCAGGCAGAAGACAGCTGGGACTAGTGGGGAGCAGCTGTTAAGGGAATGCTGGAGCATGGGGTGGAGGGGAGAAATTGGGGAGGAAAGGGTTTATTTGATTTATGCTTTCTTATAGAACCCGGGACTAGCACAGAGTGGGATACAGAAAGCCCGTATCTCACCACAGAGCCATGGAGTGGCATCTCACCAGTCTAGGATCACAGAGGCTCCACTGGGAAACGATCCTCTCATTCATTAATTCATTAATCAAGCACTCTATGACTACCTGCAATGTTCCCGTGACTCAGATACCTCTGTGACTCAGCCACCTCTGGCTACAGATACAGGGCTAGCAATTTTGATGATCTCACAGGAGGGTGAGCCAGGAGAAATGTGCCCAGTGAGGTTCACGCCAGGAGGAGCACAGTGTCCACGGTGCAGCTTATTCTGTGGGGCCCACTGAGGTGTTCATTCTCACTGAGGACTGGGTGCTTCTTCACAGAAATCCCAGCACTTCAGCCAAGCCCTCCTATGCTGGGTTTAAAAGCATGTGCCACCACACTTAGCTTTAAAAAAAAAAATGATGGTGGTGGTGGTGGTGGTGGTGATGGTGGTGGTGGTGATGGTGGTGGTGGTGGTGGTGATGGTGGTGGTGGTGGTGGTGATGGTGGTGGTGGTGGTGGTGGTGGTGGTGGTGGTGGTGATGGTGGTGGTGGTGGTGGTGGTGGTGGTGGTGGTGGTGGTGGTGATGATGGATCTGACCAGGCTCCCTTCCAGCCACTGAGGACACTGCATGCCCATGGTACAGACATACATGCAGGCAAAGCGCCCACACATTTACAGAATGGAGGTCGTCAGAGGTCTTTAAAGAGAGGAGAGGGTGGTCTCAAACAAGTCATTCTGAAGTCCCTCTCGGAGCCTTGTGTTTTGTCTGTAAAATGGGGCCGATTCTACAGGTCTGTTCACACCTCTGTAGTGAGGCTCAGACAGCGCTGCTGGTAGAAACTTTGTCAGTTGGCAGCAGACCAGCTGTCCTGGTCCTTCAGGGGGACGTGTCTCAGTAACACCTGGCACCTGCCACTTCAACGCCATGGCAGGACCAGATGGGAAGATCCCAGGCAGAAACAAAGGCTTTGAAATCTTATTTGAAAGTTTTCTTGTAGCAGCCATATCAGGTCTGTGTATGATGTCATCCTTGTTTAGAAAGAAACAGGGACTATGGGAAAGAAACGGCTCCCAAGAAACGAGGACATGGGACAAATATAAACTTACATTAAACGCCCAGAAAGTGCATGTGACATGGGTAATCAGACATGGGTAAAGAAACAGGGACTATGGGAAAGAAACGGCTCCCAAGAAACGAGGACATGGGACAAATATAAACTTACATTAAACGCCCAGAAAGTGCATGTGACATGGGTAATCACACATGGTATCTATGTGAACGTGTGTGTGTGTGTGTGTGTGTGTGTGTGTGTGTGTGTGTGTGTGTGTGTGTGTATGAGTGTGAGTTTGGGGTGAGTGTGATTGTACATGTGTTGGGGGAGGGGTATAAGAAAAGACATTCCACTCAGTCTGCTGGCTGAATTACCTGTGGCACCTCTTTGCAGGTGGCAGCTGATCAAAGCCAGTCAGGGGCAGGAAGCCCAGGTCCTTCCAGGACAGGCACTCCCTCCCACAGGGACCCCAAGCCTCTACCAATAGGACCCACCGCCAGCCCAGGAACCTTACCGAGCTGAGCTGTCCCGGGAGCGCCGAAGCCACCTTGCCACCATCTGCTCTATTCTGTGTGCTTTCCGAGTCTGGGATAAACCGCCCTCCAGCTCTTCCATTTACCTAAAGGATGTGAAGGAAAGAAGAATGTTCTGAGGAGATGAACCCAAGCCTGGAATGAGGACTCCGCCACATTCACGCCCGCCCACCCAAAGACCCACTGAGCAAATGACTGGTTCCCCTTCTAGCTGAGCTCTTCACAATCCACAGAACAAACACTTCAGCATCCCTTGTCTGCAGAGTCCAGGCTTGTGGTAAACAGAATACCTTTGTGTCTCACACAAAAGGATGAGGGAATTTAAAAAGGTGAGGTTTCATAACAGACTTGCCTCCAGGATCTGCTAGCACGGGGCAGCATTTTTTTGTCTGGAGGTTTTGTTTTTGTTACTTTGAAATAAGCTGGTCTTGAACTCATGAACCTCCTGCCTCAGCCTCCAAGTGCTGGATTTGCAAGTAAGCACCATCCCATGTAACAAGAATTCCTTTTTTTTTAAAAAAAAAAACATGTATTTGTTTCATCTTATCTGAGGAGTGTTTTGTGTTACTGTGTGTACTGAACACATGTGTCCCTTTGTGCCTGCAGAGGCCAGAAGAGTGTTGGATTCACTGAACTGGGTTAGAGAAGGTTGTGAGCTGCCGTGTGGGTGGGTGTCGGGAACCGAACCCAGGTCCTCTGGAGGAGCAGCCAGTGCTTCACCGAGACACCTCTCTGGCCCACGGCTGAGAATGGACATGCTCGTGATTGGGCAAACTCTTCTGAGTGCTGTTGCTGCTCAATGATTTTATGTCAAATTTTAAATAGGTAATTTGCCTGCATAATTCCATACCAGCCTATAAAAAAGAGATACAGGCATCGTACTGTGAGCGAGAAGTTGTGTGACGATGTGGGGAGGTACGCAGCTCAGCTGGTAGACAGTTTGCTTAGCTTTGCATTCGACTCCCAAGCTCTCATAAACGGGGCATGATGGTACAATCCTGTGATCCCAGGAATCAGGAGGTAGAGGCAGGGGGATCAGAAGCAGAAGGTTGTCTTCAACTCTATGGCAAGTTTCAGGCCAACCTGGGCCCAAGAGACCCTGTCTTGAAAAAAAGTTATGAAGATGGTAACCCCAAGTATTCTTACCAAGGGAAAATCAAATACCCATTTAGTGAGTGGTCCCTCCACCCAGATCTGAGCCCATACTATCTCTCCCCCGAGTTTCTTTATGGCTGTGCAAGTAAATACGAATGATGATTTTACAGTCCTTTTTCTTGCAAAGGGTGGCACGCCATATGCAGTGTTCTTTTGGCACCAGGCTTTTTTTCTTCTCCTTGAGTATACACCCTGGCCATCTTTCAACATCAGGACATAGAATCATTCTTCGTTCTTGTTGACAACTGATTGTTTCACTGTATGAACTGTTCTGTAATCCAAAAAGAAGTCCTTTGCTGATAAACGCTTGGGCTACTGCCAGTCTTTTGCTACTAAAAACAATGCTCAATGAGTTACACAGTCCATACATCATTTCTGCACATATGCGATTATATATATTTGGATGAGATTCCCTATTGATAGGTCAAAGGTCGCGTGCATTTGTGCTTTGATGAATGTTGCCAGGTCAACAGGAAAAGAGATCTACACTTGTAAGATCAATGCTTCATAAATCAATGTATATTGACATTTCTATTGTCTAATCTATTTCACTTTTCAAAGATACTGGTCTCAGTTCACCAAAGTAATTTCATGATAACACAATAAATAACTACACAAAACGAAAGCACAGCAGTGGAAAATAGAATTGGACACAAAGCAACTAAAAACGAATTATAAAAGATTATGCTGTCTAAACACTACACAATTGCTCAAGAAAACCTAGAAGGCAAGGAGAATTATTAAGATAAGAAAAAAAAAAACAAAAAACAACCCAGACATCTAAGATGACTCCGAAAGGTCAGGAGATCTAAAAAGCCACTTACCACATAGATTTTTAAAGAGTTCCACTGGCTCCCTCCATTCCCCAAACATACAGTTCAAACACCCTTACAATCTGTAAGACGAGTTCATCCTAACGAGTTACTTCAGTCTTGTTTTACACTAACTTTCTATTTTCAGATCTGTGCCATCAGTAGGCTTACCTAGCATGCGCAAGGCCTTGAGTTCAATCCCACATAACCCAGGTGTGGTGGCACAGGCCTAGGACCCTAAATTCAAGTTCAAAACCATCCTCTGCCACATAGTAAGTTTAAGGCTAAGCAGGGCTACATGATACCCTGTCTCAAAATGTATGCGTGCACACACACACACAGACACACACAGACACACACACACACGCACACACACTTCACACACACAGACACACACACTTCACACACACTACACACAGACACATATACACACTTCACACACACTACACACACAGACACACACATACGCACACGTACATACTTCACACACACTACACACACACTACACACACACTTCACACACTACACACACTACACACACACACACACACACAAAAACAGACATCTCATTTCTTTTTTTTTTTTTTTTTTTTTGGTTCTTTTTTTTTTTTTTCGGAGCTGGGGACCGAACCCAGGGCCTTGTGCTTCCTAGGTAAGGGCTCTACCACTGAGCTAAATCCCCAGCCCCGACATCTCATTTCTTATTGAGGACTATTTATTTATTTAGATATATAAAGAGTTGCAAAGATAACACAGAATTGCCATCTGCCCTGCACTCAGCTTTCTGGAAAATAACACCTTACATAACCTTTAATACATTTTCTTTTTGCAAAATTAAGACATTAACATCAGCACAATGCTATTAGCCAAACTGCAACCTGCAAGCAATATTAAAACCTCACCAGTTTCTCCACTGTTCCTTCTCTATGCCAGGATCCACTGCAGGGTACAATTTGTGTTTTTGATTTTCCCCTATGCTATTTTTGCTGCTCTAGAGCATAAAGAAGGGAAGCTTCTGCTCGGTGGGACCAGTATAATACAAACATCGGCTCTGACAAAGACAGTGAAAGTGCGGCCTTTCCTGTGACTAAGGAAAAGTGAGTCCTCTTAAATAATGAGCTGGGATGGGCAGTGGTGGCACACACCTTTAATCCCAGCACCCAAGAGGCAGAAGCAGGCAGATCTCTGTGAGTTCAAGGCCAGCCTGGTGTATAGAGCAGGTTGCAGGACAGCCAGGGCTACACAGAGAAACCCTGTCTCTAAGGACAACAGTAACAACAGCAACAGCAACAGTGGAGCATCCCATGGGTGCAGGGAGAGAGGGTTGCCACGGCGCTCCAAGTAAGCACAGGATATCCAAACCGAGTAACTGAAAACCTGGAGGCACAGGCTTTTCAGTCAGTGGAGCAAGCAAGGAACTGATGAACAAAGGCGAGCGTGGACACATGGCTACCATAAAACATACATTCTCGGCTCTGTGCACCTTCACATTCCTCAGTCTTGTAACATGCCAGCTGAGATGTGATCACCGAAGTGAACAGATTTGGCAAATGATCACCACGGCCACCTTCAACTATACTGAAGTGGATACGGTTGCCATCAGTGACCCCCTTCACTGACTCCGACTACATGTTCCACAGGGCTGTCAAGTCTGAGAATGGGAAACTTGTCATCAATGGGAGGGCCACAGACCTCCAGGAGTGAGATTCCCCACAACACCCAATGGGGTGATGGCGGTGTGCAACTTACTGGTGTCTTCAATACCACACAGAAGGCTGTGGCCCTCCTGATGGGCAGAGGCAAAAAGGTCACCCTCTCTGCCCCTTCTGCTGAGGCCCATGCGTGTGTGCTGGGTGTGAAGCATCAGGTGCATACCTCACTTGAGACTCAGCAAAGCTGCTTTCTCCTGTGTCCACCTAACCAATCATGCAAGGTCATCTCAGACATCAGTGTTGTCAGAGCTCATGACCATAGCCCCATGACCCTGTGGCCCCTCTGGGAATGGGCATAATGGCTGTAGGGCTGCACAGATCACCAACCCCGTGTACAGCTTGTCAGAGCTGTGGACAAGGTCATCCTAGAGCTGACCAGGAAGCTCAGAGGCACGGCTTCCTATTTTCTTAATCACAGGGAGGTGAAGTGGGCATCAGAAGGCCTCTTACCAAGGAGCATCTTGGGTTACACTAAGGACCAGGTTATCTCTGTGACGTTAAGAGTGACACCCACTCTTCTACCTCTGATGCTGGGGCTCACAACCTTAGCAACCACTTTGTCGAGCTCATCTCCTGGCATAACACAATTTTGACTACAGCAACAGCATGGTGGACCCATGGTCACATGGCCTCCAGGGAGAAGCCTTGGACCATCAGGAACATGAGGACCAGAGCCACTGCCCACAGTCAGCCCCAATGCACTGAGCATCTCCCTCAAAGTTTCCATCCAGACCCCTAGAGGAAGGGAGGGACATAGGGAGTCTTATCAGAAAATAAGAATGGAGCCTTGGAAATTAAAGACTGCTGAAATAAATCCAATTAAAAATTTAAACAACCCACTCCGCGGAGCATCACAGAGGAATCAAAGAGTTGGGTGGCAGGGTTGCTCAGTGGCTAAAGTTCTTGCCATGAAGTATGCAGACAAAGTCTCCACATAAACGACTGGTGTGTGGCAGCCTATGACGCCGGCCTCGGAGGGCAGAGATGGGGTCAATGGTGTAAGCTGACTAGTTACACTAACCACACTGGTAAGCCTCAACTGAGAGTCTATGTCTCAATGAGAAAATGAAAAGGGAAGAAGACTGAATCGGCACACGCCTACACACACCTATACCCTACACACACCCTACACAAGCACACACACACCCACACAGCCCTATACCTTACACACACCCTATACATACCCACACATACCTACACACACCTATACCCTGCATACACACCCTACATACTTATACACACCCACACACACCCACACACACCTACACATACCCCACACAAGCCCACACACACTACACATGCCTCTACACACACACCCCTACACACACACACACACCTACATGTGCCCCTACACACACACCCCTACACACTCACTACTACACACACTCACACATACCCCTACAGATCCCTATATACCCCTATACATACTGCTATAAACATCCCTACACACAGCCCTACACACCCCCACACAACTCTACACACACTGCTATACACACCCCTATATATTCCCACATACCCCTCCACACACACATACACACCCTATATACACCTCTACACCCCCAGACCCCTACACACAGACCCCTACACCCACCCCTACACACATACCCACACACAACTATACATATGCCCTCACACTAAAAAATACATACATCACACACACAGATAATTACAAAAGTAACAATGAACAAAAGAGAAAGTTATCAAATACCATAGGCCAAGAAACATAGCTAAATGGACCTGTGCCAATCAGGAAGACCAATATTCACATAGGGAAGGTTCTGGAGGCTAGAAACAGCCTGAGATGTTTGAATGAGAAGGGTCCCCATGGGCTCATACTTGATGCTGCTCATCAGGGAGTGGCACTACTTGAGAAGGGTTAGGAGGTGTGGCCTTGTTGGAGGAAGTGGCTTTGAGGTTTCAGAAGTTCAAGCCTGGTCTAGTCTAGACTCTTCCTTCTGTCTGTGGATGAAGATGTAGAACTCGCAGTTACCTCTCCACACCATGTCTGTCTGTGTGCCACCATGCCTCTCCTCCATGATGATAAAGGACTAAACCTCTGAAACTGTAAGCCAGCCCCAATCAAACACTTTTATAAGATTGGCCATGTCGTGGAGCCTCTTCACAGCGCTTGAACACTGGCACTGTCAAATAATTCAATAAGTTATTCCCAAAGATCCAAAATTTCCAGATTGAGGATGTCCACCAAAGCAAGGTGGACCAGGCATTGATCATGCTGTGATGTCAGCTAATGGACAAGCAGAGACAAGAGGTTGTAGCTAGCTTCATCTATACCGTGAGAACCTCTTCCCCACCTCACCCGCACACCAGTCAATCCTGTACAATGAATGAGAAACAAAACCAACAACACTATATATTTCATTTTATTTTAGCTTTTGAGACAGGTTCTCACAATGTAGCCCTGGTTGGCCTGGAACTTACTGTGTAGATCAGGCTGACCCCAAACGCAGAGATCCACCTGCCTCTGCTTCCAAGTGCTAGGAATAAAGACACTAACAACTGTGCCAGGGAAAAGATTAAAAACTAGAAACAGAAAAGAGCTAAACATTTTGGAAGAAAAAAAATAAATCAAACACAAAAGTTGAGACTAAAAAGAGCGGGTTGGGGATTTGGCTCAGTGGTAGAGCGCTTGCCTAGCAAGCACAAGGCCCTGGGTTTGGTCCCCAGCTCCGAAAAAAAGGAAAAAAAAAAAAAAAAAAGAGCATGAGACTTAACGCTTGCATGTTCTGATATCTGCCACTCTCGCAGAGGACCCGAGTTCAGTTTTTAGCATGGATACATAGAGGCTCGTAACCACTTCTAAGTCCAGTTCCAAGAATCCAATGCCCTCTTCTTGTCTCCAGGGGCACCTGCACGCACATGCTCACACATACATGTACATACACATAAACAGAAACAAGTCTTCTTTACAAAGTAAAGCGTAGCTCACAATTCTGTCAGCACTGGGTAATATTTATACCTTTATAATAATGTAAACACTGAAGTGATTTCCCAAAGTAAAAATATGACCCAGGAAGGTAAAGTGAAGGAAAGTGGGGGGGGGGGGATATGAGAGTTCGTCCTCATGATGGCTAGTTGCCACAATTAATGAATTCTGCAATAGCAGTGTAAGAATGTTTCTCACGGGGCTGAGAATGCTGCTCAGATGGTACAGGAGTCGCCTAGCATGCAATGCCCTGGGTTGACCTCCAGCACCACATAACTGCGCACGGGACTCACACCGTAATCCTAACCCTCGGGAGGGTAGGGAGGCCGTTCTCAGTTACATAGAGGGTTCAAGGCCCTAACTAGGCTGTCTCAAAAGGGAAAAATATTTTCAGAAATAATGTAGGAAAACATCAGAGGAAACAAGAAGAGTTTAAGGAGGTTGTTTGTAGGGAATGGAGGCCGCCCATTTCTCATATATATATATATATATATATATATATATATATATATATATATATATATATATGTATGTATGTATATACACACACACATATATATACACATATGTATATATATGTAAAATTTAAAATTTTTACTCATTTTTTAGGCTGAGATAATATAGGTTTAGAGTAAAGCATTAGAAAGTAAAATCATCTAATATTTCTACTCTTCAATGTTAGTTTCATTTATCCCTCTTTTTTATTTTTACACATGTACTTATTTTTTTAAACTAAAATGAGGTTTTATTCATTTCCCCTTACAGTTCTATGAACATCGTTGTATACATCTACAAGTGTTTATGCTATCAGTTCTAATGGTTTTATAGTATATTTTTCTGATTACAATTTATTCAGTAAAGCTATCATCAGAGCAGTGGTGGTTTGAGTAGGTATGGTGGGCCCTACATGCATGTGTTTGAATGCATGGCCCACAGGGAGTGGTGTTATTGGAGATGTGATCTTGTTACTCACACGCGCATGCATGCACACACATACATACATACATACATACATACATACATACATACATTCATACATACAGAGAGAGAGAGAGAGAGAGAGAGAGAGAGAGAGAGAGAGAGAGAGAGAGAGAGAGAAGAAAATTCTATTGCCGACAAATGATCACTTATCAGGTATTTTTCTTAAGATAAACCCGTAGCAGTGAAATCCTTTAAGCATACCTTCTTTATGCTTGGCTGCTGTTTCGAGACAAGATCCCTTTATATAGCTCTGCTGTCCTGGAACTATGTACACACAGCACTGGCCTAGAACTCAAAGAGTTTTGCCTCTACCTCCCAAGTGCTGGGATGAAAGGCATGGGTCACCACACCCTGCTGGCATATCTTCATTAGAAAAAAATCTGAAGTTTATGTGGCTTCCAAGAAAGCACCAGTACACACTCCTGTCAGAAAGGCCTTTATAAACATTATTTTTTAAAAATGTCAACACGATGAGAACAGCACCTAATTCTTAAATATTTATACTCTTAGGGTCTAGACAGATGGCTCAGTTGCTAAGAGCGCAGGCAGCTCCTCCTGAGGATACAGGGTTGGTTCCTGTACCCACATGGCATCTTAGAACTGTCTAGAACTCCAGTTCCAGGGGATCTGACACCCTCTACTGGCCCTGAGAGCACTGCACACATGTAGTGCATGGATATATGTGCAGGCAAAACATCCCCATACACATCAAATAAAAATAAACAACTGGAACATTATAAATGAAGATAAAACGAGAATATTCATACTCTCACAAGCACTCAACTTATCTCTTACGAACAGGTCCTACTACAGTGGGGAAAAATCATGCTTAGCTATTGGTGCAAACACACTCTGAAAAAAAAAATAAAACAAGAGAAGACATCACCCCATCACATTAAAATAACCTAAAATACCCATCCCGCATCAAGCATTACCTCAGAGGGAGGCCTATATGATCAACATTTGTTAGCAATACGCTAACTTCCACCTAAGTTTATAGAAATTCCTTTTTTTATGTATTAAGGTATATTTTCCACAAAAACAGAATCATGTTATATGACTACACTTCTTCTTTTTTTTTTAAAGACAGGGTCTCACTATGCAGCCTAGCTGACCTCAAACTCACAGAGATATGCATTTTTAAGCTGTAAATACATCGGGGCACCTTCTCCTACACAGGCTCACTGCACTGTGATTTAGGTTACTTCATGATTAGCTCCTCTGGCAGTTTCTCTTGGGCCCTGCTTGTTCACCTTTATCCCTTGTTACTTTGTTGCTGTATCTCACAGTCCGCTCCTGTTTTTTCTACTGGAATGTCTGCCTTCCTTCCTTATTTCCAGGTACTTTGTAATAAAGGTGATTTAATGTTCCCCTGCCACAGGCAGGAAAATCACATTGGGTTCCTGTGACACTTACAATAGAAGAAAAAGAATGTAGGTCTTAGACTTCCCACAAGGCAGAGGCAGGAGAGTAAATGGACAGTGAAGTCCCTGGGATGTCGTTGCCAAAGGCATTGCCTGTGAGTTCATCTAGGGGATCAAGTTAGCTGGCAAGTCATAGGATATGGATATAACTGGGTCTGTCTTTTGGGGGGAACCACATTTTCAAGGAACCAGGATGGTAAGAAGGCTTAAAATCAAGACAAGTGAGGTGTGGCAGGCGGGGGTGGAAGGCTGTCCCTGACTAACTCAACAAGCCATGGGATAGCTCCCAGAGAATCAGCGAAGGCTGCACTAGGATAAATGCCTAACACAAGCGAGACTCTGGATTCCATTCCCAGCATGGGAAGAAAGGGAAGGAGGTGGCCTATATCACCATGGTCCACGAATCTCCTAAGGGCCACTATCTGGACAGTACATATTTCCCAGGTCTGAGGGATGGAGAGCCAGAATTAATGGAGAAACGACATGGGTTGGGGCATGAAGGTGGGGGAAGATTTCAGTTCACACTCAGTCAAGACCTTTACAGTGCTCCAAGGATGGACTAGGTTTTCTTAAAAATTAATATTCTGGTCCATGAAAGGACTTAAGCATTAGTTGCATAGCTGCATGACTGTAAAAGATATTCTGTAATGGAGGAGAGAACAACTTGTGAGACCAGGGTCAGAAGACTTCTGCAATTCCCCCAAGCCATGCAATTGGAAGCCTCCCTTAGATCTAGGAGCCAGGAGATGGGATACTTGTTGCCTTCTGTTTTAGATTTAAATCCCTGCATTGCCTTGAGCAGCCGAAAGTTCTGAAGAAACCAAGCATCACAGATGTGAAATTTCTCACCTGGTTCTAGCCTCCAAGGACTGCAGAATTTTCTGAACGGTCACATATGCCCACAAGAACTGAAGACCAGCAAGCTTTCGCCTCCCACTGACTCATCCAACTGTAGCAGTTACTTACAAAGACTGCTAAACGGCTGCCAGATACAGTTTAGCTAACTGATTTCTATAAATGTATATGACTGTAATTAAAATAATTAATTTGCATTATATATCTGGATTGTGGGCAAGCCCATGCCTCCATCGGGGGATCTCCAAAGACCGGACAGATGGCTACATCAACGGAGCCATTAAAAGTGCCCCTGACTCAGCAGGGTCCAAGCAGGTCCATTTAAAGTCAAGAGAATGACCTGCTAATGGCTTTAATATCTGCTTGTGAGGCTGGGCTAATGGAACAAAGGAAGACGCAGATAATCCTCAAACATTTAGAATCCCTGCTACAACCCCAATGCCAAGAAGCATCCAGCTTCTAATGGTTCTATCCTCGCTGTTGGCCCTGACTCCTTGCTTGAAAGTGCCTTTGCCTACAGCTGAATTCCACACCTCTATAGCTTTGGTCTCCTGCAGTAGTATTGCCCTTTGACACATCCCCCCCCTACACACACACACACACACACACACACACACACACACACACACACACACCTCTTCTATATACAGCTTTCTAGATCCAAACCTAGACCTCTCTTTGGGTCTCCTCTGCCCCAGGCTAAGTCTCTGTAGTTCCTCCAGCAGGTCTTTGCGGCCCAGGGTTGCTTTAGATCAGTCCTCTCTGGCTACAATCCATTCTTGCACATACATCCCTTAAATGCCCAAATTCGGGGTTGGGGATTTAGCTCAGTGGTAGAGCGCTTGCCTAGCAAGTGCAAGGCCCTGGGTTCGGTCCCCAGCTCCGAAAAAAAGAAAAGAAAAAAAAAGTGCCCAAATTCCCAAAAAAGAACCCATTCCTGGCTCTATGGAATGAATAGAGTACGAAAAGGCGTGCCCTTTCAAGATATTTTGCAAATGGACAGGTAGAAAGAGGGAGTAAAGGAAGAGAGGAAAACAGAAAGGCAAAAACTGTTTCTACTACATACTTCAAGACGGGATAGCAATTCAAGCCGGCTGCCAGATGAGGAGGAGGAGGAAGAGGATGATGTTCAGCCTGCAAACAATGGGGACTAGAAGAGAAAGAAACAGCAAAGAAATGCAAAAGTCATGATAAGCAAATTTCTTGAGCTGAAAAATAAGTTTCAAATATAAAGGCCACACAAAACAATTCTCAGAGGTTCTAAGAAGGCTTCTCACATACTAAGTTCTTGAGTTACAAAGAAAAGAAGTTAGCTTAAAATCTGTTTTTAAAAGCAAAAAGAGAATAATCATCATCTGAATGATGCTTCCATGGAGGTCAGAAGACAACTCTGTAGAATCAGGTCTCTTCTTCCACCCTTATGTGAGTTACAGGGATCAAACTCAGGTGACTAGGCTTGCACGGCAAGCACCTCTTACCCCTGAGCCTTCTTGCCAGCCCATAGGCTTCTCTTACTGCATAACAGAGATAGAAAAATCATTATTCTTCTCTTTAGGGAATGTAAAACTTTTACAAATGATATTTAAGACTTCAAATTGTAAAGACACGCATAGGTTAGCCTGTGATTTTTTTAAAAAAAAGTTTTATTTTGTGACTGTGTGTATGAGTGTTTTGCCTGCAAACAATGGGGACTACATGCATGCCTGGTGCCTACATAGGTTGGAAGAGGCATTGGATCCCTTGGAACCTGAGTAAATGAACGGTTGCGAACAGCCATGTGGGTGTTGGGAACTGAGCCTGAGTCCTCTGGAAGAGCAGCCACTGCTTTAAACCACCGAGAGGCCTCTCTCCATCCCCAGCCTGCGATTCTCCAACCTACTAAGTGAGATCTTACACTAGCTTGTTTCTTGCCCTCGTCATTGTTTCTTCCTTCCTATCAGGATTCAAGCCCAAGATCCATGACCTCCGTTTTCTCTCAGGACATGTCACCATAATAAATGCTGGTTGAACAAGTGAATGTATCAGTCCCTGAGTGAACAAGACTAAAATAAAAGCAGAAAAAGGCAGAGAATTAAAATATCACTTGAGACCAAGTTCATAGGGTTTTCTGTGAGATCAAGGAAAACAAATCCACAAACCGGTGTTGTAAGTTACTCTTTTTTTTTTTTTTCTTCTTTTTTTCGGAGCTGGGGACCGAACCCAGGGCCTTGCGCTATCTAGGCAAGTGCTCTACCGCTGAGCTAAATCCCCAACCCCTGTAAGTTACTCTTATGAAATGAGTAATGACGGATACTACTCCTAGGTATGTCGCAGCAGACAACTGCCTACTAGCAATGTGTCATTCTAGTTGGCCCTGAATTCCAGACAAGCTGATTCCTGCATAACAATGTCAGCTTCATAAAATGGTGTCTTCCAAGATGTCCCTACCAACCACTGGCAAGTAAATGAATTCTGCTGAGAACTCCCCTGGGTCATGGGATGTCCCGCGCGCGACTTTTCGCCGGCAAGGAGCACCCGGACATTAGAAATCCTTACTGTGACCACTTTATTAATCTTAGAAGAGGAAAAGCCATGCCGCGCCAACATGGGGCGCTTATAAAACCCTCGTGCAGCGCACCCACACCTGATTGGTTGTTACCCATGATCTCATAAGGCACGCCCCGGAGTGGGCAAAGACCGGCACGAAGGCACTCTTGCACATGCGCACAGTTAACTACCTGAAAGGGGGGCCGGCTGGCACGGCGAAGGTTGGCGCCATCTTGTAATGGCGGAGTCTATCCTGACCTACCACGTGGGGCGCAGTGGAAGACAGCGCCATCTAGTGGTGGCGAACGTATTGCGGCCCTCTACAATGGGAGACACCTTCCAAGTGGGGTGGTCCTTCAGGGACAATGTAAGGGGGGGAAGAGGAAGGGAGAGGGAAAGAGAGATGCAGAGCACTGAGAAATTGACTCTGCTCTTTACTGGATGCTCAGTATGCTGCTTGTAGCGTAAAAGACCCCCTCCAGTGAGAATACATTCACTGGGTGGTCAGGGTGGGGAACCCTGGGGCTAGAGAGAATGTTCAGTAGTTAAGAGCTTGTCCTGGGGGCTGGGGATTTAGCTCAGTGGTAGGGCGCTTACCTAGGAAGCGCAAGGCCCTGGGTTCGGTCCCCAGCTCCGAAAAAAAGAACCAAAAAAAAAAAAAAAAAAAAAAAAAAAAAGCTCGTCCTGCTCTTGCAGGGGTCCTGGTTAGGTTTCTACAACCCACATCAGGGGGCTAACAACCATCTGTAACCTTAGTTCCAGGAGATCCAATACCCTTTGCACAACTGTACGTAACATGTTCTACACACACACACACACACACACACACACACACACACCACTCCATGCAGGTCACCAAGAGTGAGAGGAGAAAGAAAGGTATGTCAGGAGAGGGAGGTCATCTCTCAAACTGTACACTGCCCAGCAGCAAAGGGGCCCGGCAAGGCAGTCAATATCTTGGCTCATTTATTCTACAGTTTCTATGGACTTCTTTAATCTTTAGCTCCACAAAGACTGATTCCCCCATGCAAAGAACCAGAAATAAGAACAAAATGAAAACTGTAAGGAACTCTATCCTCAGAATTGGAAACTGTTCTTCCACAGAGAAAATGCAAGTGTATAACCAGGTTATCTTAATGATCCAAAGATAACCTTGAGTTTAAACGTCAAACCAAAAGTATAATTAAAAAAGGATACAGAGATCAGTTTTACTCATGGATCACTTACACAATTCTGAAATAAGATCCAAGCAAGAAAATTAATAATTCTTCAGGTCGAGAAATGCTAGAGTTCATTTTATTGCCCTCTCTGCTTCCGTGCACACTTAAAATTTTTGTTCTTTTTAAATTACCATGTGTTTTTAACTTTTACATTTTTTTTCTTTTTTCTTTTTTTTTCCGAGCTGGGGACCAAACCCAGGGCCTTGCGCTTGCTAGGCAAGTGCTCTACCACTGAGCTAAATCCCCAACCCCTTCTTTTTTTTTTTTTTTTTAAAGATTTATTTATTTTATTCATAGATGGTTGTGAGCCACCATGTGGTTGCTGGGAATTGAACTCAGGACCTCTGGAAGAGCAGTCGGTGCTCTTAACCTCTGACCCATCTCTCCAGCCCTACATTTTTATTATACATGGTTACCTAAAGCCATTTTTCATGCAAGTTTATCATGTACTTTGAACCTATTCCTTTCCTTTATAAAATTA
Organism: Rattus norvegicus; assembly: GCF_021556685.1. Lineage (NCBI taxonomy): Eukaryota > Metazoa > Chordata > Mammalia > Rodentia > Muridae > Rattus > Rattus norvegicus. The sequence goes on along the minus strand of NC_141538.1, from coordinate 64,744,782 downwards.
TTCTTACTGTTTTAAAATTTTACACTTGCTAACAAACTACAATAACAGTGCATTATAAGGAGTATATAGAATAATTAATCCTAAGAAATAAAACTTCAATTTAAGGAAAACTGTCAATGTATCTTATCATATAAATAGAAACAACAGAATAATATAAATGGTTACATTGTAAACTGTAGGTCATTTGTTACATGTAACCCAATTTCCTTGTTTTAAACCTTGACAAAGAAACACCATGTGATTCTATGTCAGTTTAAAAAGAAAAACAGAAATATTTTGCTTAAAAGAGAAAACAAAATTATAATATTTGCTGCAATGTTTGAGTAGTTGGGGAATAAATGCATCAAGACAAGAAAGGAGATGGAGGATGGAGAAAAGGGGGATGGGGAGGGATTAGGAGAGTTGGGGGATAGAGAAAAGGGGGATAGAGAGAGGGAGAGAGGAGTGGGATGGAGAGAGATGGCTCAGCAGTTAACAGCTCTTCCTGCTCTTCCAGGAGACCCAGGTTTGGTTCCAGGCATTCACAACCATCTCTGACTTCACCTGCCTCTGCAAACATCAGGTATACACAAGGTGCAGACATGTATGCAGGCAAAATACCCAAACTCCTTTTTAAAAAGCAACAAATGAGAGAACTACTACAGTCTTGGAAGAACTGATTCAGCAGGTGATGGGTGGGTCCTGAGAAAGCTCATTTTAATGTGGTTCTTAGAGAAAACTTAGGGATTCCTAAGGAGAGTGCTGAGCTCAGCCCTGGGTAACCTGGCCTGCTCTCTGTTCAAAAGTCATAAAGCCTGGTTTATCTCTGCTAATACCACCAGGAATACAGACCTAAAATGCTACCATCCTGTTACTATCCACAAATTCCACGGTTTTTGCATGTATATCATACTGTCTTCTACCAAAAGACTGCTCTCATGACAAATTTGGGAGAAAGGGGTGTATAGTTTCCTGTGCCTCTGGTAAATCACCCAAGAATACAGCTTAAGAGAGGCAGGGTTTGGGCTCAGTCTCCAGTCCATGGTTGGCAGGCTCCACTGCTATGAACCTATGATAACGCAGAACTCGGCCATAGCAGAGGACACAGCAGCTGCTTACCTCATGGAGAACAAAGTCCAGCTGTCCAGAGCACTCCTCTAGCCACTACTTAGCCCAAATAGTTTCCACCTTCCCATAATGCCAGTGTATAAATCCATCGAGGGATTAATTCATCGATTAGGTTGCAGCCCTTGAGACCCAATCACTTGAAAAAATACGGCCAGCTAGCAATGAAGGCTTCGATGCACAGGCCTTTTGGGGGGGGGGGCATTCTCAGGCCCCATTCATCACCTACTGAATCAATTACTTCCTGGACTGTAGTAAAAACTAACATTTTTACCCACAGATTCATAAACTATGTCTATCCCATAATCCTCTGTCCTCTTTATCCCTCTGAAGCCCCTCTGCTCATGCCTTCCTCTCCTCTTAATTCTAATTAGATTTGACCTTCAGCAATAGCTTGAGCCTTGCGGCATTCAGGACAGTTTCCTGGCTGCTGGCCTAGCATGTCTCACTGGATCGCTAATTGTGGTAGACTGACTGGGAAGGATCCCCATAGACTCCTCTTCCTGGCCGCCAGCAGGAGACAGTTCTGCTACTGACTAAGGTGTAGAACTCTCAGGGCCCCAGCACCATGTCTGCCTGCACAGAAGCCATGCTTCCCACCTTGATGATAATGGACCGAACCTGTAAAACTGTAAGCCATCCCTGATTAAAAGTTTTTCTTTTAAGAGTTGCCTTGTTCACAGTGTCCCTTCCCAACAAAGGAACCCTAAGACACTGTACTGGCTACTTTTGTGTGTCAACTTGACACCTCTCATCCAGTTGGAGTTAGAAAAAGGAGCCTCAGTTGAGGAAATGCCCCCATGAGACCCAGCTGTAAGGCATTTTCTCAACTAGTGATCAAGGTAGGGAGGACCCATTGTGGGTGGTGCCGTCCCTGGGCTGGTGGTCTTGGGTTCTATAAGAGAGCAAGCTGAGCAAGCCAGGGGAAGCAAGCCAGTAAGTAACATCCCTCCATGGCCTCTGCATCAGCTCCTGCCTCCTGACCTGCTTGAGTTCCAGTCCTGACTTCCTTTGGTGATGAACAGCAATGTGGAAGTGTAAGCTGAATAAACTCTTTCCTCCCCAACCTGCTTCTTGGTCATGATGTTTGTGCAGGAATGGAAACCCTAAGATAGACACCAATCACAGTTCCCGCCTCTCATCCAGCTTGGACCAAGGCATCTGCACTTCTGCCTGTATTTTCTAACCTTGTGTAGATCTGGTCTTGTTTTCTGCCCCCTCGACCAGTGTTCCCTGAAGGGAAGAGGAGCGCACGACCCATGCATAGCCTAGCAGAGCTACGACCACCAAGCAATGTTTGTTGAATGAACAATGACAAGAACATGGATTCCAAAAACGCAGTGGTGAGATCAGAACAAAAATAATTTAATTATTCAGACTTCTAAAGACGAAGAAAAAGTTATTAGTCAATACTTTAGAGAAGCTCATTATATTAACTTTCTGCTTTTACTACCATTTTAAAAATGTTTTTAATTACACTGTGTGTGTGTGTGTGTGTGTGTGTGTGTGTGTGTGTGAGAGAGAGAGAGAGAGAGAGAGAGAGAGAGAGAGAGAGAGAGAGAGAGAGAATGACTTTTAAGAGTCAGTTCTCTCCTACCATCTGGGTTCCAGGGATCAAATCTGGGTAGCCAGGTGTGCACCAGCTTTGTGTGTGTGTGTGTGTGTGTGTGAATGCATGTGTGTGTATGTGTGTGTGTGCGCGTGTGTCTGTCTGTGTGAGAATGTGCGCATACATGTGTGTGTAACTGTGTGTGTGACTGTGTGTGTGTGAATGCGTGTGTGTATGTGTGTGTGTGAATGCATGTGTGTATGTGTGTGTGTATGTGTGTGTGTGTGTGTGTGTGTGTGTGTGTGTATTAGCTGCTTCATTACGGTGATCATAGTTTGGTGAACAATAATGAGCTTCTGGGTCGTAGTTGGCTGAATTTCTTATACGTCACTTTATCGGGAAAATGTCACTCTGAGGAAGGAAGGGGCGTCTGTCCTGGACCGTGTGATACTTCTCTAGTACAGCTGCCACCGAGACCCCGTGAAAGCATTTGATAGCTCTGTCCCCCAAGGATCAAGTCAACCCAGGTCTGATACAAAATCCATTCACAAATCATGTGGTCTGCTGTGGCTATAGAAACAGTCAAGGAAAGCCAGATGGCGGTCTCATTTCTCATATGCCCGTACCTCCTCCACCTTCCTTTCTTAGCCTGTGTTTCCAGGAGCCATCTTGCCCAATACCTTCTGTTTTATAGAAAAGGGCTTCAGATGCCTAACAGGAATTTTACCATGAACCAAAGAGAAACCAGTGGCTCCCACATGGTCGTCTAGGTCTCCTTGGCCCATGGGAGCATGACTGTTGGACATAACCCTTCCCTCCATCCTTCCCGGGGCTCATTTCCCCTCTGGCTGATGCTAAGTCATATGACTAACTTCCCATCTTACCCTTGGAGTGTCCCAGGTCCTGGCCATTAGCTTCCTCGGCTGTCTCACCCCAAACCAGGTGCAAATGAGACACAGGAGATGGCTCTTGATAAAGCACCTAGGGTCACCACCATCCACGGCAGCATTCCCAAATGACAGATGGCCTCAAACTACCTTTCTGACTTTTCCCATGTCAGCAAACTGCCAGCATATTATACTATGACACTATGGTGTGGTGCCTCCCACAATAGTGGCACTCTGAACGGTAATCTTCACTGAACCACAGGTTTGGTAAAAATAGTTTAAACAGAAAGCATTCATTTCCCATTATCACCCCAAACATCCTTGGTGCCACAGGTGCAGACACAGTGTCCTCGCGTCCTAGGATTTCACATCTGCCTGACAAGATTGGGCATCTCAGAAAGAGCTGAGCTGCTTATCTGACTCACTGCAGACAGCCTCAGTGTGGCCCTCTGGGAGCTTCAGGGAGGCAGCAGCCAGCATTGATGGGAAGGCAGGATGTGTCTGTCTCCTGACAAGGGGCATGGCAGCTGCATGTAACCCAACAATGACATTTGCCTTTATCTCTGAGGGTTGCCTCGGGGACCTCAGGACAGCTGAGGTGAAGGGCAGGCCCTGCTGGTATTCAAGTCAGCCCTTTCCCACATCCTTTTCAGGGTTCATTATCCATCTGATAAGGCAGATGAATTGTGTGACCAACTTCCCATCGTCCTCTTGGAGTGGCCTGGGACCCATACCCCCCAAATTGCTGTCAGGAGACAGCAGGAGACAGGTTCTAGGCCTCGGGACACACTGGAACAAAACCCCAACACTCACACATCCTGGTGGGGGATCCAACTATACTAAGCATGATAAAGGAATGTAGAAATGTTAGAAAGGGTAGGTGTTGGGGGACAGAGACGGAATCCATACTGGCATGGTCACACTGAGTATCATTTATTCTGAGATCTCAGTGTGGGTTCTCCCAGGAGAGCCCTGGAGTCCTACCTATTTGTCTAGTTCTCTGAGTCACATCTGTACGCAGTGACCTAGCCACCACCACACATCTGAACAAACATGGCTGCATCGCTTCTGTCCTCCATGAAATCAGCTCTAATTTCTACTTTCTTTCTTTTTTTTTTTTTTTTTTTTGGTTCTTTTTTTTGGAGCTGGGGACCGAACCCAGGGCCTTGCGCTTCCTAGGCAAGCGCTCTACCACTGAGCTAAATCCCCAACCCCTAATTTCTACTTTCTACTGGTTCCTTTAAGAAGCACTGATAAAACCAGGCAGTGGTGGCTCATGCCTTTATTCCCAGCACTGGGGAGGCAGGCAGATCTCTAAGTTCGAGGCTGGCCTGGTCTACTGAGTTCCAGGACAGCCAGAGTTACACAGAGAAACCCTGTGTCAAACACAAAAACAAAACAAGAAGCCTCGTTGAGCAGCAGGATGTCAGAGAGAGACACTGTGGGGTTACTGAGACCCTGCAAACAGAATCCTCGCAGTCCCTGGAGTCAAAGAAACATGTCACCTAACTCAGAGCAGATCAGAAGGGCCACTTGCTGGAGACCTACACCTTTCAAGCAGTTTCATGAGCACAGATGCTCTTGTCATGACCCTCCTCCTCCCACTTGGCCTCAGAGCTCTTCCCCAGTGACCTGTCATGTCAAGAGCAGAGGCTTGGACACATCCTGGCTTGACCTCAACTCTCCCTGACCATGCTGCCAGAGAGTTACTTTAAACTTTCCTCAGCCTGTCGGTGAAATGGGAAGTGTCTCCCATGTCATGGGACGTTAGATAATAGACACAGTGTGGACATAAAAGAACCTTGGGGACTGCAATGCATGGCTAGCACTGAGCCCTGGGTAGACTGCGTTGAGCTGGGAGGAGTGGCTTGGGACTGTCATTTCAGTGGGCTGCAGAGCCGCAGATGAAAGGGAGAGAGAAGAGAAACCAGAGAGACCGGAGGGCAACCAGAGAAGCCTGAGGTTCAAAGAGACGGTGGCAACAGTTTGGAGTGGTCTCAGGAAGATAGTAAAATAATACTGAGCCAACAAGTCTCCTCTTGGGTACATACTCCAAAGAACAGAACACAAATGTTCACATGAAAACCTGCCCACTAATGTTCGAGGAGCAATATTTATGATAACCAAATGGCAGAAGCAGACTAAAAGGGCATCAGTGAATAAACGGATAAGTAGATCATACAATGGAATATGATTCAGCCGTGGTAACAGGATGAAGTAACGATACACGCTACGACCTGGATACATCTTTAAACCATGTGGATTGAAGAAGCTAGGCACAAAAGATAAAATATTATAGGCTCCCATTTATATTTAATGTCCAGAGACAGCAAGGCTATGTAGAGACGGGAAGCACACTGGTGGTTGCCAGGGCCTGTCAGAAGGAGGGGCTGAAAAGTGCTGCTTCATGGGTACAGGGTTTATGTGGGGGATGATGAAAACTTTAAACTAGATAGCAGTAATGATTATATAACAGTGTGAGTCTATGTAAACACCGCCACGCTGTATACACTGAATAACAGTGTGAGTCTATCTAAACACCACCACACTGTATACACTGAAATGGCCAGGGCTGGAGATGGCTCAGTAGGTGAAGGCACCTGCCACCAAACCTGAAGACTGAGTTTAACCCTTGGGATTCACACGGTGGGAGGAGAGAGCCAACTCCAGAAAATCGTTCTCTGACCTCCAAGTGCATTTGTGCATGTACACACACACACACACACACACACACACGCACACGCACATGCACACACACATACAACAATGTGAAATAAGGAATAAAAGGTAAATTTTATATCGTGCATTTTACTATTGCAAAAAGTGTGCGACTGACGTGGTCAGATATATGTAAAGGGAGCTAACAAAATGCACCCTATAAGGAATCCAGATTGGGGGTTGGGGATTTAGCTCAGTGGTAGAGTGCTTGCCTCGCAAGCACAAGGCCCTGGGTTCGGTCCTCAGCTCCAAAAAAAGAAAAAGGAATCCAAATTGTTGATTAGGGCCTTCATTGGAGGAGCTCGACGCTACACATGTGCACATCGTGCCCAGGAGCAGGGCTGGAAGTCTGCAGGGACCATCTCAGCACAGAGGTCTTCAGAGCCTGCAGCATTGAGTATCCTCCAAGCACCGAGTGGAGTCTCCCCCTTCTCCACAGACACGTTGGTTATTACAAATGCCTTCATTCTCATCAGTAGAAGAACTATTGACGACCGTCTGGGACTAATCTGACCACACTATAGAGTATGGACTAAGATCTAGATCTGTGTTTCTACTGTGAAATGATGTATCGTGACACTAGGCACCAGCAAATTTCCAAAACCCTCTGGGCATCTCTGATACCATGAACGCCAAAACCAAAATCCACGACTGCTTGGGGAATTTAGTCTGAGGGTTCCTGGAGCCATGGCTCGCTACTCTAATGGACTGAGCTGTGATTCCATGTGTCTGTCTAGGAAGTGAGGTGGGCTCCCAATCCTACCAGATCAAAGACAGCCACAATCACAGCACAGTCTATCAACAATGGCTTCCAGAGCCAGGCCCAAGGCATGCTTCTCAGGGCTGTGACCCATGGCCTGTGACAGCAAGACTTTGTTCTCCCCGATAACCCTCGTCTGAAGCCCATACCTTCCCACAGATGAGGTACCTCCCATGGCTTTAACTGTTCACTTTTTGGATCCACACTCTGGAGTTCAGACTCTAGTTTTCAGCCATCTCTAGTTAAAGGGGCGGAGTCTAAGTCAGAGTGCCCATTCTACCAGTGTCTTTCACTGGGACCTGTGCTGGGCATGACAGCGGGGACCCAGGTTATCCAGTCATGGCCCTTGCCCTTGAAATCCTTATGTTCTAGAGAAGGTGAAATACACTCTTCACCAATACAGTTCAGAGTGTGGAATCGTCAAGAAGAAGGATGCACAACACATTCTGACAAGGAGGCTAAGAAATACTTCCTCCAGGGCAGCATGGGTCTGGCTTGTCTCTGCTTGAGGCCTGATTGCTGTCAGGCGGCCAAGAGTGCCAGGTGCCATCTGCCAATCAGGACCCTGCACAAGGTTCAGGCCAAAGGGTTACTCTGGCTGTCTTAATTAAGCCCTAATTAAGTATTCTGCTCGGAAACCTCCCTCTTGTAGAACTGCACAGTTTACAGGGAATGATTCAGGGAGTCGGATCAGCTGTTGGGTGACGGCAGCCGTTAAGAGCAGCGCCGACAGCTGTGAAAGGATGCCAATGAGATTCAGGAATTCCCCCCACAGTACAAGGCTCAGAAATACAGAACGCCAGCCCTTGTGAAGCATTCGGCCCTGTCCCTAGCCTCAGCAGTGCCCAGCTTTGGCCATGGGAAGAGGAGATGGGACAGGCAACTAAAGGCCTGTGCGGTTCTGTAGGAAAGAAAACCAGAGTGACTGGCAGACAGAGCTGCGCCCCTCCTCGCCGAAACTTTAACTACTACTAACCAGAAATCACAGAGCATTCCGGAAACTGCTGTCAAGTCAAGCACTTTGATTTAATGTGGGCCGTAAACTACAGGCTATATACCTATATATAAAACTATAATCTGCAAAGCCATTGCCTTCTGGAGGAACCAAACCCTATGTAACACTGGGCATAGACAGGCAAGAAACACGAATCTGGTTTAACGTGTAATGTGTTTCCGGTTCGGGCAGGGAATCCTTGGAGTGTGTACTTTAGTGTCTGGCTTCACAGATTGTGCAGCAAGGAAACCTCGTCTAATGATGGGAGAGGTCTCTGGGGAGGGGCAGAGCCAAGGTTCTCTGGAGAGTCCGGATGGGCTGAATGAAGGCCCGGCGGTCTGAGCAGAAGCAGCTGCACACCTCAGGTGACCTCAAGTCTGCCTCTGCAAGAGCATCCCTTCCCTGTACCCGCATCTCTTAGGTCTAGTCCCATCCCAAAGCCCTGCCACACCCACTAAGATTCTGACTGGAAGAGAAGTCAGAAATTGGATTTATTCTGTCACAAGTAGCCACTAGCAAGCTCACACGAGGGCAAGACCCTGGCACCTGCATCAACAGCAACAAAAGTCCCTCCCCGCTCTCCTTCCCAAGCCCAGAACCCAGGTTTAGGGTTCATCCATCCGAGTTTGGGAGCCGTGGATATATAGCTCAGTGGTTAGTGCTGGCTTAGCATGCATGAGGCCCTGGGTATGAGCTCTGGTCTTGCTAAGACAAAACGAGAAAGAAAAAAACACCAACAAACAAAGACCAAAGCAACAGCAAAAATCCAGCCACTCCCTGGCTCCTGTGAATGTGACTCCTTAAACCTTTCTTCCCAGACCACTGCACAGGGTGGAGCTGGTATGGTGTCGGAGGTGGGCCACTGCACCCGGTCCCCTGGCTGTGGTGTTTCCATCTCTCATCGACACCACGTATCATGGAATGATCTTCTATGAGGTAAATCTGACTGTCACTCTCCTGCACAGAACTCTGTCACCCCATAACTTTTAGGGTGATTTATGAGGTTCTCACAGTGAGCCCTGGGCTTCTGTCTCAGTTCTGCCACTTCATTCGATGGATGACTGGGAACAGATTTACTCCCCACTGATAAAGTGCTGATAACGACAGCACCTGTCTCACAAGGCTCTTGTGAGCTCAAAGGAAGGAATGCGTGTAACTGCTCGGAACATGCTGTGCTGGTGTAGAAGCGAGCGAGGCACAAATGGTAGCGGCTATAATCATTTCTGGGCCATCAAGGCCCTAAGTGGTCAGCTCCCATGTCTCTGTCTGTCTGTCTGTCTCTGTCTCTGTCTGTCTGTCTGTCTCTGTCTCTGTCTGTCTGTCTGTCTCTGTCTCTGTCTGTCTGTCTGTCTCTGTCTCTCTCTGTTTGTCTCTGTCTCTCTGTCTGTTTCTCCTCTCTCTCTCTGTTTGTCTCTGTCTGTCTGTTTCTCCTCTCTCTTTCTCTCTCTCTCTCTCTCTCTCTCTCTCTCTCTCTCCCCCCCCCCTCTCTCCCCTCCTTGCTTTCTTCTCTCTCAATACTCTCACATTCCAGAGGGTTCCAGCTCCTCGAGCTCTTGCTCACGGATCAGAACCTTCCATTGCCAAGTCTAGTCTTCCTACTGCTGCCACCCCCGTAGAGTAGGGAAGTCATTACCATCTTGCTACTGTTCTGTTTGTGTTTCTGTAGAGCTGGGGCTCAAACCCAGGGCCTCACACACACTAGGCAGCCACTCTATCTACCATTGAGCCTTACTGAGTTATGATTACACAAGTCATTGCTTTTCAGCACAGCCATGGAGTTGAACATCCACCATCACAATCAACTTCAGAGCATTTCACGGCTCCCTGTGAAGCCCCCCGGACTCAGAATTAGACGCTACCATGTCCCTGTGTCCTCAACCAACTCTCGACAATTACTAATCACCCCAGTTGATTTTTAAGTTTCTCCAACTCTGGGTGAGGTGCTCCAGAGTCCACAGTGCCTTCCCTCAAACAACATTGACCATGCGTCAATAGACAGTAAGTCTTATACCCTAGTTCTCTGGTTCACATGAATCTCCACTGTGGGATAGATGCTCAGTGCATACCGGCTGAGTGACTGAAGTCAATGGTGCAAACTGACCAATGCTCAGGCCAGAAAAATCAACAGTAACGGTCTACCCCATACATGACCAGTAATGAAGGCGTTCTTTCCTAAGCTACTAACATAGCCACCACTGGTGTGTCAGATCCTTGAACGATGAGCTTCCTCCGGGAGCTTTAACAAGGTCAGTCTTGAGTGAGAAGGAAGACAGACAAGAGTTAGAGAAAGTGAACAGAAGCCCCAGTTTAGGTGTTTGCTACTGGTTGGTTTTAAGGGACCTGGCATCCCCAGATCATTACTGAGTGAAGTCAGTACAAATGTCTAAAAGAAAATGTTAAAAAGGAAAGAGGGAAGGAAGGAGGCAGTTTGTTTTACAAGTTTCCCACAAAGCCTTTCTGTTAAGCGATGTCTGTTTTCCTGTGCATTCCCAATTATAAAATTAGATCTGCTTCCCCCAGACAATAATCATGCCCTTTCAGAATCCAATGACCATCATAAGAAAAGCAATTACCTCCTAATTAAACATTAAGGCAATTTCCAATCCATCAACACCCTGAGGCAAAAGTTACAGAGCGAGACTAACAGGAGTCTCCCCTCACAGTTCTGTCCCATACTGCTGGCTAACCGCGCTGGAAACAGTTCTGCTCAGGTCTCGCTTATGAGAAACCTTTCAATGGCTCCCTACTGCCTCCAGGATGAAGAACGGCTCCTAGTTGGATACAGGAAAAGCCCCCAGCCTTGGGTCCTGGCCTACTTTCCCAGCCTCATTTTCTTCTAATCACCTTCAAATAACCTCCGTCCAACCTGCCCACAGCACCCCTGCCTCTACGTTCTCTCTCTTTCCTAGAAGGTACTCGACTTAGCCCCAAGTCTCCCATGTCAAAAATTCTGCTGTCAACCTAGGCATGGCCGCACACACCTTTAGCCCCAGCACTTGGGAAGCAGAGACAGGCAGATCTCAGTGAGTTTGGAGGTCAGTCTGGTTTACAGAGCTAGTTCCAGGCCAGCCAAGAAGACATGTGTTTCAGAAAACAAAACAAACAGAAAACACCAAAACTTGTCAGTGGTTTTCTACAGGGTGCTGAGTCACGACTTCTGCAGTCGGCACCATTACTCAGTTTCCTTCCCTCCTTGCTTTATTTTCATTGTTTGTTTGTTTTGTTTGTTTGCGACAGTCCGTGTAGCCCAGGCTAGCTTTGAAATCACTGTGCAGCTGATAATGTCCTTGATCTCCCTGTCCTCCCACAGAGCCAGCTGTTAGGTCAGCCACGGTATGGCAGGGGCATTTTTCAAAGACTAGAAATTTCATTTTAATTAGATCAAAGCGTAGGGCAAAGTTCAAACTGTATCCTCCCCCCCCCCCCATCTTATGTGTAATTCAGAGGTGAAAGTCTACACTGTCTAAAGGGGTACAAACATAGAGTGGGGAGGTCTGAACTTGAATGAGGGTCTGTAAAAACTGTTCCCATCCTATCACTAGGTCACTCTGTAACCCAAGCCCACTCATTACCGGATTAGGACACCATTGTGCTACAGGAGATCTGGAGTTAGAGCTGGATAAAGGTGCTTTCTGAGTTTGATCCCTGAAGCCCCACATCATGGAAGGAGAAAGCCAACTCCCGAAGTAGCCCTTTGACCTTCACCATTGTCCTCTGGCACCCACACCCCATGCCCACAACAAACACAGAAACAAAGGAACCCTCGAGATAAGCGCAAGATCTCCTTTCTTGGTATTTACATCCTACAATCCTATAATTTGGAAAACCTGTGAGCAACTTAGTGCCAGAAGTATTTGATAATTATGCCTTTCTACACACAGATGATTAACGATACAAGTGTTTGCCAGCACACACATAAGAGAGATTTGCCAGATACATTTGAGAAGAAACTTTGATAATTGTACTGTCATTAAGAATAAAAGGGGGCCTTTGCTCAGATTTTGTAAGGAATGCTTGAGAACGAACCTGCTACGGAAATGAATATTTAAATATACATATATTTAAATCTATTTCCATAGTATGTTTATTGCTGCAGATACACATGTACAGAGTAGTTATTACAATTGAATGGCAGAGCGGTTCCCTTTCTGAGTGCAGTCCAGAGAAAACGGGACTTGTCTCAGAGTGAGACATGACCACTCACCAGTCAGTCTGAGCTGAAAGGACTCCTCCAAGGCATGAATCCCTCACCTCTTCTGCACACTGACATCGCTCTTCATCCCAGGACACTGTGCCCAGGTTATCCTTAAAGATAAAAGGCCAACATCCCCAGGACTGCAGCCACAGGAATGTGAGTATCCAATGACTGACTGTTCCGAAGCTCATCAATAGGTGGGATGAGAAGGATGGTGAGGCCATGTGGGCACAGCTGGACGGTCCCTGGGCCAGGCCCCACTGCTCCCAGGGCTGGACCCTCCTATCTGCTGATGCTGGGCTGCAGCAGTGCTTTCAACACAAGGCTGGCTTCTCTCCTTTCAGCGCACCAAGCCCGGAAGTCCTCTGGATGCCATTGTCATTCCCAAGACCTCAGCCACTTGTGCCAGATGGAGAAGGAAACCTTAGAGGCTCTTGATTGGCACACTGGCTTCCTCTGTGCCAAGGGCAACACAGACAGTAACACCCAAGGTCTTAAGACGAATCCATTCGGTAGGGACCCAGCACCTGGTCCCCAGCTGCTTCTGCCCAGGCATCTTCAGCTGACATTAATAGCAAGAGCATTAGTCCACTAAGCCTCACGGGAGCCCAGAGCGGCAGGTCACCCCCAAGCATATTATCCTCCCTTAACAGATGGGGAAATGACGACACAGGATGATTAAATAACCTGCCCAGCCTCGTGCAGCCTGCCCCAGGTGGAACACAAAGTGATCAGGGACCCCATTCTCAGGAACGGAGAAGGCTTGGAATAGAGATCTTTGCAATTTCAGGATAGTGTGCATGGTGGATACCTAACCAGCACAGGAGGTGGGAAAAGAATACGAAAAAGTAAGATAACCTTCCAAGCCTTCTCATTGTCTCTGCTCACCTGCCCTAGAACACCGGGAAGAGAAGAAAGATACTTAGTACACAGAGAAACAATGAAGAACGATACAATGAAACAATGAAGAATGCTGGCGTGGGCATGTGCACAGCAGGCAGGTAGGCAGCAAGGGCTGCAGTGAATGGGATCAAAGGAAGGAGGTCAGGCCAAGTGGCATTCTGTCAGTGACCTCTGTACTTCATATCCCTTGGGACTCGGCACAGACCACAGACCTCTAGCCTAACACTGACCATTTTCGCTCTTTCCTCAGTGAGCATTTACATATACAATGTATATGCAAGGTGCTAAGAGAGACATAAAGACAACCAACCTGCCTCTACAGTAAAAACCAGCTAGGTATGTCGTCAAGGAGCACACATGAGCCACTAATCACGAAGGAAGGGCAGCTGGTAGGAAGCCTAGGAGTCTGTGGGAGAACTCACAGTAGAGGGAGATACCGGGGAGGCCCTGTACAGGAGGGGACCTATCTCTGTAGCATAGGAGAGGGGGTCCTGCAAAACTGGGCAGAAAGCCATTAGCAAAGAGAAAGGACACAGGAGATGGCACTGGGCTATCATCAAGACCTGAAGTTCCTATCATTAAGGAACAAAAGATAGCTAGACATTAGTGCGTACCTTTAATCCTGGCACTCAGATCAGCCTGGTTTACATTGTGAATTCCAGGACAGACAAGGCTATGTAAAGACCCTGTCTCTACAAAACGGGAGGGTGGGGAAAGAGAGAGAGAGAGAGAGAGAGAGAGAGAGAGAGAGAGAGAGAGAGAGAGACAGACAGACAGACAAAGGGTATATGAAGTGAAATAAGGTTGAGACATGAGGGTAGGGATGACATAGAGAAGCGACATCATCAGACATGTGTAGAGTAAGTAGGTTAAATTTTACTCCCTGGATTATCCCAGCAATCTGCCCTGCTCATGGTAAAAACTCAGTAAGTGTTGGTGGGAGAAAGTGGTGGGAGGCCATTTTACTCATGAGGAATGCAGAGCGGCTTTGAGGAAGACATACCAAACCAAACCAAACCCACCTTAGGCTTCCTTTTCTGTTATCCAGTCCTGACCACTCCTAAGTTTAACCGTTCAAAACATTTGCTAGGGAGGCCAGAGGCTGTGACATACTTGGGAAGCTGAGGCAGGAGGATTGTGAGTTCCAGGACATCAAAGGCTACACAGTAAGAACATCCTGTTTCAAAGGAGAGAGGGGACAAGGCCCTGGAGATGGGGTTCAGTCAGGAGAATACTTGCCTAATACTGATTTCCAGCACTGCATAAATTGGGAGTACCTGTGGTCCCAGCACCTAGGTGGTGGAGACAGGTGGATCAGAATTCAAAGTCATTCTCTTGGATATACAAGGAGTTCAAGACCTGCTTAGGTGACAGGAGACCCTGTTTCGAAACAGTGAGATTGCTCAGTAAGCATGCTTGCCAGGGATGTATGCTGACCTGAGTCTGACTCTAGATCCCAAGATGAGAGGAGAGAACCAACTCCCATAAAGTTACCCTCTGACCTCCACATGGTATGCCCATGCATACACACACACACACACACACACACACACACACACACACACACACTAAAATAAAATCTAAATTAGAAATACACTGAAAAGTCTGGAAGGGTAATTAGCAACGTGGATATAAAATAATAAAATATTTGTTAGGCTGAGCCTGCACAGAGAGCAAAGCCCTTACTGTCGACTTCTCACCCAATAACACTGTGAGAATGAACGATGAGGTAATGTCTGTGAATGCCCAGAGCTCTCTGAAGATGCGTGGCAGAAGGCATCACTATAATTAATATTTAACGAGATGCTCCCCAGCTCTGATCTCTTTTTCTGCAGACTAATGTTACATCTACAGGATAAGGTGATGCCACATTGGCCCCCACATCAACCTCTTCACCAGACAGTACCCAGACGTGCCACACATCCCCTAGGTCACTTCCTTTTATGGTTGATGGGGTCCATTATTCCAACCGTTCCAGAGTGGTCTCCAGTGTCGGGGGGTCTAAGGTTGCTAGACAATGAAGGTCAAAACACATCAAATGGAAGGGCAAAATAAATGTCAGAGGGTAGTCTTCTTTGGGATCTCATTTTGAAGCATTCGAGGACCCCACGAAGACTTCAAGGGGAATTATTTTAGCAAAACCCACATCCTAAGCCAGCTAATATTTTTAGGCCTAACGTGGTGCTCAAGAAAGGAAGAAATAAGAATAGCCACGAAGGTTCAATTACAAATGGAGTGGAGAAAATAATTTCAAAAGTTCAAGGGGAAAAAAATCAATCTATTTCCTCCCCCCTCGATGCTTTCGCTTCTATAAATACTCACACAAATGGACCCAAGACCACGCTGCCTTCGAAAATGCTGCCTGTCTGGAAATCTGCAAGATAGATGATGTGCCGGGCCAGCTTTCGATGCGCCTGAGCTCAAACAATGCTTGAGTTTCTTGGTTCTTAAATAACATGATTTTTCTCTCTCAGATTATAAGAGCAATGCATGTGCCTGGCAGAAAATTTTTCATCTTTTAGAGATAAGAAAATACTCTCTAGAATCTCCAAGGTACTAATTATCCTTCCTTTTGTATGAAAACACACATTTTTCAACCTAACTTGAGAACTTACCTTTCAGATGCGTTGCAACCTAGTTTCCCTTGTGCCTTTTACTATTCTGCTACAGTTAAGAATGTCCTCTAGGTAGAAACATCCTTTATGATACCCTACTGCTGGGATAGCTGGTTGTTTTTCCGTGTCTTGCAAACCATGCCGAGATAGACACCCTGTCTCATACATCTCTGACTGTTCTCTTAGCACTGGCCTACTAGTGTAGGGGGATGTTTGGTTTGGTTCAGTTTGATTCTGGGAGATGGTGTGTAGCCCAGGCTGGCTTTGAATTTGCTATATAGCCAAGGATGGAATTAAAGTCCTGAACCCCAGAGGCGCATGCACACCTCCTCCCACTTGTGTTACAAGCCCGCACCAAACCCAGCTGAGTTTTGAAAGCTGATACAGTCAAAATGCCTGCCAAAGGTTATCTCAATCCAACTCCATCCATCTGTGGGAGAGTCACTTCCCCCAAATGCTCGTCGTCCCTTAATTTGATAGAAGTATAAAGAGAATATTGCAGCTGGGGATGTGCCCCTTGGTAGAACGCTTGTCCAGCATGACCAAGGCCCTGGGTTTGATCCCAAGCACTAGACATGACCAGGTATGTGGGCATGCACTTGTAAATCCAACAGCTGAGAAGGGAAGGCAGAAGGATTGGAAAGCCAAGGACATCATTAACTACACAGAGAGTCCAGAGGTCAGCCTGGGCTACATAAGACTCTCTCGAAAATAAGAAAGTAATAAGGCGCTGCCTTCATTTGCAGCTCTTTGATTTGCAGATCTCCCCAAAGCGTTGGGTGTCAGTAGTACTCTTGAGCCTTTCTTTACAGTGTGTTTCTGAGCGTCAGGAAGCGAGCAGCCTGTTCTTCTAAAGGGTTCTTTCTCTCTCCCGCCTCTGAGGACTCCTCAGTGGCCTCCCTAGTTCATCCCCGTGCCCTCCATGCCTCTCAGCAAACATTTATTTCAGGTACAGCAGGTGAGCCAGACAAGTGACACATCGGTCATTTATTTAGCCTTTCTTTATCCTGATGCTATCTGTTGGGATGAGGTGGGAAGTCTGTGCTGCCCCCGGCCCCATGCTAAAGGGGAAGGACAGCCAGAGTCCTATGAGAAGCCAGGACAGGGTCAGGGCTAATCGGGGATGGAGGGGGAGGGCTCACAAGAGCAAAGTCCAGAAGCTTGCTAGACAGAGCACCAGGCACAGAGGGCATATTTTCATCCCCACGACCTGGGGAGAGAAGCCAAAGACAAGACCAAAGTTAGCTCAGGTCAAGTCCGCATGCCGAGCTGCCTCAACCTGAGCCCCACTCTCTTCCCCGAGTTCAGTTCAGACTGTGATCTTTGCCTGCAGATTCATCTAAGAGCCTTCCTGGAGAAGCCTCTTCAGCATCTGTCCTTCTAGATCTCAGGGCCCGGGGCAGGAACTCTGACTCACAAACCAATCAGCAATTCCTAGTGGATAGAGGGCTGTTCCATGACTCTTGGGCATTAAGTCTTGAGAGCCTGGCTAGAAAAGAAACTTCCAGTTCTAGGTAACACATTCCCTCATACCCCGAGGCTCTCAACATCATACTAAGCTTATACAATAGGCAGTCGGGTTGGGGATTTAGCTCAGTGGTAGAGCGCTTGCCTAGCAAGCGCAAGGCCCTGGGTTCGGTCCCCAGCTCCAAAGAAAAGAAAAAAAAAAAAAACTACAATAGGTAGTCAATAAAAGTGGATAGAATCTAATCAAATTAAGTCGAGCAAAGCAAATACAAGAGAGGTGATCCCTAGACACAAACTGTATGGATCTGCTGCCCAGACTGCTGGGAAAACTGAAACTGTCTTTGAAAATTAGTTTTGGAACACAGTCTTATTAAAAGGTGGAGTCATTTCCTTCAGGTGTGAATTTTGCGTCTACGCCGCTGGTTCTCAGGCACCGAGTGGCACTTGTTCACCTGCTGCATCTCCCAAGAGCCTCTGTGCACAAAGGTCAATGAGTTCTTGAGATTCTGACTTTTCACTGGAGGAAGCCAGAAGGGAGGGTCCCAACACGAGCCATCTCCAAGGCAACGTTCCACACTGACAATTCCAGTTCAGGGCAAAAATGCAAGCTTCCCCATTCATGCTCTCATGCAGGCAGCCAGCAGATCTAGACACTTCTTCCCAAGGGCCAAAAGGATGGACATTCCCCAAGTTCGTCAGATTCCCTGGGCTGAGGAATGATTCCCTACTACACAGAGCCTCCGGCTCAGCTGCTAGGGGTTTTTTTGTTTGGTTGATTGGTTTTTTCCTCCCAGTGACCTCTACAAAACTGAGACTGCCCCCATCCACACAGTTCCTGAAGTCTAGAACAAGGCTCTCCAGGCAGGGGCCCAGCAAATCTGTGTTGAGGCATAAAAGGCAGTGTCAAGGGCACAAGGAAGGACCTTTAGAAATAACCTGGGCCAGCCAGAGAAGCAATCTCCAGATTCGCATAAGTTGGTGACAACCAGCTGGTCAAAGAATAAAACCCAAGGTCCCCAAACTCTGGGCAGGGAAGGGGGAAGAGGAGGGCAGAGGCAAGAGGTTCTGTGAATTCAAGGTCTAGAGAGAGAGAGTTCCCGGGCAGCCAGGGCACACAGAGAACTGCAGGGCACTCCCAGGATTCTTTGGTCACAGGGGACTTCTATATAGACTGTCCCATTTTTCTGGGACCTTCTCCCAGGCAGGCCCAGAAGCTGAGCATTCCAGGGCTCGGAGAACTGTGTTGACTGAAGAAATGAATGAACGATGATAATGATACAGATGTTGACTGGGACTATTGTCTCGAAAAACGAAACAGAATAAAACATGAAAATACCACCAATGCTTTGGGCTTGAAAAAAAAAAAAAAAAACAGGAAACTCGGGCTAGAAGGATGGCTTATCAGTTAAGAGCACATGTGATCCTGCAGAGGACCCGAGTTTGAATCCCAGCTCCCACCTGCCTGTAACCCCAACTCCAGGGAGACCAACGCCCCTAGCCTCCAAGGGCACCTGTACTCACATGAACACGTACATACACATGTAATTTACAAGGTTTTTAAACCAGGAGGTTGGAGTTTAAACTTGACGGAGTTTGAAATGAATGGCAATCTAGGGGAAAATTAAGCTGAGTTCTGAACAGTCTCTAACACAAAACAAGCCCCTCCCCTCCCCTACTCCCAGGTAGGGTCTTAACTATGTAGCCTTGGCTGGTCTGGAACCTGCTATGTACACCAGGCTAGCATCAAATTCTTAGAGTTCCACCCGCTTCTACCTCTGTGCTGGCATTAAAGGTGTGTGCCACCATGCCAGGCCAACCAAAGGAAATCTTCTCTCTCCTCTACGTCAGCTCTTCAGAGAGTAGAAAGGCGAGATGAACACTCCCTGGCTTTTCTTTTCTATAGTTTTAACATTCCCTGATAATCAGTTGAATAAGCAACTGAATAGTGGGCCTCGGTTCACAAAGCCAGAAAAACCTGGTCTGATGGAGCCACAAGTCCAGAAACGTCTCCCTGTATCACACAGACCTTCGGACTCCAGTATTAAGGCTAAGGGTACTAAAAAGAGTTGGACCGCACGGTTGGACCACATGGCCTCTCTAGGACAATGAAGCATAGCTCAGAAGGTGGGGGCCAGGTCTGCAGCCTCTCCATCCTCAGAGAGTCTGGAGCAGTAAGCCCACCTCTGAGTTCTTGCTAGCACTTACAAACAGACTGACAGAGCAAACTGACTCCAGGAGCAGGTATACCTCACAAAACCCAGAGGCCCACATTTGCTCTTGCCCACATTTGCTCTTGCCCACATTTGCTCTTACCCACATTTGCAACAAACCATTAAAAAAAAAAAAGCAATGGGATAGCAGGAAGCCAGACTCTAGATACAGCTGTGCCAGCAGGCACTACCGTTGTCATTCATTCGTTTCTTCAGTCAACACAGACGCTGAGCCTGCGCCCAGGGGTTCTCAGCTTCAGAACGAGCTAGAAGGGTTCAGTGCCTATGTGGGAGAAGGTCCTAGGAAAGTGGGACGGACTATATAGAAATCTCCCGTGAGGAAGAAACCCTGGGAGTGTCATCTTGAACTGTGAGCAGGCAGGAGACACTCCCTCAGCCCAATAAAGGTATCCCGTCCCAGACAGAGGTAAGAGGAGGATGTTTCAAAGCGGCTACAACAAACAGGCTTGTGGAAATGGAAGTCGCCGTCCTCAGAGCTACCTAGCAAAACCAGAACATGAGTCTCCGCCCTGCTCCTGCCCGGCCCTTCAGGCTTAATATCTTCCTTATTACTGCAGCCTAACGTCTCTTTCAAACCTGAGATTCTTACAGTCCAGCTACGCTCCAGTATCCTGGCCCCTAGACATCATCCTGGTCTCTGGATATCACCCATGAAGTGTCCCTGGTGAGGCTGTATGTAGCTTTAAGTTCCTTTGAATGCACAGCTCTGCCTTGCTTCCCCTTTTAAATCTCTTACCCATCGAAGCTCAGTTCAAGTGCCGGTCCCTTCTGGAAGCCTTTCTAGGGATCCCCCAAGGCATGTCCAAGGGTCTTGTAAGGTATAGCACCTTGCCCAGAGCCAAATGACTGTCAGCTGCAGGTGAGGCCGGGACTTGAGTGACTCATCTGTCTCCTCCTTCCCCACCTCCCTGGCTTCCTGCCCTGCACAGGCCTCCTTTGGCAAAACATTAGACTGAGAGAGGAACAGAGGCTAAGGGGGTGCTTTGGGCAGATGTGGTCCTGGGACCTTGGGAGCATGGGGACAGTACCAAGCAGAATCTGGAGCTGCTCAGACTATAGGCCCTGTGAGGCTACCTCCTGCCCCCTGCCCCCTGCCCCCTGCCCCCTGCCCCCTGCCCCCTGCCCCCTGCCCCCTGCCCCCTGCCCCCTGCCCCCTGCCCCCTACTGGGTCGCTCGCGCTCTCTCTCTCTCTCTCTCTCTCTCTCTCTCTCTCTCTCTCTCTCTCTCTCTCTCAGCTCTGCTACCTGCCTAGCAGAGTGCTCTAGACTGCCTCATGTTTGTGTGCATTGTAGTCAGAGATCCCAGGAGCCATAGCAGGTTGTGGATCACATTTAAAAGACCATGGGGCTTTGCACGAGGGGAAAGGAGCTCACACAACATTCTTTCCAGGGCTGCCAACAAATATTTCCTGATTTCTAAATAAATAAATAAATAAATAAATAGAAATAGATGTGTGTATAAATTATTTTCTTCAGTTCATTAAGGAAATGCGAGGACACAAGACTCCCCTGGCCTGTCTCCTCTGCCCAGAGCACACTCACTGGGGGACCGTCTGTAAGTCTAAGAACGGCTAATGAATATTTTAACAGCAGTGGCTTCTTCCCATTGATAAAACTCTACCTACAAGTCTGAGCCTGTTGGTGAAATGAGGGTGCGCACCAGAAAGACCTGCCCTTCTCTGGGCTGCCTAATCCTCAGACGCTCCACCCCGATAAAACGGAGAAAGATGATCAGAACCCCACAAGCAGCCAGCAGAACAGCAACCAGGTTGCTAAAGGAGAGCGAAAACATGGCGGCCACAGAGCAGAGGCCAGGCTCGGTGTGCTGGAGCATTCCTACAAACTCGGCACCAGGAAGCTGAGTCAGGAGAGGAGGGTCAAAACTCTGAGGTTAGTCCTTCAAAAAAATTATAGAGATAGATATGTCCGCCCACGAGAGGCTGGATGGGTGACTCTGTGATTATCTTGCACTGGAGGCTCTTCCCAGAGGACCTGGGTTCAACTGCAAGCACCCGCATCGCAGCTCACAGTGGGTATCAGGGGTGGCAAGTGGTACAGATACATGCAGACCACACACACACACACACGCGAGCGCGCACACACACACACACAGAGTAATAAAAATTTCCCAGTTGATGTGCACACCTTTAATCCCAGCTCTTGAAGAGTGGAGCCAGGTAGATCCCTGAGATCTAGGCTATCCTGATCTACAAAGCAAGTTCCAGGGCAGCCAAGGCAGCCAGGGCCGCACAGAGAAACCCTGTCTCCAAAAACCAAAACCAAAACCAAAACCAACAACAAAAAAGATTTTTCCAAACAAACAAAAGAACCCAAGGAAAATAGAGAGCCCTAGAAGAAATCTGTACAAATCTCAAATCAAGGACTCTTTAAATATGCTCGTGTGTGGGAATGAACAAAAAGTCTTTATGCATAGAACCTGTTACTGGGCCCTAGACGAGCAGCCTACCTGGATCGTCCAGGTACCCATCGTGAATGTCCTTCTAGGAACAAAGCAGAGAGAGAGATGCCCAGGCCCGACCCCACTTCTGCCCAGGCCTCCACATAAAAGACAGCAAAGTCAAAACCTTGATTTTGCATTGGGGACTTCATGTGGATCTCTACAGCTTTAACAGACAAGGTATGACGGTTTATTACAGCATCCACAGGGAATTAATACAGCACCTAAGAAACAGTCAGACAGAGAAGTATCTGACTTCTAGAGTTGCTCACCAGGAAACCCAGTAACAACACTGGTTCAAATCCCATTGGGCTTTAACAATGTACTTAGCCTTCCATACTGGCCCAACCCAGGGCCTAGAAGGACCCATGGAGGACACAGTGGGCCAGGAGGACCCATGGAGGGAGATACTGGGCCGGGAGGACCCATGGAGAGCACACCAGGACAGGAGGACCCATGGAGGACACACTGGGCCAGGAGGACCCATGGAGGACACAGCGGGCCAGGAGAACCCATGGAGGACACACTGGGCCAGGAGGACCCATGGAGGACACAGCGGGCCAGGAGAACCCATGGAGGACAAACCAGGTCAGGAGGACCCATAGAGGACACACCAGGCCCAGGCGGCACCGATAAAACAAGTACTTAGAAGCTGCTTTTGCTAAAAAGCAGATGCCTCACTTGAGCCCATGAGATACCTAAAAGGCAGGACAAAAGCCTTCATTTTGTGCCTGTCTCCTTTACTGTGGGTCACTTGCTTACCTGGAAAGGTCTTCGTGTTAATCACTCAAGCACTGTCCCCTTTTAGAGTTAAGAGGTTGGAGATATTCACTATCTCTTTTTCCTCTTGAGTCACTCTGGATTATAGAACAAGAGGACTTCAAGGGACAGTCCCTCTCAATTGTGGGACATGATCTATGAGGGTGAGGCCATACCACGGAACACCCAACTTGTCCTGTCAATCACTATGAAGCCCTTTGGATCCTCTTGCAAGACCAAAGCCATGGCCACTGAAACCATACCCAATCCGGTATTATTTACGCTTCCCTCTTGTTCCTTTCTCCTCTGTTTAAACCTAAAGCTTGTGTCAGCGTTCCAGTGATAGACTTGAGGGGACCACAGTGTCACATTGAACAAACCTGCTTTTCACAGTCCCTTGTCTCTGTAATTAGAGTCTTGGGACAGATGGCTGAGCCTTGCTTGGTGGGGCTGCTGGAGGGCAGGCTCTGACTCTAACTCTAGTCACACTAACACAAGTATAGACCCCGGCGGCGTGAGGTGAGGGCGGCCTTGCTCTTCTGGGCTGAGCAGACAGAGCCCTGCACAGCTGTGTCCTATCTTAGTCCTTCTTGTGGCCCTGGACAATAGAGATACTGACAGACCTGAAGATGTGAAGACGTGGGGGCCTGGTCCAGACGCTGAATGTCTAAATGGCTGTATGGCCATTGTGAGGAAGAAGAAATGGATTTCTTTTTGGTGGAGGCAGGGGGCTCAAAGAGCAGAATCAAAGCATCACGGCAACCACTGCCCAAGAAAGATTTCTGGCTCAGCATAAGGAAGAACTTTCTAACAATGAGTCTACAGAGAGTGGGGTCACAGTGCCCAGTGGCCTGTCAGGTCCAAGGAGATGGCTGGGTGTGAGGGGAATTTCTGCACCACACAAAGGAAGTGCTTGACCGGCTCCCTAGTGGGCAGGCCTGGAGGGTCTGTGACTAAAATATCCTTTAAGTATGTGTGAATTTAGGCTTTGGGCAGAAGACAAGGCATGTCCTCACTTTTATTATTACTGGCTTCCGTGAAAAACTAAGGCAGAAACCCCCAGAAATGAGCCTCTGAAAGAAACAATCAATTCTTCCTACCCCATATACAAAACAAGCAAACAAACAAACAAACAAACAAAAAAACCCCAAGCAAACAAACAAAAAACCATTTCCTGACCCCAGAGGGGAAGAAGGCGGAAATGCAGCTCTAGGCAGACATCACTTTCCAATCTGACCAGCAGCCGACAAACAGCGCTTGCACAGGTGCCTGAGAGCCACGCACAGCCCGAGTTTGACGTTCTTTTCCCAGGAATACCAGAGAGAGCAAACACTCAGTTATCTTCAGAGGAAATAAAGAGCATCCCTCTTCTTGACCCTGCTTAGCTTTTCAGATGAATTCATGTGCATTCAAGGTGGTCTGGCTACAGATCACCTTTCTGAATTCTGTGTTTACAACGGACACAGCAAAGAAGCAACTTGGCAATTTAACATATTGATATGTAAATTAGCCATGGGATGGGTGTTTTGGAGGGAGATGGGTCGTAGGGAAGATTAAGAGTCTGTAGCCCACACCTGGTCCTTATTCTGGACAGGAAGTACAGCATTTCATCTGCCTGCACATCTGTCTTCTCTTAAGTCAAAAATCTCAGAGAAAGGAGCACTGTTACATCCGGATGAATTCCTCTGAAGCTCTTTCCATTCAGGATTTTGAAAATTTGCCATGTTGCCCTTTTACAGAATCTTCTGGGTCCTCAGATCATTCCTCAAGAGAGGTCAAAAGAATACACTTTCATATTTCCATATTTCCTGCCACCTCTTGTCTAGCCTGGGAAGTGAGTGTATGTGTGTGTGTGTGTGTGTGTGTGTGTGTGTGTGTGTGTGTGTGTGTGTTCTCTTTCTTCCAAAAGAAGCAGCATTGAGGGCGCACGTCGTTCAGCAGCTGGCTCAGGGGATGATTGGAAGCACCATCTTTAATCACTGCAAGTATCAGATGAGTCTGTGAAAACATCATGTCCCATCAGTGAAAATAACAGCTCCGGCTCCATATCGACTGGCAAAGCACCAAACAGGGCTTCTCACTGTCCCTCAGGCAGAGACTTAATCTAAAAACAAAGCAAAACAAACTGTCCTGTTTGCAGAGCTGCAGAAAGGGATCTGCGCTTACCCAAACAAACGTAAGCTGCTGCTGCTGCTGCTGCTGCTGCTGCTGCTGCTGCTGCTGCTGCTGCTGCTGCTGCTGCTTCCATGAGCCTTAGACTTGATTGTGGATGCATTAGATTATAGTAACAATGCAACAGCATGCATTCGTCAAAACTGTGTGTCCTGGATGGCACTAGCACACAGGCATAGATGGTATCTGAAAGGTTACTGGATCAGGTCTTTCGGCACAGTAAAGAATGCTTTTTATGGGCAGGCAAGCTGGTTCCGTGGGTAAAGGTGCTGGCTGGGAAAACTCAGTAATTTGCGTCCCCTCCCCTAATAATGAATTTTTGGAAAGAACGTTCTTTATAATATTATCGTTCAAAGCTGGAAGATCCAAACGCACACAGCATAGCTTATTTAAAATAGGTCACATTGAAAAAGCTAAATTCAAAATTCCTCAAATTTGAGGCAGCATCAACTCCTCACTGAATGAGGCCCTAATTTAGAGTGAGTTCAGCTGAGGACCACACATAGCCCTTATGCAGCAGGAGTGTGCTTCTAGCTTCCCGCACACCACCTCTGATGTCAATCTTGAGCAGCCAGAGTGTGATGGGGCTAGCACTAGGGCTAGGCAAGTGGAAGGAGGGTGTGGTGGGCGGGGAGAAGCGGGGCACCACACCTGCCACTCCGGGCCTTCTTCTGGTTGGTCTCTGTCTGCACAGGCAACTGCACACAAAGTCTTTCAAGCAACCGCTTCTCCATGAGCAGTAGCAAGGGCCAGAGGAGATCAGGGGTTGATGGACGCCCTAGACACAGCAATTAGAAAGACAGCTTCCAAGGGGAAGCAGGACTTGAGTTTGGTCTTCACCAAGTATAGCCAAGACTAGCCAAGACCACTCAGGCTAGGCACATGCCAGGCAGAGATGAGTTAAGAGGGCCAAGGCCTAGCTGTGGGGGAGGGACTAAGAACGGAGGACAGGGGTGAAGGAGGAGGGTGTGTGTCTTGTCTATGAAGCCGAGGACTCTGAACTTCCAGCACGAGACCACATGAGGTCAATGAGAAAGGACAGGATGTGATCAGAGCCACGCTTGAGTAAGAAATGGCAGAAGCCCGCTATCCAGAGTGAGCCTGCAACGATGGGAGGTTGGAGAGACTTTGGAAGTTAAATGCCAGGGCGCAATGAGTACAAGAAAGAAGGAATAGTCAAAAGGACAAGGTCATAGGTGATCATCCTCAAAGTGCTAGATTCGCCTGCCCCCTGCTGTGGAGTCTCCAGCCTGGGAGAAAGAGGGGGTAATGACCATGAGTATCCTGAGGCCAGGAGGCAGGGAGACGGATTTGGTGGCAGGGTTGGTACTGCCAGGCACTCAACCCCTTTCTCTTCATATATCGGTGCACAACTAACTTATAGTAAGAAAGGGGAAGATGGATAGGGAACAGAGGAAGGTGACAGAGGGTGGGGCATGAAGAGAAAAGGAAGTGGGGGTGAGAGAGAAGAAAGGCAATGGAGACAGAGAGAGGGGACAAGACATCCAGAATGTCTACTGAGCATGCGGTTTCCCAAACACAGCAGCAGCAGCTTCCAGTGAGGGCTGCAACCTGTTGATCCCTCTCCGAACTCCTGTCGTGGTTCTCCACTGCAGGCCGGGAAATCTCAGTGCAGAATGTGCACAGTAACTGTGGGAATAGCATCTGGGCAGACAGCCCATCTCATTCCTGAACACACCGAGACCCCCAGGCCTTGGGACATGCTGTTCCTTCTACCTGGGACACTCCCTTCGCCTCTTCTATTTGGTGTTTATCACTACAGGGCACTCAGACGGAGCACTTTTTGTCTGTTTGCTCGTTGGTTTTTAAACTGGTGGTTAGGGAGATGGCTCAGCAGTTAAGAGCAGTTGCTACTCTTGCAGAGAACCTGAGTTCAGTCCTCAGAATCCACATGGTGGCTCACAGCCATCCATGACTCCAGGTTCAGGGGACTCAATGCCCTCTTCTGACCTCTGGGGCCACCAGGCATATACACGTAATACACAGACATACAGACATGAAAGCAAAATACACACATAAAATAGACCTAATACGTATATAATTTATTTTGCTTGCATGTGTGTAAGTGCTCATGTGCAAGCATTTGCGGGAGAGCACACACACACAAACACACACACATACACACACATACACACACACACGTGAATGCATCATGGCATGCACATGACAGTCAACGACAACTTTTGGGAATTGCTTCTCTCTTTCCACCATGTGGGCCCCAGGAAAGTGAACTCAGGTCATCAGACTGGGCAGCATGTCCCTTTACCTTGGGAGCCACCATTCCAGCCCCCTCTCTATGTACCCTATATGTATCAACACATTTAATTCTCACAACAACCTTATCATTCACTCTAGCGAGCAAACAAGGAATCACAGAAGATCAAATAACCTGGAGCTGCTGAGATGAATCAGACTAAACATGTTCCTTGCTACCAAGTCCTACAGCCTGAGTTCAATTCACATGATGGAAGGAGAAAACCAACTCCCACAAGTTGTTTTGTCCTCTGACCTTCATATCCACACTGTGGCGCGTGCACACACACACAGTTTTTTAAAATACTAGATAACCTAAAGGAAGAATATATGTAGAGTAAGGACTATAGGCAAATCTAGGCAGTGTGGCCCCAATCTGTACTCTCTTCCAGGAAGCTTCAACACAGCCCCTTCCCAGCTCCTTTGGGGACTACACAAGCATCCCTAATGTTCCCATGATCCTTCACTTTCTCTCATACTGCCCTAAGTATTTCCTTCCCGGCATAAACTGCAACTGCCTTATGTATGTATTTTGTTGTTTAGTCTGTTTCTCAGACCAGAACATAAACCTCAACAAAGCAGATACCTTGCCTCTTGTATTCCTAGAATAATTCTCTGGTTCATGGTAGCCACCCTGTGAATAACTACTGAATGAACAGGGAGGGAGTGCATAGGAACTGTTGTGCTAAGCAGAGCAATACAGTGGCGAGTGCTATTCCCCACCATTTGTCCCTTTCTTCTTTGATCACTGTCAATGTTCAGCACCCTACACAAAAGCAGAAGGGAGCCGCGGCCCAGTTCCCAGCATATATGGACAAAGTTGACGTACTTATAACTGGCTGTCAAATCCTTCTGCCTGGGTCCTTGAGCACACAGTGATAAGCTTGTGGGAGGCAAGGGTTGAGGCTTCTGATTTAACCCATCTGTAACCCCCACCACTTTTAGTATTTACAGGACACTAGAAGCTACTCATGACCGTATCAGATCAGATAACAAGTGCCCATCTCTGGGATCAGGAGGTTCCCTGAGAATGAACGCACTGTCACGGGACTCTACCCTGGTAGAAAGGTTCTAAGTCAACGCAGAAACTAAGACAAAGACACTATGTTTATATCCCGCGAGTGCACAGCAACACGCTGAACTTGCTGCCCATGAACACGCCATGGAGGGAACCAACGCTGACCAAATGCCTGTTATATACAAACACCATGCTAGGCACATCTACCTAGGATCTATCTTGTGCATTGACAATTATCTTTAATTTCATTTGATAAATGAGTTAAGTGAAAGTCAGAGGACCCAAATCCCACAGCCAGTGGAGACCAAAGCACTTCTGCCTATCCTCAGCTCTCAGAGGGCTCTGCCTGCTCTGCACTTCCACTGGACTCCATGCTCCCTACTGACCTAAACTTTGCTAGCCAATGCTCAGCCAACTCCTTTCCTTGAAAATGGCCTCCCTGCTGAGATCCTTGCCTTCCTTCTACCTTCCTGGATGGCAGCTCCTCCAATTCCCCAGCTGGAATTCACAGTCAATTTGCACAAGTCCCAAGAGATGAAGTCCAGAAACCCCACGGTGTAAGTTTATTCTCCTCACAAGAACATGCAGTAGTTTTCCTCATCTCTTCCCCAATGAGTGCTCCAGAACCAAGCACTAGAGGATGAAGAAGGGTTGACAAGCTTGTGTTTGAATGCCTCTGGGGGGGGGGCAGGGACAAATTTGTCTCTAATTCAGAGTAGCACTTGGGAAAGGCAAACACAAGTATCACAACCCCACCCAGTCACAAAACTCATTCTCCCCAGCCTTCTGACTTCATAAGGCTTGAAACCTAAAACCAGCATGTCTAGGAAGGAAATCAAGCAAAATTGCTTCCATGAGACGTCTCACTGGGGGAGAGACTAACTGCAGCACAAGATATCGGACAGAGGAACAAAACTCACCTTCTACCACACATGGTCAGGTATCTCGTCCTCAACTTTGCTCCGGCTACATCAGAATTAACCGATCCCAGAAGTCAAGACATGTCCTTTCTGAACTGTCCGCCTCTGAAGCCCCACGTACATATACACACAACACCCACCAGAGGATTCCTGATTTAGAGTGAGCCTCCATGTCCTGAATTGTAAAACATCTCAACCTCCCCTCAGACTGGAAATAAGCATCCACTAGCCTCCTTCGGGGCCCTACAACAGTGCATTATCTTCCTCCCTCAATTTTGTGAGGTTTTGGCAAAAAAAAATAACCGCCTCACAAACAGAAACATTTCCTGATCTATAAGCCACTTTGAAAACAAATCATTATGCCGTTGAATATTTTATGATGGGCCAATGCACTGGAGGAGGCAAGGCGCGCTTTCACCAACCCTTGCCATGTCTATTTTGAGACTCCTAGAGCAAACTCCAAATGCTTCCTTTATTTTTCCAAACACCAATTTGTAAGTGCTGGATAGATTCTTGATGGATTTAATGGCTCCACCCAAACTGACCCTGCAAGGCAGAGCTCAGAGACTCCCCTTCGGTAGAGTTTACAGTAACCTACCTCAATGAACATCTCACTACTTTTCACCCTGCCTTAGAGGCGCCAAAATCAGTCCTAACCCATGGACTTACCCAAGGTCACACGGCCTGGCTGGCCCCGGGACCCCTAGCCCTTGGAGGTCCTCCATTTCCAGAGTCTATCTCCACACCCATCCCTAAACTCAGTCAAGGCTGCTGCGGGTTAGGGGCGTCACCCCTCCCCCCAATACTGACTTATATGCAGCTCTCCAGCATTTCTCTCCACTCCCCAAGAGCTCTGGAGCTGAAACACTCTCCCGGCACCCCTCCACTCAAAACAGAGCGATACAAGCATGACGCTTCAGTAGATCGTCCAGGCAAACAGCTCAACCCACTCTGGTCCAGGTGTGGCAGTCAAGACCGGACAGGCAGGGCTCATCTGAGGTCACTAAGAAAGTTGGCGCTGGCCGCGGCCGCACCTGAACCCAGGTCTACCTCGCGGCTGGTCGCTCCTCCCACAACTACACCGTGCAGACCTCGAAAACTTAAGGCACACGGAGCCCATGCACAGAGTTAACCATTGCAGGTCCCAAGCAAGCCGGCGGCCACGCCACGGACGCCGGGAGAGGGGACACGAGAAGCGGTGCGGGTCACCCGGGAGCACGGCGTGGAGGGCGGCGTGGAAGAAGCCGAGAAACAGCTCCCAGAGACGCAGGCCTGGGTTGTGGGGACCCAGGTCCTCCCCAAAACTTTGCGGCGGTGTGGGGGGCCTCGCCCTTACCTGAGGAGGAGGCGCCGCCCGCGTGCACGCGGAGCCGGCGGGAGCAGTAGCTGGGGCGCCCCGCCCAGCGGCGGCCACGGTAGCGGGCCAGGCTCGGGCAGCGGCTCGGCTCGGGCTCGGCTCGGGCTCCGCCTCCCAAGCGGCCGCTGCAGCCCGAAGGGGGTGAGGCCGGGCCCGGCTGCGCCCGCGCCGTCTGGCGGCGGCAGGTGCTGAGGCTGCAGCTGCGGGGCCACCAGCTGCCGGCGCCGCGACCCCCGCCCCGGGGGAGGAGCCCCACGCACCGCCCACGCGGGCTCCGGAGGTCCTGGGCCGTCGCAGTGGGCGGTCCTGCTCCTACCCAGACCCTGCCTCCGCTGGCCTTCCCCAGCTCACCCGCCTGGGGGACATGCGGCGTCCCCACGGGAACACTGAGGCTGGGAAGGGAAAGGGACACCCCAAGGTCACCCAGGCCAGCAGCCTGAGCTGGAACCCGGAATGACCCCCCTTCTAAGCTCTGGCTTCCCAGCTCTCTTACCCTGCGGTAGGAGACCCTGGGGAACACAGAGGGTCTTTATACTTCTCTTGTCTTCCAACCCTGGGCCCCCAGTCTCTCCTGCTGAGGACAGTGGAAGAGAGTGGGCTCACTTTAGGCACTGCTGACCACTACCCCTGCCTCTGCCCAGAGTAGCTGTACCCCGCAATCTTTCTATTCTCTGGCGGGGGAGCGGGGACTCTGGAAATCTAGAAGTCCTAAACTGTTGAGATACACTGGGTCTCTGCTCGAATATCCCTTCTGATCCCCACCCCACCCCGGCATCCCCAGCTGAGTAACCCAGTTCCGGTGTTACAATTCTACCACCTCTTTCCCCATGCAAGTCTCTTAAGATAGACTAGCTAGCTACATTTCCAAGCTTATGCCATGCTAGACACTGGAGAAGCGGCCTCCAGAAAAACAGGGGGGTCCTTGTTTCCTAGTACAGTCTAGCCGATTGAACAAAGTGCTGATCTAGTGCCCATAGCACCATCCCGCCTACTGAAGGCCTGCTGGAGGGGAAGCCCTCTGAACAACTGGGGTTGACCAACTGGAGTGTGGGAAAGCATTCCAGGCAGAGGAGTGGAACAAAGCTCTCCTGATATTGCGGCTTTCCCTGAAACAGGAGCAGAAGGGAGAATTGAAGGGTTAGAGGAGGCTATTCCTGGTCAGTCTACTGTGCTATATCCGGGACGCTGATTCATGGGAGGAGTTTGGAAGATGGAAGGGGTTGCTGCCAGATTATCAAATTAGACCACTCTGGGAATCAAATGGAGTGCAGACAGACAAGATCCCTAATCCAAGGACAGGTGGGCCAAGCAACAGGTCAGCCCTCGGCCTGGATGAAGACATACATAAACTCCAGCATCTGCCAGTTCCCTAGCCTGCAGTCTCAAACCCAGGCCCCCCCTCTTATAAGTGGCTCCATCTTGGAAGACCCCTTTGCATGGGCTAATAAATCCTATGCCTCTCTTCCCCATTCCTGTTTTAGACAGGTATTATACAAAATTATGACCCAGGGTTACCACCACTGGGAGAAGTGGGGAGAAAGAGAAGATTCAGAAGCATGGTGGGTATAAAGTCAGCTTTAAGAAAATTAAGTGTATTTTGCAATAGCCTATGAACCAACAATTTACAGTAAAGTTTAATTGAAAGACTGTGCTGTAGATAAAGATTAATAACTAAATTATGTGCACAGTCCCGATTAAACACCAATCAGGGCACTTGTCACACAGGAAAATGAGAACCCAGGCTTGTTGTCCAACAAGAACAAGATTTCCCATCAGGTCTGATCCTGCCCTTCACAATTTCCTAGCTGCCTAGGTCACTAGTGAGTGTCTTTCAAACAGGTCATCGTTGACTACAGAGGCCCTGCTCTGTGTGGGATGCCGTTCTGTACTCTCATCCCTGACAGCCTGCTGCACTGTTTCTCCCTCATCCACCATCCTGGTGGATCCCCTTGGCCTGAGGGACGTTTTTCTCCTTTCACCCTTATGGGGCAATTCTTTCTAAATTTTATTAGAAGGTGTTCATTGTGCAATGCTGCGCCAGGCTTCATTAGGATGTCATTCATATCCTCTGACCATAGTCACCACCCATCACTCTTCCATTCTCCTTTCAAGTCCTCTCTCTCTCTCTCTCTCTCTCTCTCTCTCTCTCTCTCTCTCTCTCTCTCTGCCAATGGTCTCGAATTTTCAAGTATACACGCATGAATAGAATCTACCTTTTACATAAGAGGTTTCATTTATCTTTCTGCATCTGACTGGATCTGACTGGATCTGACTGGCATGGGCTGTGTGACTCAGGTCAGGCAGTTCTTCTGTGCTCCAAACCCAGACATGAAAACACCTGCTGAGGGGTTGGGGATTTGGCTCAGTGGTAGAGCGCTTGCCTAGAAGCAAAAGGCCCTGGGTTCGGTCCCCAGCTCCGAAAAAAAGAACAAACAAACAAACAAAAAAAAAAAAACCTGCTGAATTCCCGAATGGCTCTCCAGGGCCCCAGGCTCAAACTTGCATCTTTCCCCTAAATTATGTTTCTCTGTTTCTCTGTCTCTACTTGTAGTGGTGCCATCTTCCTAGAGGCACCAAACCCCAAAAACAAATAGACTACTCTCCCTGTACCTCATCCTGAATGGTTGTTAAATCCAGTTTACCCTGTGTCCTTAACACGTCTCTTACACACAATTTCCCCTCTCCGTCCTATTGCCCTCGCCTCAGTTTACATAAGCCTAACTTTAAGGAAAGAGAGAGAGAGAGAGAGAGAGAGAGAGAGAGAGAGAGAGTATAGTAACAGGCTATTTCAAGTCACCTGACATGGGTACTGGGAACTGAACTCAGGTCCTCTGCAAGAGCAGTACACACTCTTAACCACTGAGGAGGCTGTCATCCAGCTCAGTCTCATTGCTTCCCACCAAGGTTGTCATCATACCTCCTGCCTCACCAATCTCTCCTTCCTCCTTCCAGTGCGGCCACAGTATCTAAACACAGACCTGGCAAGTTGCCTCTTCTGTAGCCTTGGCTGTCCTGGAACTCACTCTGTAGACCAGGCTGGCCTTGAACTCAGAAATCTACCTGCCTCTGCCTCCCAGGTGCTGGGATTAAAGGTGTGAGCCACCACGCCTGACAATTTATGCTCTCCTACAGCTGCAGACCCATTTCTACTCACTGCACACATGACCACCAAACACCTATGTTCCCAGGCTATGTCATGCAGCCAAAGACATGAGCTAATGTAGACTCGAGGCAAGGTATCTGTGTTCAAATCCCAATGCTGCTACTGTTTTAACCCTGTAAAATTTGGGGGGAAAGTTCTAGAACCTCACTTCTGAGTTTCTTCCTCTGGAAAGGGAGTATAACAGGAATGCCTACAACATGGCAATGATCTAAATTCTGCTTTGGAGCAGGGGGATTGCTTGTTAGCCAGTGCTGTCAATTTTAACTGCTTACAACTGTGTGGTTTGCTCTGTTTACAGAGAGGGAATCTGAGACTCCAGTAAGTACCTTACCTAAAATTAAAGCAACTGCCCTGACATTCATACAGGATGCAGAATTTCTCACAAAGACTTTGCAGAAGTGCTTTCCTCCCTGTAGGAGTCCTCCTCAGTTCCCCACCTCTGCCTTGCCTGATAGACAAATTCTTCATCCTGTAGCTTGAGGATTCCCTCAAGCCCCCAGTCTCCCTTTGTGCACCATCAAACTTGGGCACATTTGTGTACACGAGTGCGCGCGCGCGCACACGCACACACACACACACACACACACACACACACACACACTAATGTGGTTTGCTAGCATATCTGTCTTCTTGGGACCCCTTGAAAAAGATAATTCCTTATTATTTTGTCTTCCTAGTATTCCATAAATATTTCTGAGTGAATGAATAACTCAGCAAGTATTATATACATGTATACACATGTACACACATACATACATATACATCGTATACATATACATAGTCCTCAAGGTTTGGCCCTAACAGCTGCCATTTCAGTATCAATCCCTCCCAGTCTCCTCTGTCACCCAGAAGTCTTTTCTGATGAGAGGACCAGCCTTGGATGAGGCTGTATTCTCACAGGAAGAGACAGCAGGACTGACGTTTGCTTGTGCCTTGTCTCCCTCAGATGCTGTTCCTCTTCTGGTGACACCATGTAATAATCCATAATGAGACCATGTTGCATCTCAATGAGACTTCCTGACTAAAACATCTGAGTTTTAATTTATTTCCTATAAGTACCATTTCAGCCCAAAGTCTGCTCTCTCCACAGCAGTGAGGGCGCAGTTTGTCATCAGCTAAGTGCCTGTACCTTCTTCCCTTAATCTCTATTAATCTTCCTTGCATCCAAATGCTCCTAAGAGTGGACTTAAGAGGGAGCATCTCTATACAATTTCCTCCTTATGACGCCCAGCTCTTCCTGACTGCACATCTATTGTTCCCAAAATAGAAGAGTTTACTGCTTCAAATTTCAGCTTCACTGTCTGCAGAGATCTGGGATGAGGAGTAGTCTTCATGATGACCAAATTTCATAGGGTTTAAAGAAAACCACGACCCTGCCCTTCTGGGTGAAGTAGTGTTTGGTTTAATTTACAAGTTACAATGCAAGCATACTGGTGATGTTAAATGCCTTCCCATCAAAATGTTGAGAAGCAGGAGAGGTGGGAGAAACCACAGTGGCTTGAAGTAGGACCAAAAGAGAGATGCCATAGGTTCTTCTGCTTGCTTAAACCCTCTCATGCTTGGGGGCTCAGCAGAGAGGAATAGAGTTTAATGATCCTCTAGGTCTCTTTCAGATCTGAATAGCAAGATTTCTCAGTGGGTTTTCAACCTGTCGTTCATTCACTCCTTCAGCCTTGCTGAGTGCCCGTCATGGACTTAAGCCCCTTGAAGAGGATAATTTTATTATAGAGTCACACTGGATAAGGAATCCTGTAGTTTGGCTAATATTCAAACTTCTCTCAATGAAGAACCATAATAAAGGCCATTGCGTTGGAGAACTAAGACCCACGAACTATTAAGAGCATTGCAGGAGACCATTAGGAAAAGCTCGCTCTCATGCAGTCAGAGTAGAACACAACTTTAATTTCACCCTCAACACCGAGGGAGAAGGGTGCTCAGTTCAAGGCCAGCCTGGGCTACATAGCAAGATCGTGTCACAGCAACCAAAAGAATCACCTCTGTATGAGATCCACGCCAGAGTTCTAGACCCTGGCTCTCCCTTCCTTGCCATGCGGCAAGTCACTGCTCTGAGACACAGCTTTTCCTCTATAAAAAGAAAGAAAGGCATCTGATGACAGCCCAGCCCCTGGGAACCCTTTGTTGACTGATTCTTTGAGATTAAGGGAGCTGGAGTTAATGGAGTTAGTCACAAAGAGAGGTGCTGCTATGCTCAGAACAAGCCAGTTGTCATGAAGATTGGCCTGAGGATAGGAATTATTGCTCCACAGGGAGAGATGCTGGTGTTAAAAACAACAGCTCTTACTCCCCAGATTGTAGAATGAAGACACATCCCTGCTCCCTTCTTAAGAATGACTCATCTAGCCCTAAAATCCGGGGAACAGAGTTAGACCAGCAAGTCCCCGTTATAGCTTAAATGGGAAGGCTCCCCACAGGCTCCTGATTTGAATGCTGATTCTCCCGATGGCAGCACTTCCTGTCTGAGGGGACCTTTAGAAAGGAGGTCCCTCCGGGTGGCCTTTGGATGCTGTAGGTTGGCCCCTGGTGCCGCCATGCTCTCTGCTTTCTGGTTCGCTGAGATTTGAGCAACTGTGTCCACCACACGCTGCTACAACCATGTTGTTCTGCCAAGGGCAGGAGCCGTGCCACCATGGGCTGAAATTTAAGAAACCGTGAGCTAAAATTAACATTTCCTTCCTTAAGTTGATTCCGTCAGGCATATGGGTCACAGTGATAGGAAAGTAACGAGTCCACTATCATTTGGGGTTTGGTTTTGTTTTGTTTTGCTTTTTGTTTGTTTTTTGTTTTTTCAAGATACGTCTTCACTGTGTATCGCTGGCTATTCTGGAAGGTAGCTCTATAGCTCAGGCTGGCTTCAAATTCAGCGATCCACCTGCCTCTGCCTCCCAGTGCTGGAATGGAAGGTGTGTGCTGCTGAACCCGCATACTACACCCTTCTTAATAAACTGCTCAGTCTTCTGTACCCACACCTCCCTAATAACCCACCGCAGGCACCCAGGAAAGTGGGTCTGGAGTATGTATCTCCTTTCTGGATTGCTTTCTTAGTGCTCACACAAGCCTATCTACTTATTTTTCTTCCCTTGATGCTCCCTGCTAACACTGGGATTCTAATCTATTGCTAATGCCATGGACTAGATGACTCAGACACAGAAGGAGACTTGGGGACATTTGCAGAGTTGAGAATGACTCTCACAACTTAAGAAAACATTCAAGGACTTTATGGCTCTCCCCAGATGTATTTTGATCCCATTCCTCTGATCATAGATTCTCCAGTGTTTGGGGGACAGTGCTGAGTATAAAGGAATGGATTCTGCATTTCCTGCACTGTCTTTTTTAAACTCGTCTCCTCGTTCAATGTTTGTGAGACCAGCTCCCAGGAATGCATGCCTGAGAGGTTGTGGTAACTCTCTTGTGTTCCTAATGAGGTCTTGCCCACTACCCATAGTCCTTTTTCTACAGGGAATTCTGCTCTGGATATATTGGGTAATGGCTAATTCATACCACAGGCTTCCTCCCTACCAACCCTAGCAACAGATGCTACTGTCTCCAACACTACATTTTTTTTTAAGATTTATTCATTTATTATATGTAAGTACACTGTAGCTGTCTTCAGATACACCGGAAGAGGGCATCGGATCTCTTTACAGATGGTTGTGAGCCACCATGTGGTTGCTGGGATTTGAACTCAGGACCTCTGGAAGAGCAGTCAGTGCTCTTAGCTGCTGAGCCATCTCTCCAGCCCCCAGCACTACATTCTAACTGCCTGTACCTTCCAAGGAATTTTACAGTTAACACCCCAAGACAGAGGGGTCCTCCTCTTACACTCTCTCTTACAGTCTCTCACCAACTCCTTGAGTTATGCAGGACAAGTACCCTGATCC
This sequence comes from Rattus norvegicus, assembly GCF_021556685.1. NCBI lineage: Eukaryota > Metazoa > Chordata > Mammalia > Rodentia > Muridae > Rattus > Rattus norvegicus. The sequence goes on along the minus strand of NC_141538.1, from coordinate 64,707,340 downwards.
CCATCTTACAAATGAAGAAAGTGAGCTAAGATCAGAGAGGTCAAATTTCTGCATGAAGTTGCAGAGCTTGCTATGGAATTCTTTAAGAAAATAAAAAAAGAGATTCAAGCAGAGATGGAAAAGAAGTTGTCAGAGTAAGGGTTCTTTCTGGGGAGGGAACTTGAGTTCTCTGCAAGAGCAGCAGGTAACTGCTGAGGTAGCTCCAGCCCCCCCCCCCCAGGTCATTTTCAAATATAAACATTTCATCCATTCATGGTGACAAACATCTATAATTCAAATACTCGGGAGGCCAAGGTATCAGGATTGTGAGTTGGAGCTCAATTTAAGTCAGGAAAAGAAGGTGAAGAAGGAGGGGGAGGAGGAGGAGGAAGAAGAAGAGGAGGAAGGAGAGGAGGAGGAGGAAGGAGAGGAGGAGGAGGAGGAGGAGGAGGAGGAGGAGGAGGAAGAGGAAAAGAAAAACTCACCACTTCCAAATGGAAGTGAAAATCAGAGTGAACACCACGGGAGACTAATTCAGTGATCTGCAGGAGGGGGGAGAAGCACCTCACAGTCTAGGCAAAGCACAAAGGCAAAGCAATAGCAAACACTGACAACTCTGCTGTAGCCAGAAGACCCACTAATAATGAAAGTCTCAAATGGACCAAAACTAACAAGGACATAGAGTTGTCACAAAAAAAAAAAAAAAAATCAAAGTAAGCACTTATGCTGGCTGGTTTTGTGTGTCAACTTGACACAAGCTGGAGTTATCAGAGAAAAGAGCCTCAGTTGAGGAAATGCCTCCATGAGACCCAACTGTAAGGCATTTGCTCTATTAGTGATCAAGGGGGGGAGGACCCAGCCCATTGTGGGTGGTGCCGTCCCTGGGCTGGTGGTCCTGGGTTCTATAAGAAAGCAAGCTGAGCAAGCCAGGGGAAGCAAGCCAGTAAGCAGCATCCCTCCGTGGCCTCTGCATCAGCTCCTGCCTCCAAGATCCTTTGTGATGAACAGCAATGTTGGAAGTGTAAGCTGAATAAACCCTTTCCTCCTCACCTTGCTTCTGGGTCATGGTGTTTGTGCAGGAATAGAAACCTAGACTAAGACAGCACTTTAAAAACTCAAGTTACAGGGTTGGGGATTTAGCTCAGTGGTGGAGCGCTTGCCTAGCAAGTGCAAGGCCCTGGGTTCGGTCCCCAGCTCCGAAAAAAAAAGAAAGAAAGAAAGAAAGAAAAACTCAAGTTACCAAATAAAAATTCCCTGAGTTGTGTTAATTGAAAAGCACAGCCCTAGGGTGTCTAGTCCCAGGTAAAATGAGACGCCCCTGCCCTTCTAAACCCAGATAAAGTCTCTATAGTAATCTATAAACAGCACTAATGGAGATTCTGAACACTGCAGAGAGCACAAAAGCAAACACCTTCAGGACTCAGGGTGATGAACTCGTACATTATTTCCTCAACATTCCAGACGAAGTACTAAAGGAACCAAGCAGGGAGTACAAGCCGGAGAAGGAGGGTGAGAAAGAGACACACAGAGACAGAGACAGAAAGACAGGTCCTGATCTCGGTAGCCAAAGACATAGGAAAGGAAGCCTGACCAGACAGAATGGTTGCTGGCAATACCCCCATTCCAGCCAAGTACTATGGGGAAAGCGGCCTACGACCCTCCCCTGCCAAGCATTTTCTAAGCTATTTGTATTGTTTCATTTAATAACCCTAGGGGTTATATGAAATTAGCATTTCCCTTTATTTCATTTTGGTTTTTATTTTATGCATGTGTTCTATGTACCTGTTCATGAGGGCACACACAGATGTATAATGGCCTCTCATGTACGTGGAGGCCAGAGGACAACACTGGGGACCTTCCTTTTCTTCTTCACCTGAGTTTTTTTTTTTTTTCCTCTTTTTTCTTTTTTCTTTTTTTCAGAGCTGGGGACCGAACCCAGGGCTTTGCGCTTGCTAGGCAAGCGCTCTACCACTGATCTAAATCCCCAACCCCTTCACCTGAGTTTTTGAATCAGAGTCTCACTCTGTACCCGTAGCTGGCCTGAAACTCACTATATAGACTAGGATGACCTCAAATGCAAAGAGGTTTGCCTGTCTCGACTCTTGAGTACTAGGGTTAAAGAGGTGGCCACTATGGCCTGTCCATTCACCGTTTTTCTTTCTTTCTCTCTCTCTTTCTTTCTTTCTTTTTTTCTTTCTTTCTTTCTTTTCTTCCTTCCTTCCTTTCTTTCTTTCTCTCTCTCTTCTTCCTTCCTCCCTTTCTTTCTCTCTCTCTTTCTTTCTTTCTTTCTTTCTTTCTTTCAAAAAAGGCAGGGTCTCACTAGGTAGCCCAGACTAGCCTGAAACTCACCATGAGACCAGACTCTGGACTTGAATTCATAGAGATCCACCTGCTTCCGCCTCGGATGCTGGGATTAAAAGCAAGCCACTGGGGGTTTGACCAAGCTCCGGTGAGTGTATGGGCAACACAAATTGGACTTGGTATATTTTTTTCCTTCTTTCTTGAGGAAGGAGGTAACATAGGTGGGGGCTGGGCATGGGAAGACTGGGACATGAATGTGATTAGGGTTTATTATATTTGACTCCCAAGTAATTGATAAAACAATTTTTTAAAGCATACACCACCACACCCAGCTCATTCACCCTTTCTTTTGAGGCAGGGTCTCTGACCTAACCCGGACCTCATTGAAGCAGCTAGGCTCTGGGACCAATAAGCTCTCTGAAACTTTGTCTCAAACTCCCCTCCCCACCTCCCACTCTGGGGTTACAGATCTGAGCCACCACCACGTCTGGCTTTTTCCATGGGTTCTGGGATCCCGAACTCTGGGCCTTATGCCTGGTCAGCAGGTACCCTACAACTGAGCCCTCTCTCTAGCTTACGGATACGGCTAATGCCAATATCACCAAGGCCGCAACTAGTCAGCGGCTCTGGCTACCCACTGGAGGATACTAAAGAACGAATCCAGTGAACCCTCCGAAGTGAGAGAAGAGGCACATCTTCCAGGCAGAGAGCAAGCAGCCTATTGGAGGACAGGAAGGAAACTCAGCTGTGTGTTTTCAGTGTGCTGTTAACTATCACAGAACTGCAACGAGCAGGCACTGTGGTGTCTAGCTGGCCCAGGAAGAGACTCAGCAAAATTCAACAATTTGCTCAAGATCACCCAGCCAGCAGGCAACGGGGTCACAATTTACATTGGTTCTCACATGGCACCCTGACGGATCGACAGGCTAAAAATGGCCTTGGAGCATATTCCAACATTGTTGTCTCTGTCATGTTAGCTGCCCTGCAATGACCCAGAGAGTAAGACCTTTTTAAGACCGAGCTGGAGAAACGGCTTAGTGGTAAGAAGACTGGAGGTTTGTTCTCAGCACCCATGTCGAAGGGCTCGTGGGCGCCTGTGACTCTAGCTCCAGGGTCTCTGATGTGCACATGTAAACCACATAAATAAAATGAGTATACAACTCTTAAAAAGGAAAAGAAAGAGAACAAGGGGAAGGGAGGGAGGGAGGGAGGGAAGGAGGAAGGAATCCCTTAGAGAAAAGGCCCTGTCCTGCTCTCTGGGTTTATCAGCCCAGCCTGCCCAAGTCTCTACTACCAAAGAGAACACAGCCACAGCTGATTTCTCTAACTCTGGCCTGGAGGAGACAAGTACAAGCCTGCATGGTGAGAGATGAGGGTGGTACTTCCCCTCAACCCTAGTTCTGAGAGCTGGGCCCAGGGAATAACCCCCCAACTCCCCCCCACACACACACATCAAAGACAGAAACCAGCAGAGCAAGCTGAATGGAGAATGGGGTGGGGGTAGGGCTGGTATTTCTCCTTAGCCCTAAGTTCTGAGAGGCCCAGGGACCATTTTCTGCAGTGTTCTCTTCCTATCTCCTGCGTATAGCAGAAGAAAGGAGAATGACCTAGATTTTCTTAAAAACAAGGCTTTGTTCATGTTTCGCCACGATGTACTGTGGCACTGTGTTTCAGCCTGTTCTTTGAATCAGAGGAATGTTCTGGAAAGAATCTGGGCTGCTGGGTCAGACATGGCTTGAATGCTAACTTGAGCCCTTTCTAGCGTCGTGTCCTTGGACGAATGTAGGCTCAGTCATTTTCATCGACACAGAGATAATGCAGACCTCGATGGTGCTCTGAGGATCTGGGAGGGTGAAGCACGCACCCAGCGTGCCCGGAGCTTTCACTAAATGACAGTCTTCATTTTGCTCTTTTCAAACTCCCGGGTCCTCTGGTCTGCCTTGCACAGTCTATAAAGCTTGGATCTTTCCTTTTCCTTCTCTTGTTCTTATGCACACTTAGCGGTGTTAAAAGAGATGAGACTTCTTTCTTGCAAATCAAATACTAATGGCTCCATAGTAGAGCTGTTGGATCATGAAAGACCACACACTTATCAGCAACAGTGAAGACGTGTTTTCAAAGTGTCAGCACTGCTCAGTCAATATTGCACATGCTGATTGGCTTGAAAATAAATAGCAGGAGTTCACAAAGGTGACAAAGCAACATCTGCTCTGAAAGTTCAGCTTCACTAAAACTTTTTTGTTTTTTCTCCTCTCCAAAGAATAAGAATGCTTTTAGGAGCTTTGTGTTGCTAGACAAAGACAGTTTTCCTTTATAGACTTTGAGTCTTAAGAACCTGTAACTGAAGGGGCTCGAGACCCCATATGAACAACAATGCCAAGCAACCAGAGCTTCCAGGGACTAAGCCACTACCCAAAGACTATACATGGACTGACCCTTGACTCTGATCTCATAGGTAGCAATGAATAGCCTAGTAAGAGCACCAGTGGAAGGGGAAGCCCTGGGTCCTGCTAAGACTGAACGTGATTGTTGGGGGGAGGGTGGCAATGGGGGGTGGATGGGGAGGGGAACACCCATAAAGAAGGGGGGGAGGAGGGATTAGGGGGATGTTGGCCCATAAACCGGGAAAGGGAATAACACTCGAAATGTAAATAAGAAATACTCAAGTTAAAAAAAAAAAAAAAAAGAACCTGTAACTGAACTGAGAATGGGCTCCCCAATGGAGGAGTTAGAGAAAAGACTGAAGGAGCTGAAGGGGTTTGCAACCCCATAAGAAGAACAGCAATATCAACCAACCAGACACCACAGAACTCTCAGGAGCTAAACCACCATCCCAAGAGTACACAGGGATGGACCCATGGCTCCAGCCGCATTTGTAGCAGAGGATGGACTTGTCTGGCATCAGTGGGAAGAAAGGCCTTTGGTCCTGTGAAGACTCAATGCCCCAGTGTAGGGGGGAATGTCAGGACTGGGAGGTGGGAGTCAGTGGGTGAGTGGGGGAGCACACTCATGGAAGCAGGGGGAGAGAGCAGATTTCTGGAGGGGAAACTGGGAAAGGGGATAACATTTGAGATGTAAATAAAAAAATATCCAAAAGAAAAAATGTTGAGAGAGAGAAAGAGAGAGAGAGAGAGAGAGAGAGAGAGAGAGAGAGAGAGAGAGAGAGAATGAGAATATCTGTAGCTAGGGCTGGAGAGATGGCTCAATGGCTAAAAACACTGGCTGCTCTTCCAAAGGACCTGAGTTCAATTCCCAGCACCCACATGGCAGCTTACAACTGACTGTAACTCCAGTTCCAGAGGATCTGACACCCTCACACATACAGGCAGTCAAAACACCAGTGCACATAAAATAAAAATAAATTTAAAAACAAACACACACAGCCCCCAAAAGAACTGATAGCTGGACACAGTTGCTAGAGGAAACCTACGATTGCCATTCTGTTAAATGGACATAGTTTGAAGTCGATGCCTAATGAGTTATCATTATACCCATGGTGCAGAGCATCTCTCAACCCTCATCAGAGACACTTTTTCTCTCAGTAGCTGGCAACTAACACAGAGAATAAGATATCGCAAAGCGCTCAGCCCTAAGTAGGAAATCCAGAACATTCCCCCTCCTCCAACGCTCAGGGATTGTTACCATGGAAGAGGTGTCAGAAAGATTATAAAATCCAGAGGCAGTGGATGACTACAATGAACAGTGCTTTCCAGATACCAACAGGGCAGCTGCGCATAGGAGTTCACCCCTGTTTTGACAGCTGGCACGACACCTGCACAAGTCCAAGCTGTACAAATCCCAGCATGGAATAAAGTCCTACCACGAGGAAAGGAACTACTGGCAGTGGATAGCTTGGGCAAGAGGGTGAGTCGGTTTTCTTTAAGGGTGTGACCCATACTGGGCGGGGGGATGGCCCCACACCCAGGAATGTTTGGGCAGTCACTGGACTTTTACAAAAAGAAAGAAGAGGTCATGAAATCAGGTTGGGGGGGGGGGGCCGGATCTGGGAGGAGCTGGGGCAGGAGGATGAATATGATCAAGGTGCAGCGTATGAAATTATAAAGAATTATAATATCGAGTTAAAAATTAGCGATGCCCCGTGCCTCATCCTGGAGTTGGAGTTACCACCTGACTTTCCAGAGCTCAGGCAATATGAGGCTACGCTTTCCTGGAGGCTAACGTTGTGGCAGACTTCCTATAATGGACCAGGTTTTTCTTGCTATTTCTCATGAAGCTTAATGGGAGAACATTTCAAAGCATATGCTACTGTGTCAACGGATACTAATTTCTCCATTAGTGGGGCTCCTGGGGAATTTCAGCCTGAGCCTAACGCATGGCCATTTGGGAATCAGAAATAGCTGCTTATAACCCCACCCCTGCCCATGTGTCTATTCTGTTCAGTCTTCCCCTCCTCCATCAATCCAACCAGGAAGAGTAGAACAGGGCGAGCCAGAGATCGTCGGTCCGCAGCTGAGCTATAATCCTTCAGGCACACCACTTGGACGCCCTTCAGAGCCCTTGTGCAGACGGCGTCTCCTTTGCCTTTCACAATACTCCTCTGCACCGTCACCACACTTTGAAGACGGGAGGATCGTCAAACTGATCATCTGAGTGCAGACGAAAGGGAGGAGCCGTTCCCGGCGTGCTGAGCCGGACCTCACGCCGGATGTGTGGAGGAATCTACTTGGCCTGACTGGGCCTATGAATCGCTTAGCTTTGTTGGTGGGAATGGAGGTGTGGACCGAAGTAAGCACGTGCAAGCTTATGCATTGATTTAAGTAAAATTGCCTAGGTGCTTCTAAAATAGCGTGGCACTGTGCTAGGTCACTGAGGTAGAGCAGTGTCCTGGGAGGAGAATAGGCTTTGTGGCCCGTGTGGACATGCCGCCTCCGGTAAAGGTCACTAAGTGCTAGCTGCTGTCACTGGGAGGTGAGACTGAGGACACCGAGACCAATTAGACGCCGCTCTGACCTTTCAAAGCTGTGAAGGGAAATACAATGTGTGTTTTCAGGTAGCTGTCGCACAAGGCAGAATACAGCCATTGTTATCAGTGGGACAGCAGAACTGGGGCCAAACCACACTCGAGGCTCCCAGGATGTCAGAGCGTAATCCACCCAGTTACTCCGGGCCGTGTTCAGTTTCCAAAGGGAACATGTCAATACTCAGAAACCGATTGAACTTGGGCGTGCTAATAGCTCAGGGGACCTCATGGTTTCAACACTGGATTGTGCCCCTCCTGTGTCTCTCCCAAGCTGGGTTTTCATCGATTCCTATGGTAGAATGGAACCGGAAATAAAAGCAACAGCCAACCGAACTCTGGGGCTTAAGAAGGTCTGGTCCACGGACAGACACATGATCCCATCAGCAAATGGCTAGGGTGACTTTAAAATGAGGTAAAAACAGGCTGAGAGTCAGTTCAGCAGTTAAGTCCAAATGACCTGTAACTCCAGCCCTGAAAGACGCTTGCATTCATGTGCACACACCACCCATCATCTCACACACACACACACACACACACACACACACACACACACACACTCATAATTTTATAAATAAGTAAAAAAATGAGGTAAAACAATCTTTTCAATGTATTGCATTATTTTCTCTAACGGTTACTAGGACTTAAACACTAAGTTATTATTAAATTGTTCAGGCCAAACTGCTTACTACGTGAAAGTACTCGTTATTCATTTTTACTTGGAGATTCTGTGAGGTGCTCTTAGGATTTCAAAGGATGGAGAGACCCCATGTGAGATGGGACGCCCAGGATTCAGAAGATAGGATGCTTTGAAGAGGAAGGAAATGAACGTTTGAGGCAGCTGGATGTGGTGACACATGCACTTGGAATTCCAGTACGTGGGTTGTAGAGGCGGGAGGGCAACCTCAACCACTTTTGAGCATCTGTGGGCAGCACTTTATAATCACACTGCTTTCTGGTAACAAGCTCCCACTGTCACAGACGAGTCACCAGTCACCATGCCTTCCCCACCACAGTGGACTGTGTCCCCTGAACCAAGAGCCCAAATAAATCCTTCATCCCTCAAGTTGACTTTGTCAGGTATTGGCCACAGCCTCAAGGAGCCCCAACTAATACACCCAACTGTGGCGACAGCTGATATAGCCCATTAGAGGTCTTTGGCCATGTTCCCAGCCATGGTGGCATGAACTCACCATTTGAAGTTGTAAGCAAGCGCCTAATTAATGCTTTCTTTTATAAGTTGCCCTGGCCATCGGGTCTCTTCGCAGCAGTGGAACACTGGCTAAATCTAAAGAGCATAACGAGGGAGAACAGAGAATAGATGAAGGTCTCAGAGTATTTTGTCTCCCGAAGTGCATAGAAAATTGGCCAGTTACCAGAAATATGAAGAATCATAGGACATAGTTTTCTTGTGGCAAATTTTCCCAATCCACAGACTCTCTTAATGTGACCTGACATTCCCCATGAGCTAAAGAGATGTGTCCATCTCTCTCCCATAAAACGAAGCAGTCTTGTGGCTACACTAAGAAAGAGACTATGTGACTTTCATGCCCAGGCTGGGGAAGGCAAGCTACCTTCTGACAGGTATCCCAAAGGTCTGTCACTCTAGGAGCCTAACCAGTGCTGTGAGGTACAGGTCAGCTTCTCCAGGGAGCTTGTATGGGAGGCTGCCCTTCAACTCAGCTGAAGCCCCAACTCCCACCCAGCCTGTGAGTGAACTCACTTCCCCATCAGTAGAGAGCCGGCTTTTTAAAGAGTCTTGATTGACAGTGTTTGCTAGTTTTCATGCTGTTTGGAACTGGCTGGTTTCAGGTAGGAAAGTTCCCACCAAGAGGGATTTAGGATAGAGTGCACACTGGCACTCTAAAGGCAGTGCGAGCCAGGTTCCACACCAGCCAGACATCTGATGAGAGCTCCCAGATATCAAGTCCCTGCTGATCTGAGTCCTCCAGCTGAGAACCTAGATACCACATAATGGAATCAAGCCTTCTCCCATTGAACTCTGTCCAAATTACAGGCATGGTTACTCCATGATAGTTTGGAGACTGGCATTAAACTAGTCAGTCGAACTACAGTGAGTCAAAGGTCAGAGGGCACTCTATGTGCTTTGTGGACAGGAGTTCGAGAGCAGCTTGATGAAGTTACTACACTCTTAAATCAATCAGTTTCCAAGAGCCACAATGAGATCAACAACCAATCCATAGAAAAACAATCAGGGCAGCTAGATCTCTTTCCCAGTAAAGGGGTCTGCCACTAAGCCTGACATCATGAGTTCGGTCCCCAGAACAGGACCCACACATACCCAATGTTAATTGTTTTTCAAACAGATGACTGTGATATTTTAAAATGTTCTTTCATAGAGATATGATATAGATTTAGCCATTCAGCCATTTTTTTTTCTTTTTTCTTTTTTTCGGAGCTGGGGACCGAACCCAGGGCCTTACGCTTGCTAGGCAAGCGCTCTACCACTGAGCTAAATCCCCAACCCCCCATTCAGCCATTTTTGATATGTTATATTTCACTTTTCCCTGGACAACACTGTGATGAGTACCTTTGTCAACACCTGCTCTCCTAATTATTTTGGAATAAATTCTAAAGGTGGAATTCCAGAGTCAAAGGGCCTGTCAGCTGAGCGGTAGTGGCTCATACCTGTGGTCTACAGCTCAAGTTCCGGGACAGCCAGGGCTACACAGAGAAGCCCTGTCTTGAAAAAGAAAAAAAAAGGAAGAGAAGGGACCTGCACATTTAAAGTCTATTTCAGTAGGGATGTATCAATGATATAAATGCATTGTTCAGGTATGGGTTCTCATTTCACCTCATCTTTGATAAGCAGAGCACTACAGTTCAGAAAGTGTTGTTAATTAAGTAGGGACAAATGCTCCCCCATCAATTTCATTTTTTATTTATACATATTTGACTGCCAGTGAAGCTGTATGTGTTTTTTGTGTGTTTATTAGATATTTACAATTTTTTAAAATTTTATTTTGTTATTTGTATTTGGTGTGTGCCTGCAGGTGTGTGTGTGTGTGTGTGTGTGTGTGTGTGTGTGTGTGTGTGTATAGATACTCCTGCCACAGAGTGAGTATAGAGGTCAGAAGATAACTTCTGTGAAAGAAGCCGGCTCTCCACAGTGGGATCAGGGGATCAAATGCGGGTTCTGAGGCTCTCACAACTGGTGCCTTTAACAGCTGAGCCATCTTGCCAGCCCATTAGCTGAAATTCTTATTATATAAATTATCTGTGCATGTAGTCTGTCCATGAAGCAGAGAAAAAAAAAAGAAGCAGTCAGAAATAGCAGCAGTACTTTATTACTAACAGCTGACCATCAGGTAGGTAGTAGTATATCACTGACAGCTGACTGTTGGCAGGTGGTGAACTATCACTGTAACTGTTAGGTAGGTGGTACTGTATCACTGACAGATGACTGTTAGGTAGGTGGTACTGTATCACTCACAGCTGACTGTTAGGTAGGTAGTACTGTATCACTGACAGCTGACTGTTAGGAAGGTGGAACTGTATCACTGGCAGCTGACTGTTAGGTAGGTGGTACTGTATCACTGACAGCTGACTGTTAGGCAGGTGGTACTATATCACTGACAGATGACTGTTAGGTAGGTGGTACTGTATCAATGACAGATGACTGTTAGGTAGGTGGTACTGTATCACTGACAGATGACTGTTAGGTAGGTGGTACTATATCACTGACAGATGACTGTTAGGTAGGTGGTACTGTATCACTGACAGAGACTGTTAGGTAGGTGGTACTGTATCACTGACAGACTGTTAGGTAGGTAGTAAAATATCACTGACAGTTGTTAGGCAGGTGGTACTATGCTGATAGCTGACTGTTAGGTGTCTGTATCACTGACAGATGACTGTTAGGTAGGTGGTACTGTATCACTGACAAATGACTGTTAGGTAGGTAGTACTGTATCACTGACAGATGACTGTTAGGTAGGTGGTACTGTATCACTGACAGATGACTGTTAGGTAGGTAGTACTGTATCACTGACAGATGACTGTTAGGTAGGTGGTACTGTATCACTGACAGCTGACTGTTAAGTAGGTGGTACTGTATCACTGACAGATGACTGTTAGGAAGGTGGAACTGTATTACTGACAGATTACTGTTAGGTAGGTGGTACTGTATCACTGACAGATGACTGTTAGGTAGGTGGTACTGTATCTCTGACAGATGACTGTGAGGCAGGCTTCAGAAATCTTCAGATCAGTTACTTCCTGTTGCTGATTAACACCAGAACCGAGATGACTTATAGAAGGGAGGGTTTACTTGAAGACACATGGTTCCCAAGGGGTCAATAATGGCAGGGCATTGTGATAGGAAGCAACTGAAAGCTGAGGGCTCACATCCTGAACCGCAGCAGGAAGCCAAGAGAGTGAATTCAAAGGGGCACCAGTCTTTAACTCTCAAAGCCAGCCTCCGGTGAAATACTTCCTCCATCACTCCTAAATCTCTCCTAAATCTCCTAAATCTCTCAAACAGCACCTCCACCTGCACAACAGTGTTCAAATGCCCCGAACCGTGGGGATGTTCCCCATTCAAACCACCTCAGCCGATGACAAAGTGGCCTCGGAATATTGTTGCTGTCAAATTTTAGGTCACTCAGAAAGTACCCTCACATTTGGTATGGTGGTTGCCTATAAGTATCTAGCATTGCTTTCTCCATGAAGGAACAGGGAGAAACAACCAAAGGGTGGCTCAACAATTTCCTGCAGGTTGAAACCAGTAGGTTTCCATTGCTTCTCAGGCTCCTCCAGGAGGCTAGCAGAGCCGGAAAGGGTCCTGAGATGAAGTTAGTACAGAAGGTGAACCATCAAGTTTAGCATTAAGTGCTCCCCGGTAGTCAGACAGTTCGACCACTCTGAAAGCGCCTGGAAGGACACTTTCTGTTTTACTCTGTGTGAGACCCGGCCAAGGGGCCAGGAATGTTATGGTTTGACAAGGATTGCTACGGGTTGAATATGAAAAGCCTCCATCCCATGGGCTCAGGATCTCAGTGCTTGGTCCTTAGCTGGTAGTGCTATTTTCTGAGGTTGTGCAAATTCTCTCAGGCCAGGACATGATGGCCCATGCCTTTAATCCTAGCAATTGGAAGGCAGAAGCAGATGGATCTCTGGGTTCAAGGCCAGCCTGGGCTCCAAATAGCAAGTACAGGACATCCAGGGCTTGTTACACAGAGAAACCCTGTCTCATTAAATGAAGAAGAAGAAAGAAGGACGAATAAAAAATGAGGAGGAGAAGAAGGAGGGAGAGGAGGAGAAGGAAGGAAGGAAGGAAGAAAGAGAGAGAGAGAGAGAGAGAGAGAGAGAGAGAGAGAGAGAGAGAGAGAGAAAGGACAGACAGAAAGTCCTTCAGGTGAGGCCAAAACTGGAGGAGGAGGAATTTTAGGTAGCTGGGGACAGGTATAGGCAAGTGCTCTACCACTGAGCTAAATCCCCAACCCCAGGTATATTACTTTTATCTCTGGTAGTGAATAGAAGAACCCCTCTCTGCCATGTGCTCCTTCTACTATGAAGCCTGAGTGCGTGGGACCAAAAGTGTATGCCTGAAGCTTTTAAAACTGAACCACAGTAAATCCTTGCTCCTGTAACCTGCCTGTCCGATACTGTGACTAGTTTAGCTTTGAACTGGAGCTGCAGTGCCAGCATGCTGTTTTTCTCTCTGTCTCTGACTGTTGCCTCACTTGTTCTGGAATCTGGAGCAGCCTTGAATATCTCAAGGCTATCTCCATCACTTTACAACCTGGGTAAATGAGATTCTTGGGGCAGAAGGTACTTAGCTAAACTTTTTTCTGTTTCCAGGGAAACAAGTTTTGTTCGGGGAGGAGTAAATTATGGCTATTAGTCTGCAGTGGCCACTTACAGCTAGATAGTACCCAAACAACAACGGATGTAACCACGGCCCTTATCCAAGGGGATCCACTCAGCCATTGCTAGTGACAATCTAAACTCTGATGTCTTGTGGTCATTTCTGGGAAGTTCGTCTGTGCATTCTAGGCCAAGACTGAGTCCCAGTCTAGAACAACTGATTCCACAGACCAAAGTCTCCGGAGAATCTAGCCTGTGAGCTAGACATATAACTGTTACCAATAGCCATAATGGCATATTAATGGCTCCGCCTTTGTGGTGTATGACATACAGTTTGCTCACAGATAGCCTCGAAACCTTAAAATATCGGCCCAAGTAGCAAAAGGAGACTGTTCCGCTAAGCCTGAGAAGAGCTGTGGGGACTGAGCGTGGGGGGAGGGGAGGTGGGGGGGGATGGCGCGCGGGGGGAGGGGGCGGGATCAAGGGCGGGACAGGGGCGGGGTCAAGGGCGGGGTGGGCGCATGGAAACATCCTAGCTGAGGTTGTTTCACTGTGTTATGGGATAGTTTCTTCTGTTAAAGGCCTCATTTCAGACAGAGGGAATCAATCAGACAAAAGAGGAAGGAAACGGTCGTTCTTTAGGATTGTTCTATAGAGAAGATGTAGGAGAGACGCTGAGTGATGAGCATGTCATTTTGGGGAGGCTCATGAATACAAGACAGATTGTACATGTCACGAGATGAGAGTGACATTGCTTTCTTTACCATTGTAGTTCAAGTGATAACAATGTAGCTGGCAATCAGTCTTCTTAATGGATGAATTAAGAATGGATGGATGGATGGATAGATGGATGGATGGATGGATGGATGGATGGATGGATGGATGGATGGATGAATTCCCCAGACACTTTTTTCACAGGCAGGAGATAGGGTTAGAACTGTACTAACTGGCATTTATTAGGCATTCTAGCATTAGCCTAGGGGAGATGGGGTATGAATGGGAGAAGTGGCTGTGAAACAGATCTGGAGTGAGTGGAAAGGAGACCACTATGTATTCAACCAGGCTTTCATGTTTCCAAGATGTGATGCCTTTGAGGGGGCACATAGACAAAGTCTCAGTTTTCCTCTGGGGTATTGAGCTCAGATATCTGACATCAAGGCTCCCAGGGCAGGAGATCTGTGAGGAGCTCCTCTCCTAGGCAGGCAGAGGTCAGAAAGCAGAGGCCATGTTGCCTCCTCTCCTAGACTGGCGACAGTGGTGGTGCCTGACCTTCTGTCACTGAAAGCAAGACTGGCCCCCAATCAAACAGCGTTGTATCCAGCTCTACTCAAACTTGAGTGCCCAGGACTCCTTGACTGCCACATTTCCTTACCTGATACAGGCAATCATGAAGTATCGTCAATTATATCACTGAACTATGATTTATGGTCAGTCTACCACACCCCACTACCCTGATATAGATCTTTACTGCTTGGCTGAAAAGAACAACTTCTGGCTGGTTTCCTCACTTGTCACCCCATCTCTCTCCATGAAGAAGCGATTGTAAATATGACTTACAGTCATGTTTGGACTTACACCAGAGGTACCTTGTTGTGTACATGGGGGAACTAACACACACACACACACACACACACACACACACACAGAGTCTCTGTCACACGCAGTAACAACAACAATATAATTGTAAAAAAAATGTAAAGTCCAAAACGTGAAAAATAATTTGTCGAGCCAAAATAAGACAAGGAGATTTTAAAATAGGTGTGAGATGGGAGTGGAGAGTTGGCTCAGTTGGTAAAGTGCCGGATATCCAAGCATAAGGACCCAAGTTCGGATCCCTTGAACCTAGATAAAAAGCCAAGGATGGGGGTTGGGGATTTAGCTCAGTGGTAGAGCGCTTGCCTAGCAAATGCAAAGCCCTGGGTTTGGTCCCCAGCTCCGGAAAAAAAAAAGAAAAGAAAGAAAGAAAAAGCCAAGGATGCTGGTATACACCTGTAATCCTAGTGGGGGGGAGTGGAGTTCGTGGGCAGCCAATCTTGCCCAACCAGTGTACTCTTAGAGAAAGACCCTATCTCAAAAGTGATGGGGGAAGAGAATGTACCTCTGACCTCCACTGTTTTACACAGACACATGCAGGCACACACAGGAACATATACACACTCATGTAACAGGCATGCAGGACAAAAAGGGAAAACTTAGGAAGAATTAAAGGTAATAGTAAGAGAGTGACTATAAATTCAAATTAATCACAAACCCAGAGAAGTGTCCGGGGCTGCAGATACCAGATCCATGCACTGGCCAAAGACGAGACTGTCAGATCCACAACAAAGACAGCAAGAGAACGTGTGTGTGTGGGTGGGTGTGGGTGTGGGTGTGTGTGCGCTCGAGAGTGCGTGTGTGTGAAATGCTCCTGGTATGTTTAGGTAGGTGAATTCACAATCCTGTGTCATCACCTTGCAGGATCCTAGGGAGCAGTGCCACCACCTTGAGAGGATTTGTAGAGGAAAAGAATGCGTACTTATTCTGCTGTTCCCATGTGGCCTAGACCTGGTTATGCGTGCTGTTTAACAACTGGATTTCTTGGGGGAAGAAGGCTAGGCTGTGTTACTTGTACACTTCTCTGGTGCAAACACTGCTGCTGTGACAATTTTAAGCTATCAATGTAGCTGGTGATGTAACTTGGTGGATTAGGGAGCTCTTGCCTTCCATTCCCCAAGCCTTGGGTCCCCCTGGCTGGGGGAGGAGCTTCCCAGTGTGATATCACTGACCGTGTAAATGGAAAGGGCTATATGTATTCAGCTCTTGTCAGCTGCTAGAATGCAGTCCTGGTGTCCTGTTGACCTCATTTGAAAAACAAAATAATAAGAGAGGGAACCGTCTCCTGATCCAAGTGTCCCAAGTAAAAGGAAATGTCTGACTAGAGTGTCACCATTTTGCAACTGATACTGAGCTAACGACCTTGATACTGGGAGCTAGCAGCTGTTGGCATCATGGGAGAGACAGCCAAACATTTTTGTTTTCCGCTATGAGAACTCCACTGAGTTTAGGATGACATCATCAGATTAAATCCAAGTCCAACAAAGCCTCTGGGTCAAGCTGCCAATTTTGCAGGAAATAGAGTGGGAGGGGGGTGCCCTGAACTGGGTGGTGGGAGTGAAACCAGAAAAGCCAGGAGATTGGAAACCATGATTTACATGGTCTAAGTTTTCCAACAAATTAAGAGAAAGGAGTGGAGGGAGGGCTGACTCAGGGGCTAAGTGACTCCCTTGCGGCTGGCTCTTCTGCGGGCTGAGTTTGGTTCATCATGCTCACCCCATAGAGCAACTTTAACTTTAACTTGTTGCGGTAAATATTGAAAAATACCTGAACCTTTTATCCAGGGCCATTGACAGCAATGTTGGGTCACATGGCACTGTGGAGTTTTGTTTTTTTTTCTTTTTTTCGGAGCTGGGGACCGAACCCAGGGCCTTGCGCTTGCTAGGCAAGCGCTCTACCACTGAGCTAAATACCCAACCACATTGCAGAGTATTTTTATCTCATCAGCGGCCGATTCCAGTTCGTCACCGCTCCACGCTGGCCCCTAGGTACTCTCTGACCCAGGCGGTCTGCGAGTTGTTTCAGCGTGGCACCTTGCCACACTGCTCTCCAGAGTTAGCTCTGGCACCTGAGGGCCATATTAAACTAACCTAAAATCAGGGTCTAGAAGTCCAGAGGGGGCTGGCCTATCAGGGCTCCCTACCATGGACTCCGCCCACACTCCCCGCACTCCCCTGGTAGTTAAGGTATAAACTCCCAACTACCCTGTGAAATCATGACTCAATAAGCTGTAATTTATCTATCAGATTCATGTGTTAAATTCTCAATCTCAATACATCCACACAATAAACTCACAACCAATTGATAAAGATATAAACCGCCCACCTAGATAAGATAAATTTACCTATGAAATCCATCCCTTAAGAAATATACATAACTGCCTTGGCAATTCAAGACCACCCGGATCTGCGTCATCCTTCTCTGTCTCCATCTTGATTCTCTCACTTTCCCTTCCCTCTCACTGTCTTAGTTAGGGTCTTATTCCTGTGAACAGACACCATGACCAATGCAAGTTTTATAAAAGACAACATTTAACTGGGGCTGGCTTACAGGTTCAGAGGTTCAGTCCATTATCATCAAGGCAGGAGCATGGCAGCATCCAGGCAGGCCTGGTGCAGGAGGAGCTGAGTTCTACATCTGCACCGGAAGGAAGCCAGGAACAGACTGAGCATCCTCAGGCAGCTAGGAGGAGGGTCTCCAAGCCCACCCCACAGTGACACACTTCCTCCAACAAGGCCACACCTCCTAATAGTGCCACTGCCTGGGCCAAGCACATGCAAACCATCACACTCACCTTACAAAAACTTGGTCTCCGTCTTTCTATTTTACTGTCCAATTATGGCTTTGACCATAACTTGTGCCAACCCTCACCTGCATAGAGACATCAACCTACACGAACTGCCTGCAACTCTAGCTCCAGGGGATACCTTCCAACCTCTGTGGGTACTCACAGAGAGACACGTACATCCTTTATGGGAAGGAATGAGGAGAAATGATTGGAATGACATAATCAACATTTTCAATTTTGGGTGAATTTCAAACATGAATACTATACTTATATCATTCCCTCTACCCCTCTAACTTTTCCTGCATTGTCCCCCCATTACCTCTCAAATCTATCACCTCACCTCATCTTTAATTAGTATTGTTATACACACACACTACATACAACTATATATATATATATATATATGTATATGTACATATATGTGTGTGTGTGCGCGCGCATGCATGTGCGCACACTAGGGCTATAGAATTGGGTGATAAAATTATAAAGAAACACAAAGGATGGTCTCTAAAATGAGAGGAGCCAGCCAACAGTGGCTCCTGCCCAGAACCGAGAATGCAGCAGACTAAGGCAAGAGAACTGCCTTGAGTTTGAGACAAGCATGAGGTATACAGTGAATTCTAGGCTATTCTGAGCTACAGAATGAGAACTTGCCTCAAAATTGTACACTCCACAAAGAGAACTCAGTAGAGTACTTTTATAGATTTGAGACTGAGGGCTGGAGAGATGGCTTAGTGGTTAAAAGCACAGGTGCTCTTCCAGAGGACCCAGATTTGGTTCCTAGTACCCACATGGTAACTCACAGTTGAAACTCAGACCCAGTGCCAGGGTCCTAAGGGACAGGAGCAGGATAGATAAAGAATGCTTCCTGTGATGCTGTGTCCAGGGAGTGGAACTATTAGGAGGTGTGGCCCTGTTGAAGTAGGTGTGTTGCTGTGGGAGTGGCCTTTAAAAGCCTCATCCTAGTGCCTGGAAGCCAGTACTCTGCTAACAGCCTTCAGCTCCACCTGCACCTCGCCTGTCTGGATGCCACCATGTTCTTGACTTGATGATAATGGACTGAACCTCTGAACCTGTAAGCCAGCCCCAACTAAATGTTAGCCTTATAAGAGTTGCCTTGGTCATGGTGCCTGTTCACAGCAGTAAAACCCTAACTGACTAAGACACTTCCTTAGCAACAGCAGAAACTTCAGCAGAGCCAGTGAGGGCAGGCTTTGTCTATTCTTGTGTCTCAGGTAGTGCCCCCCCCCCATTGTGTTCTGAGCCATGTGTTGGTCCTGTCTGCTCTGGTTCCCAGGCCTTTCTCAACCATCGGCTCCTTCTCGCCTCTGAGTTCTCCTCGGATCTGGCATTTCCAATCCGGGGTTTGTAGTCCCATCTGCCCGGGCCTCAGGCCTGGCTCGGCTCACCCCTGTGACATTTGCACTAGCTTTGGATGTTTCTGAGAGCACTCCTGGATCCTTAAAGGGTTGTGAATGCTAAAGCCATCTGGTTCAGTCTCTTTTCCAACCCAGACAGTCAGCCCCTTTAAGATGGCTCAGCAGGTAAAGGCTTGCTGCCAAGCCTCACGACCTACCTGTGTGTGGCATGGTATGTAGGTATACACACACACACACACACACACACACACACACACTACACTAATAATAATAAACAAATTTTAAAGAAAGAGAGTAAGACTGCCTCAAACAACCACAGAGATCAGTGTATATTTGAGAACAAAAGATGTAAACGTTGCCAAGACCTCGTCCACAAATTCCCTAAGCTCTGCCTCTGTATCATCAGTTCAGGCCACAGGAAAGCTACATTATCTTGCTACTCCATAGAAATAATTTCATAGAGATTTGATTTAATCAAGAGCTCTTATAAATAAATAAGAATCAGAGACCTATCCAATAAAGCGGATAAATAATTCACAATGAGACCTCTAAATGAATAAAAAGCCTGTACCTCCCTTCATCGCCGTTCCAAGCAGGCCCATTCTGGTTTCGGGGTCCTTTGGTTGGAGAGGAGTAGGAGAGATAGGAACAGTATGCTTTGCGGAGCCAGAATGAAGCCCATTTCCTTACCTGGAGACGAGGAAAACTGTAGAAGATTCCAAAGCATAGGAAAAGCCAGAGATGGTGAAGTAAACATTGTATGTGGGAGAGGAAAGGGGAACTGAACTAGAAATGTAACGATATAAGAAGCTAATTCAGGCTAAGCATGGTGTGCAATACCAGCACTCTAATAGATGAGAAAGGACTGTGAGTTCAAGACCAGCCTGGACTACACAGCATGGTGACAGAGGTTGGAGTTGGCTGAGAGCTTACGAGCACATACTCTTGCAGAGGACATGAGTTTGGTCACCAGTACCCTTGTCAGGTGACTCACACCTGTAACTCTGGCTCCGGGGACTCTGGTGCCTTTTGCTGGACTCGGAGAATATCTACACTCGTGTGTACATGCCCCCACCCAGACAGACACAACTAAAAACGAAATACATCTTTTTAAAAGTGGCAAGGGACTGGAGAGAGAGAACCCTGCAGTTGAGAGCACTGACTGTTCTTCCAAAGGATCCAGGCTCAATTCCCAGCAACCACATGGCACTCAAAACCATCTGACAGCCTCTTCTGTCTTCCACGGTCACCAGGTCACCAGGCACACATGAGATATACATACATTCAGACAAGTACTACTCATACACAAAAACGATCAAAATCTAAAAATCTAAGTAGTAATAGTAATAATAATTCGTGATTCGGCCAGGCTTACTGTGGGCGTACAAAGCTGGTACAACATTTGGAAATCAATAAATATAACTTAATCAGCCAGCTAAAAAAAGGAAAAAATATGCTTATCTAGACACAGAAAGGGAATTTGATAAAATTAACATCTGATAGAGTCTGGATCCGAAATGTTCGCCAAAGGCCACACGTAAAAGGATTGGTTCCCAGCTTGGCATCAGTAGTAGGTATTGGATACCTTGAATGATGGGAACCAGTAGGTTTTACGTCACTGGGAGTTGCCTTCTAAGGGGATTTAGTTAGGACAGGAGTCGCCCCCTTCTTCTTTTTCACTCCGTGCATTAGTCAGGGTTCTCTAGAGTCATGGAATGCATGGAATGTCTCTCTGTATTGAGGGAATTTGCTGTGATGACTGATAGTCTGTGGTCCAACTAACCCAACAATGGCAGCTGTGGGTGGAAAGAGCAACCTAGTAGTTGCTCAGTCCCGAGAGGCTGGTTGTCTCAGCTGGGCTTCTGTAAAAGTAAATTCCAGCAGATGTGCTGGCAAGTCAGTGCAAGCCGTGAAGAAGAGCAAATCTTCCTTCTTCCAATGTCCTTATGTAGGTCTCCCATAGAAGATGTGTCCCATATTAAAGGTGTGTACCACCACACCTGGATCTGGGATTTGCTTTGTCTCAGGCTGACCTTGAACCCAGAGCTCTCCTTGCCTCAGTCTCTGGGATTAAAGGTGTGCACTACCTTGCCTGGGCCTAAGCTTTTCATGGCCACTGTGCCTCAAGATCCCCATGTCAAGATCCAGGTCAGAAACTTGTGTCTTCCAGCCTCAAGATCTGGATCACAGGTGAGCTCTCCAATTCTGGATTGTAGTTCATTCCAGATACAGCCAAGGTGACAGCCAGGAAGAGCCATCACACTCCACACCATGAAATAAGCTCTTCCCTGACACCAGTCTTCCCAGACATGCCACAGGCATAAAGCATCAAGGCTGATCAGCACAGAGTGAAACTCTGGCCAAAGTAAACCTTTTCCTTCTGTTGATTTCACCTCTTCCTGGTGAGCATTGTCAACCAACTAAGCATAGAAGTAAACCACCTCTATTTAATAAAGGTACCTATACCAAATCTCCTGCTAATATCATTGGAAATGTTCAAGTACATGTTTTCTGAGTAAAGTCAGGAACAAGGGAAAATGCTTTCACTGCTTTATTCAAAATCCTACTAGTTCTTGAAATAAGATAAGGAAAAAAAAGAGAGAAAGTAACATTGGAGAGAAAGAAGGAAAGAGAGAAAGAAAGAGAAAACTACCCTTACTTGTGAATGACATGATTGTCTGAGACAATCCCATGCGTTGTACAAAAAGAGCTATTAGTTCCAGTCGACCCAGTAAGGACGCTGGACTCAAAAATCAGTATTTTAGAAACTGGCCTTTGGCCAGGTGGCAGGCGGATCCCTGTGAGTCTGAGGCCAGCCTGGTCTACAGACCAGAGTTCCAGGACATCCAGGGCTACACAGAAAAATCTCGTCTTGAGAAAACCAAACCGACCAAACCAACGAACGGGCCTTACACCACCCTAGGCATGAAAAAGGTGCGAACAAGGCTAAGGGTAACATCCATAACTCCACCAGAAATAAAAACGTAAGGTTAAACTCCTGTTTGCCAGACTGAGTGCTGACAACCATCAGGCACTGGCGGGGTTGATGAAAGCAGACCTGGTGAAGAAGCGATGGCCCACTGCCGGAGGGTGGGATACCAAGGTCAGGGACACGAAAGGTCAAGGTATCAGTTCTCCCAGAGAGATGTACAGGATCTGCATCTTACCATCAACATCCCAGCTGGACTCCTGTAGAAATCATCAGACTGATCCTACAACGAGTAGGAAACTAGAAGCCACAGCAAGCCCTTTCTTAAAAACCAAAGGTAGCGACCAGGAGATGGCGTAGCAGGTAAAAGCACTTGGTTTAAGCTTGGGTTTCCTCAGAACCCACGGAAAGCCCTGTATGGTGTCTGCAATCCCAAGACTCCTGCAACAAGATGGGAGGAAGAGCTAGAGTCCTCCGGAAGCTCACAGCCTGCTGGCCTGGAGCACGGAGAACAGCAAGAAAAGGGGAGACCCTGCCTCAAAGCCGCTGAAGAGGCAGGATGGACACGTGGGTTGTCCTCTGTGTGGCATTTGCATTCTTGTGTGTGAATTTGTACACACACCCCATATATACATATACGCAAAATAAATAATAATCTTTTAAAAACTGGATGTTGGACAGGGTGGCGTACCACTACAACGCCACCGGCCCTGTCAGGTGGAGGCAAGAAGATACATCTCACTATGGGCTACATAGCGAGATGAAGGACAGCCGGGATTATAGGATCCTGTTCCCAAACAAGTAACAACAAAAGCTGGAGGATTGGTACTACCTGGTTTATAGACTATGAAATTGAAATAATCAGGAGAAGAAAATATTAGGGAAAGGTTAAACATTTAGGTACAGGGACAGAATGGAATCCGGACATAGACCTACACATGTGTGATGAATTGTTTTTCTTAAAGACAACCCAATGGGAAAAAGATAACCTTTTCAGCAAATGGCACTAAACCAATCACAAAAGCCAAAACAGCCACACCTCGTGCGTCCCTCATAGCACATACAAAAGTTAACTGAAAACGGAACATAGCCCAGGTCTGAGGAGATTGCTCAGTGGTTAGAAACACTGGTGGCTCCAGCAGAGGACCTGGGTTCCACTGGTAGCACTCACGTGCTTGCAACTATCTATAAGTCGAGCTTTAGGAGATCTGACGCCTTCTTCTGCCCTCCCACCGCCATGTCAGACACTCATGGTTCACATACACACATGCAGGCAAAACATTCATTCGCATAAAATAAAAATATATAACTCAAATTTTAAAAAACCCATAGTCCTAATTTTAAAACTGAAGATGGTAAAACTTTTCAAAGAAAAGAGAGAATTTTGAGAATTTAGATGAAGCGAAGGTTTCTTAGAGAATGAAAACAAAGCCACAGCCTACAATATCCTCAAATTAAAATTCTAAGACAGGACTTGTATCCAGAATGTATGAAGAACTTTCCAGGCTCAGTGATAAGGAAACATTTAAAAACTAGACAACAGATTTGAGCTCGGAGCCCACCAAAGAGACAATAGAGAAAATAAACATAGAAGATTCATCCGTCTGAACACTACGAGATGCAACAACTAGGATTTTAAAAAAAAAATCATCAAGAGTGACCAAGCCACACACTGAAGACGTGCGGCAACTGGGACTTTAGCTGCTTTTGTTGGCTGGGAAGCAAAATGCAGTCACTTTGGGAAGCGTTTGAAAGTTTCTTCTAAAACTGAAAACAGAAGTTGGGCTGGGTCAGAGGGCCACGCCCCAGCTCAGGCTTGCTAGATCCTCAGGTCCTAGGAGATGGGAAGAGAGCACCAACTCCAACAAGTTGTCCTTCGACCTCCACACGTGCCGGGGCACACCCACCCACTCCGTGAATCTGTGTGTTACTGGAGTTTTTGGTTGGTTGGTTGGTTTTGTTTTTGTTTTATTTATTTGTTTGTTTTGGTTTTGGTTTTTCGAGGCAGGCTTTCTCTGTGTAGCGCTGGCTGTCCTGGGATTGACTCTGTAAACCAGGCTGGCCTCAAACTCAGACATCTGCCTCCTGAGTGCTGGAATTAAAGTTGAGTGCCACACCTCCTGCCTTTCTGTTTTAAGACAAGATTTCTCTGTGGACTCAAAGTTTCCAGGTCTCAGCCTCCCAATTACCGAGGATACTGGGTGTGTCATCAGGATTGGCTATGAGTGATTTTTATATGCAAATTTACCTTTATTTTTTACAATAAAAAATATAATGACTGACCAACCAACCCCCCCCCCCAGAAAGAGTTTGTGAGTTAACAGAAATGTCTAATAAGGAACTGAGTTTTACGTCAAATACAGGACAGTGTGACCTGCCACCTCTGTCTTCCCTAGACAACAGACAAATTCCACTTTTGAACATCGAAGATTTATATGTGGTTTCTCTTTAGAGAGGACAGGTAAAGAAATCTTGAGTCCTTTCTTCAAAGTTGGTGAAAGTCAAAAAGCAGAGGCTGCCCACAGGGGACAGCCAGAATGTGGATTGTGCAGTTCATTTAAAGTGCAAATTAAAACGAGCTGTCATTTGTCGATAATCACACTGGCACTTCTAGTAGTGTTTGAAGAGTCAGGATGACAGGCTGGTGTCTTCACTATTCTGGGGGAACTGTTTGCCACCTGCTTTGCTGCAGCTAAATTACCAGTCCAAAAAAAAAAAAAAAAAAAGAATACAGAGAGTTTCGTATTTAAAAAATGTTTCAAAACAAGGCCAACAAGATGTATGCCTGGCACCCTCAGGGGTCAGAAGAAGGCATCAGATCCCCTGAAACTGGAGTCACAGATGGCGGTGGGCCACACGTGGGTACTGTCACTGCTGTGTAAAACACCGTGACCAGAAGTAACAGCAGAAGAGGTTGACTTCATCTTACAATTGACACTCCATCACTGAGGGAAGTCAGGGCAGGAGCCCTGAGACAGGAACAGGAGCAGAGACCACGGAGGAATGCTTCTTACTGGCTCAATCTCCCTGGCTTACTTGGTTTGATTTCTTTTATACTCCAATATCTGCCCAGAGATGGCACTGCCCTTAGTGGGCTGGGCTCTCCCACATCAATCACTAATCGAGAAAATGCCCTCATAGACTTGAGGTCAATTAAGATT
Organism: Rattus norvegicus; assembly: GCF_021556685.1. Classification (NCBI taxonomy): domain Eukaryota; kingdom Metazoa; phylum Chordata; class Mammalia; order Rodentia; family Muridae; genus Rattus; species Rattus norvegicus. The sequence continues at coordinate 64,682,403 of NC_141538.1, read as the reverse complement.
TCCGTTTCCTAGGTATGTTTGTATCAAGTTGACAAGGGAAGAGAGAAAAGAGAGAGAGAGAGAGAGAGAGAGAGAGAGAGAGAGAGAGAGAGAGAGAGGAAGAAGAAGAAGAAGAAGAAGAAGAAGAAGAAGAAGAAGAAGAAGAAGAAGAAGAAGAGGAGGAGGAAGAAGAGGAGGAGGTGGAGGAGGAGGAGGAGAAGGAGAAGGAGAAGGAGAAGAAGGAAGGAAGGAAGGAAGGAAGGAAGGAAGGAAGGAAAGAAGGAGACAGAAGAGGAAGGCAAATGGAGCCAGCACATGCGTCGCTAGGATGAACCCAGGCTTCGTGGCAATTGCCTGCAAGCCATCTCACCGTCCCCTGAAACACTTCAGAGCTTACTGCTCTGAAGGTATTTGTCTCTTCTGACAGACTGACATGCTTCCCTTTCTCAGGTAACACAAGCTATCTAGATCATCAGGCATCTCCCCCCACCCCCTCACTCTCCTCCCACCCCCAACTCTCTCCCCTCAGCTGTCAATAAAGTATGATTTACTTTTAATGGTAGGTGGCAGCCACTCTTCCTACCAGTACAAGCTCCACAGCTCCACAGCCTTCCCCCTTCTCCACACCTTCACTGTGGCTTTCCCATCCCCTGGAATGTCCTTCCCGTTAAATTCACCATGACGTACAAAACCGCACCACCCGGTTACAGCCAAGCCTTGTTGCGTTCCTCACCACTCACACATGAACTCTCCTGCTGCTGGCAAAGAATTCCACGCTGTTTCCCAATGCCTGGGCAGTTTCCTTTAATTTTTTAAAAATTGTACATTATTGATGTATAATATACTTAGCATGAATCTATCCTAAATGCTTTAAAGCAAGCTAACAAACAAACAATAAAAACAAAACCCAGGTTCTTCTGTGCCCCAAGGCTGTTCTCTGACTCGCTATGCAGCAAAAGATGAACTCTGGCTTTTCTTGCCTCTCAAATGCTGGCATTACGGGCACACACTGTTCCATACCTAGTTACAGGGTGTGGGGATCAAATGCAGGGATCCGTGCAAGCTTTCAACTGGACTACATCCCCAGAATCCCTGTAAGTGCTTCTGCACCTGCGGACTGTCTCTCATTTTCCACACAGTAATCTCTTCTGCCTCTCTTATTCCTCCTTCTCTGTTTCCCTCCCTCCCTTTCTCCCTCACTCCCTTCTTCCGTTCATTTCTTCTTTCCTCCCCATCCCTATCTCCTTCTTCTTGCCTCCCTATGGATTCCTGGCTGGCCCAGAACGCAATAAATGATAGACCAAACTGGCCTTGAACTCACAGAGATCCATCTGCCTCTGCCTCCTGAGGGCTGGGATTAAAGGTGGTCATCACCACACTCAGCAGCCTTCTCTTCTTTTTAAAAACCCAACCCATGGGGCTGGGGATTTAGCTCAGTGGTAGAGCGCTTACCTAGGAAGCGCAAGGCCCTGGGTTCGGTCCCCAGCTCTGAAAAAAAAGAACCAAAAAAAAAAAAAAAAAACCAAAACCCAACCCATGTTATTTCCTCCATGAAGCCACGCCCATTAAACCCAGACAGACTTAATGTATCCCTTCCATTAGAGTTTCTATTTGTCTCTATGACACCACTTAGCACGTTACATTGTAATTGTTGGTATTTGTGTTATGTCTGCTAGAATGTGACCACCTTGGGGTCAGGACTTGAGTATGAGAAATTTTCAACCCACTACACTGTCTTCCAGAGTATGACGTACGGCTTAGAAACAGCCAAGCTGCCCAGAGGAAGCTGCTTCTCCCAGCAATAATAACACTAGGGCCAACTAGTTACTTCTTGCTTGAGCACTTCAGATCACCTGCCCTGTGATGTACACTCGTGAAGAAAAAGAAGAGAAACCATAAAACCCACCAAAGCAGATAGAGGCTGTCCCTTGGAAGGTAGACCACAGGCTACAGGAAGAAATCGTTGCGTCTACAGATGTACTAGTGGCTGCAGAGATGGCTCAGAAGTTGGGTGCTTGCTGCTCTTGCTGAGGCCCCCAGTCCAGTTCTTAGCGACCATGTTGGGTGGCCCACAACCATGTGTTAACTCTAGCTCCAGAGGATCTGACACTCTCTTCTTGTCCCTGGAGGGAACTGCGTGCGTGCGTGCGTGCGCACACAAAATACTGTTTTAGTTAGGGCTTTATTGCTGTGAATAGATGCCGTGACCATGGCAACTCTTATAAAAGAAGCATTTACTTGGGGGCCGGCTTACAGTTCAGAGGCTTAGTCCACTATCATCATGGCAGAAAGCATGGCAGCGTGTAGGCAGACTTGGTGCTGGAGAAGGAGCTGAGAGTTCTACATCTGCATCGGCAGGTAACAGGAAGAGAGTGACGCTGGGCCTGGCTTGAGCATTTGAAACCTCAAAGCCCACCCCCAGTGACACACACTTTCTCCAACAAGGCCACACCTCCTGATAGTGCCACTCCCTGTGAGCCTATGGGAGCCATTTTCACTCAAACCATCATACCTACATACATAAAACTTAAACATATATTTAAATTAATATATAATAAATGTGACCACATGAGTATTATATAATAAATGTAATATTTTATATAATATAATAAATATAATAGATAATACACAAATATCTTGATAGATATTTGAGATATAGATAGAGAGATGGCTTAGCCATGAGGAACACTCACTGTTCTACCAGAGGACCAGAGTTTGGCTCCTGGTACCCTGAGGAAACCACAAGAACAAGGGAATCGGAAAGGCTTAAAGAAGAGAGAGCTAAGAGCAAGAAACAGGTTTGTGATTGGGTACCAGAAGCAGAGACATCCTGCAGCCGAGCCTATGCTCTGCCTGGAAACCTCTGATACGGAAATCTGATGCTACTCTTTCCATAAGTGTTTCCTGGTGTGTCTTCACCTTTGTCTTAATTCCCGGCAATGCCCCTTTTAGGTACTTTCACTGGCCCCAGCATCTCCCTGGAGCATGACCCTTTTTCAGGTTCATTTCTCACTCTGAAAGTTCCACACGCATGTATGGAATTATGTTCATTCTGCATCATACAGTAATACATGCAAAGTACAAAGTAGCTCACACACATAGGGAAAAAATTGTCAATCGTGCACACACAGGTGTGTAATCTCGAAAACCTCGTGTTATTTTTGCATGACGTGTTTTGTTTAGGTTTTGATATTTGCTTATGTGTATTTTTTTAATGAACACACATTTCACACACACAAAGAACTGAGGGTGTTTGTAATAAAATAAAGTCAATTCAAAAATAATCCTCAGGCTGGGTGTGGCAGCACATGCATTCAGTCCCAGCACTCTAGAGGCAAAAGGAGATGCCTCTGAGAATTAGGCTAACCTGGTCTTTATAGTGAGTTCCAGACCAGCCAGAGCTACCTAGTGAGACTCTGTCTCAAGTAGTAGTAGTAGTAGTAGTAGTAGTAGTAGTAGTAGTAGTAGTAGCAGCAGTAGCAGTTGTAGTAGTAGTAGTAGTAGCAGCCGTTGTAGTAGTAGTAGTAGTAGTAGTAGTAGTTATAGTAGTAGTAGTAGCTGTAGTAGTAGTAGTTGTTGTTGTTGTAGTAGTAGTTATAGTAGTAGTAGTAGCTGTAGTAGTAGTAGTTGTTGTAGTAGTAGTAGTTGTTGTAGTAGTAGTAGTAGTTATAGTAGTAGTAGTAGCTGTAGTAGTAGTAGCTGTAGTAGTAGTAGTATAGTAGTAGTAGTAGTAACTGTACTGGTAGTAGTTGTTGTTGTTGTAGTAGTTGTAGAAGTAGTAGTAGTTATAGTAGTAGTAGTAGCTGTAGTAGTAGTCGTATAGTAGTAGTAGTAGTAGTAGTAACTGTACTGGTAGTAGTAGTTGTTGTAGTAGTAGTTGTAGAAGTAGTAGTAGTTATAGTAGTAGTAGCTGTAGTAGTAGTAGTAGTAGTAACTGTACTGGTAGTAGTAGTTGTTGTTGTAGTAGTAGTTGTAGTAGTAGTAGTAGTTGTAGTAGTAGTAGTAGTAGTAACTGTAGTAGTAGTAGTAGCTGTTGTAGTAGTAGTAGTTGTAGTAGTAGTAGTAGTAGTAGTAGTAGTAGTAGTAGTAAGAGCAATAATAATATTTGTAACCAACTACCAAGGTCAATGAAGCCTTTAAATACTTGGTGAAATAACTATAAAAAAGACATGAAGATCATGAATTACCTCTGGGTTTATTTACTCAGATGATAAGAGTAGTCATCATCACAGAAAAAGATGTGCTGAGCTGAGAAGACTACGATGGCACATGACCATTCAAGAGGCTGCAGCAAGGGTATTACCAAGTTTGAGGCTAGCCTGGTCTACATAATAAGATATCGGTGTTTGTTGTTGTTTTTTTAAAGCATCAAACTTTAAATAGAAAGTTTGAGTTTTCCTGTGCGACTATTGCTTTTTGAAAAGCGTCAGGTGTCAAATGTTTTCTGAACAAACTCCCAAGCATGCACAGAGTGTGTCTACTGGAAAAGGACCCTACCCCTCTCCCTGTGAAGCAGCCCCAGCTATACCCAATTCCAGCAGCCGGGAATTAGTGGCTCAGAGTGCCAACGTCTGCCTTAGTTCTTTACATTTGCTTTGTAAGAGGTTTGGATTATTTAATTTACAGGAAACACAACGACTAGTCCCATGCGTCTCAAACTTGGGTGCGCTTTGGAATTGCGTGGGGCCAGGGGCTTCTTAAAAGGCAGATTGCCAGGCCCTACCCCGGAGTTTCTGGCGGAAGTCTACCTGATAATGCAGTCCACATTTCTGTCAAGTTGCTAATGCATGCTGATGCTGGCCAGGGCACCACATATCCACACTCTGGGATCTGGCTTACATTTTGCGTCATGCAAAAGAACCTGGAGGGCTAAAGGGGGAAAGAGCTTGCAAAGTCCACATATGAAGATTGTGATCAAGCTGCCAAGTCTAGGTCTCTTCACCTACATCAAATCGATCCCCAAAAGAAGCAAACCTGACAAGGAGCAAGAGAGGATTGATAAGCACTTTGTACCTACGAGATTTGTTTTATTTGAATTTAAACCCAGTTGCTAGTAAACAAGAGGATTCTTAGACCACGAGGCTAATTAATGAAACAAGCTCTCTAAGCCAATTATGTGTTTACTTTAAAATTTTCATTTCTCCTTCCTCCCCCTTCTCTCCTTCTCCCTCTCTTTGTCTACATCCTTCAGAGCAATTTGCAGGAAGATTTCCCCAAAGACTAAGATATGTTTACGAGTTCTCTTTTGTCCCGAGTCCAAGTGTCTTCACATTTTCCGGTAAAACACCCCACTGCCGCTGCCCCATCCATTACCACAGAGGCAGAGAATGGGGTATGGATGGATCCGAGCACACCGCCCCACACCAAGGATCAGTAAACTTTCTGTGTGATCCCAGTTCACAGCAAGTAGATGATATAGTGTGTGAGAGAGGGCTTGCTGGTCTAGAAATTCTTTTTTTCATTTTATCCAGTTTTTCAAGAGTCTCTTATGTGCAGTGGAGTCTGCCTCGTTAGTTCCTGCCAATCCTAGCTTTTGTTTTCTGATTGTTTTGTTGTTGTTGTTGTTGTTTTATCTGAGCCTCCTTCTTTGTCAAACTTGATTCTCTGGGCACCTGGTCCTCATCCTGTTCATTGCTTAAGCATTCAGCTCTTGTTAGTCTAATTGAGCTGAGTTTTGGGCGGCTTGGATTGCTGATGACTCTCAGTCTTTAGCTGTTATTTTGTAGCCACCATTGGCTGTTGATTTTCCCAGTCAAAGCAAGGCAACTTTGTCACAACACTGGAGGACCTATCCTTAGCCACCCAGCATCCCCAAATGAAAGAGATGAGGAGTAGCCCACTAGGCAAACTACACTTTAGTTATTTAAAATGAAAATAATCCAAGGAAGATACATGCGGAAAGCAGAGGACCCTAACTGCTCCCCCCAACCCCTCAGTCCCCCAGCCCCCACAGGACCTTGCTATGTATCCCAGGATGGTCTTATACTCACAGTCCTCCTGCCTCTGCTCCGTATGCTGTGCCTATAGATATGTGCTCCTGTGCCCAGCTAACCCTAACTCTTAAGACTCAATTAATGATATGGGATGGCGTCAGAAATAAAAAGAACAAAACCCATTCTTTTGTTGGGAGAGCTATTTCAGAATTTGAGGAAGAGGGTGGGGGATAGAAAAAGAAAAGGAAGCAAGGAGGGGTGTTCCCACTAAACATGGCCTTTGAACCAAAGTGGAAGGCAAGAAACATTGGGGTGTGCACCGGATCAGGCTAGGGGCTTAGGATAGGACGCCAGTGTCTCCTAGGGTACTGTGAGAGAGAGAGCTGGAAGAAATTACGCTGGGTAAATCTAGAAAAGATGGCCTGAAAGGGAGAGGGCCTGGCAGTATCTACAGAAGCCTAATTATGCATGGCTTTCTATTACATGAAAGAGAAAGAAGACCAAGCCATGGGGGAACTTAACTGGGGCTTCTCAAACTCTGTGCGTATGGGAATCTGGGATCCTTGCTAGAACTCCGATTCCAGAGTCCAGGCCCTGGAGATTCTGATGGAGCCATGAGCAGCAGGGCTCGTAATTTGCATTTGCAGCAACTGTTTAGTAACTGTTTAGTTACAATGTGGCTCCTGCTGGCTTGGGGATCAACCACACAGCACACTGTGTGCTCCCAACTCAAGGAAGTACCCCATCTGGAGGAATTGCCCCCACCCAGTTCTCTGAAATGACTGCACGGGGAAAATGGACGTCGCACCAACACTTGAGTTTTCTTTTCTCTGTTACTTACACCTGCACTGTCTTCCATTCCTTATACATCTCCCAATCCTAAGGCTCTAGTGCCATGGTCCTCAACCTTCCTAATGCTGTGACCCTTTAACACGGGTCCTCATGCTGTGCTGACCTCTAACCAGAAACTTATTTTTGTTGCTACAATTACATTGTTATTGAGGTTACATTGTTGCAACTGTAATTTTGCTACCGTTATGAATTCTAATATAAGTATCTGTGTTTTCCCACAGGCTTAGGTGACTCCAGGGGGGTCCTCAACTCACTGCTGATTTAGAAACTGCTTACAGCTCAGGAGTGGTAAGCCATGGGTTCCCTTCATTTATTTACGTTCATGTCTAAGACCAAGGAAGCATGCCTGAGAGTGCCAAACTCTCTCTATGGTTCAAAACAAGCAAGATACCGGATTTCCCTCAGATGGCTTCCCAGCAGGGAGTTCTCTGCCTGCATCCCACCCACCAAACATTCTACATCAAAGAAACAAAATCCTTGGTATTAGAGACAGAACCAGTCTGTCTGCCTGCCCCTGAGGATCACAAGAAAAGCAATTACAGTCAGAGCGCTGAGTCGTTCCTCACATGGGATTTAGAGACTTCCAACTGCTGTGAAGGGCTTGTCATCTCCTCCAAATCAGTGTGTTCTAGGCTCTGAAAGGAAACCCGGGAAGTTTCCTTGTAAGGAACCTCAAGTTCAGACCTTGGATATTGGTCAAAGTTTCTAACCAGGTGTCTTTCCAGAACATGAAGCCCTCCCATGAGTCCTGTTAAAGACTCCCCCAAGTATTCTGATGACTGTGTTGTTGAACAGTAGAGAGTTTAAGCATGTAAACCCTTCAAAGTGGCAACACGAGTGAGATTATGCATGGACTTTGGAGGAAAACTAAGTACTTGGAATTAAGTCTCTTCAATGTTGTGACTGTCTGAGCAGCCCCCGGGGCCAGACCCTGTGCTAGCGGGATGTGGACCAGCAAAAAACGGAAAAGGAGCAATGTTCACATCCTTTTAGTGACTTACACCAAAAGTTAATTTAAAGGACAGTGTTGTATCTTCCTTATTTTCGGGGTGACCTTGGAGACTGAACGAATGTCAACAATCCCTAAATAAAGGGAAATTCAACAGTTAAATTACAGGCCCAAGCCTGGACCTAATGTTTCATTATTTAGATTTTATTACTAGCTTTATTTACAGTCACAGTGATCACTACCACACTGGAAACCCTCTGTCTAAAATCCCTGGGAGTCAAGATGCTCCAAGACATCAGTGTCTAAATTACAACATAATCAAGTGCTCTGATTAGTGTCCATTTGTGTCCCTCTCCTTCCTCCATTTATAATAGAAAGTCTTCAATATTTACTTTAAATATTTAAATTATATTCATATATATAATCGCAAGCCTTCAATATTCAAATACTCATATTTTAATTAGCATACAAAGTATTAAGTTTCATCTTGTCAAATATAACTTTTTATTGAACCCCTCCCTCTTCTCCCCCTCCACCCCCTCTTCTGTTCTCACTCCCAGTAGCCTTTCTTTGCTTTCCTGCCCCCCTCCCCTTGTTCTCTTATCCTCTCCACCTTTCCTCAACAAATTTTCCTCCCTCCAGGGACTCTTTTCTAGTTTCATGGTCTATACCATATTCACACCACAAATGCATACATACAAACATTCAGTTTGGGAATTCACACATGAGAGAGAACATGGGGGAGGGGATATCTTTGTGGGTCTGGGTTACCACACTTAATTGAAAGATTCATCCATTTCCTGTGCCTCATTATTTCATTTTTACGTATGGATGAATAAGATTCCATCGTGTGTATGTGCGACATTTTTGTTAGCCACTCATCTGTTGATGGACATCAAGGCTGATTCCCTGTTATTGTGAATGCAGCAGCCATTAACATGGACGTGCACGCATCTCTGTGGTAAGATTCAGAGTCCTTGATGGAGTTTCTCCTCCGACAAAATGAGCCAATCCAAGTCAAATTAAAGGATTTAAAGGCAAGTTTATTGAGGGCAACTCTTTTTTTTTTTTTTTTTTTTTTTGTTCTTTTTTTTGGAGCTGGGGACGAACCCAGGGCCTTGTGCTTCCTAGGCAAGCGCTCTACCACTGAGCTAAATCCCCAACCCCGAGGGCAACTCTTGAGCCATTTCACCACTCCCAAGGAATGAGGTCAAAGAAGCTGCCATGCAGAGGGAGATAGAGGAGGGCGAAGAGAAAGAGCGCATGGAGAGAGAGAGAGAGAGAGAGAGAGAGAGAGAGAGAGAGAGAGAGAACACCAAAATGTCTTAATTATGTAGGCTCTGAACCTCAGAGCCTCTGGGAAAGTAGAAACTCAGCCCCTGGACTAGGAAGTTCAGGGTAGAGGGCAGGGTACGCCAGCCATGTCCAGTAACAGGCAGGGACTGAGGGATGCTGGGAGAATCTGGAGACCAAGTCCGCTTTGGTTATTAAATAGGCACCTCAGACACTTGCCCCAGGTCTGAATCCCAACCCCCGAGTTACATGTGTAGGAGTGGTTTAGGTGGGTCATATTTTTATTACTGGGGGGTCTTATATGTTTCATTTCTCTTGCTCTGTCCTGTGACACTTCCGTAACTACACCACCAGATCACCTTGCTAAGTGAGTCTCAGTGGGATATAAAAGGGCACAACCTAAGTGACACAGGGTTGCTCATCCACCTTTGCCCTTCCCCACCTCAGCACCTGCCGGGTGACCCTGCTGCTGGGCCCAGCTCTCACTGGGTGCCTCCGCAGCCTGACTGCTGCCTTGCCTATGCTTCTGGAAGTAGTTCCTTCGTTACAGTCTGCTGAGTCACCTCAGATGATTCAACCAAACCTGTTGCCCAGAGAACAGCTGCATTGGTCTGTCTTTGTCAGCTTGACCCAAGCTAGAGTTCTTTGGAAGAAGGGAACCCCAACTGAAAAGATGCCTCTATCAGATTGGCCTGCGGACAAGCATGTGGGACATTTTCTTGACTGCCTATAGGTAGAGGAGAAAGAGCTCAGTATGGTGGCATCACCCCTGGATAGGTAACCCTGGTTGAATAAAGAAACAAACTGAGAGGTGAAAAGCAAGCCCATAAGCAGCATTCCCCCATGATCTCGGCTTTGGTTCCTGCCCTGACATCACAATACCAGGGACTACAACACACCCTTTCCTATCCGTGTTGCTTTGGGTCTGTGTTTTATCACAGCGACAGAAGACTAAAATGTCCACAGTCAAGTCACAATTCCTCCCTGTTAGTGTTTGGCACGCCAGCGTTTATCAGCCACAATTATACCTTGGGTCCTGTCTGTCTCAGGCCTCAACCTCTGTGATGGTGTGTTTCCTAACCAGCTCCCATCTCATGAGCCTTCCGTCCCCAGTCCACACAACCCATAGCCAGCTACTGCACTGAATATCCCGGTTCCCGTTCTTGATTACGTGGTTCCTGAAGTGGTTCCGAGGGACCACAGACCAAAGCTCAAAGTCCCCAGCACAGGATGCATGGTTCTCGCTTATGGGTTCGGCTGTATCTACTTTCCTGTGTTTGGGGGCCTCCGATTCCCAGCTCCCACCAAAACAGAAGACTTCCGCTTCTCAGGGGAGGTTGTGATAGGGAAGGAAGCAATCTTAAGGGAGGGGTGGAGGAGAGAGTCCGATAGAGTACCTGGAATGAGAAAGCAGAAGGAACTAATTGGCATGGGACCAGCTCGTTGGGAGAGCAGACACTGGATAGGACTGCGGGAGAGAGGAACCAATGAAGGCCAGTATGACGCATGTGTCTGAAGACACCATGATGAAACCATTAGCCGGATGCTAACCTTAAATTTTCTTAAAAACAGAACAAAACCAAACAAAGAAAAAAAATTCCTTTTCATGTTTTGTTCCTTCACCTAAATCTACTCTGAAACTCATCACAGACGTTCTTGCGGGTGTGCGCATGCGCATATGAGAGAAAGCCAGTGGATCAACAGCGAGTGTCCACTTCCGTTGCTTACTTATTGAGACACTGTCTCTCATCAAATCTGTAGCTTATCCTTTTGACTACGCTGTCTGGCCAATGAGCTCCAGGGAACTGCCTGGCTCCCTAATAACATCCCAGCTATAGACTCTTGCCAGCACGCCCCACTTTTACTCGGGTGCATGAGACCTGAACTCCTCGCATACTCCTCAAGCTTGCGAGGCCCGTACTTTGCTGACTGAGCCATCTCTGAGCCCCTGGATGTTTCTTTTTTTTTTTTTTTTTTTTTTGGTTCTTTTTTTCGGAGCTGGGGACCGAACCCAGGGCCTTGTGCTTCCTAGGTAATAGGTAAGCGCTCTCTCTACCACTGAGCTAAATCCCCAGCCCCTCTCTTTTCTTAAAGAGCTAAAGCACCTGTCGCTCGTCACTGTCTTTTCTATGTCACCTTCCATGCTGACCTTCGCAGCACAGTGTTCTGGGTCGAGCCTCTCCCACGCCCATCTTAAGCATCGTTCCCAACCGTCTAGTTGACAGAGGTGCCTCCAATGGCACACACGCACAGGACACAGTGCAGCGCCGGTCTCGGCTTGTATGTCCCGGCGAATGCATGCACGAATGCATCTAATTTAAGAGCCTCTCGGCACCTACTGCACGCAGGCTTTAAAACACCTGAGTCATCTGCTGAATGAGCCAGATAATGAATACTAAGTGCACTACATTGGATCTGCATATATGTTTGTTTTACATGACTATTTGACTACCTTCCATGGATCTATATATTATAGTTTTATCATCTGCCATCGGGGTGGAAAAGCTCTCCATGCCCATAAGCATTTCTTAACTAGATGTGTCGAGGCTGAACAAAGGCCTGGCAGAGGTTTCTGAAGGGCAAGTAAATGTGCAGCTTTGAAATATCCTGCCTCTTTCTCATTTCCTATCAGCTGGTCCCATCCCCTCCTTGCATCCAATTTTGCTTAATGAGGCTACTGCGATGTATTTATTTTTGAGTGATTGAATTTAGAAAGACATTCATCTAGCGCACAGTTGCAGCCCCGAGCTGAATGGCTGAATCATGGCAGGGAGGATGTCAGTAATCTGAGGACGGCTGGCTTCTTAGCATCTCTCAGACAGAAAAAGCTCAGGCCAGGCTGGAGTTCCTGCCTCAGGTGCGGGATAGAACCAACAGGATCTGAAGCATCGGAAGCCGGAGTGGGGAGGGAGGCTGCAGGCCTGAGAGCCTGGCACTTGGGAGGCAGAAGCAGGAGGATCAGGGATTCCAGGTCAGCCTCAGCTACACAGTGAACTGTAGACCAACCTGGGTGGGATCCAGGAGACCCTGTCGGGACAGCAGCAATCATGAAGCAAATGCTTTGGAAAGGTGGCAGTTAGTTCCCTGAGAACCTAAGCTTCGGTTTTCACAGTGCTCTGTGATGTGTGAGGACTGTCACTGACAGGGTTGTCACTGACAGGGGTGGTTGAGATAATCTAATTATGTGCAAGCTTGATAAAGACATCGCAAGCATGCGGGCAGGCCATTAACCTTCCGATAGGTTGCCGAGTCTTCTGTCACTATTTGCAGCTATTAAAGAACAATGCGGGCAACACTGGTGCCCATTTGCTTGGCACCTTATGGCTAACCACAGGCTTCCACGATCTCCATCTCGGGATAATTAAGCAGCCACCCACACGCCCAGAACTCGCAGCCTGTTATGGTTTGCCCACGTCCCCCACTTCGTGCGTTAGCAACTTAAATCTCCAGTGCCAGTGTTGGGAGGTGGAACCCTCAGGAGCAGATGAGCGTCCTTATTGTGAGCTAGCATTGTTGAGAGCAGACCCAGGCTGCTATGAATGTGGATTCCCCCACGGGCTTCCTCTTTCCCATAGCCCTCCCCTCTCCCTCATGATACAGAAGCCTGCAGACCCTCAACAGAGACGAGCCCCTCAACCTTGCATTTCTCAACTTCCAGAACTATAATGAATAAATTAATTTTCATTATAAATTACAAAGTCTATGATATCCTGGCACAGCAACACAAAACACACTGAGATGGTCAAAGTGACGATGGCTCCCAAGTCATTGAAGTTCCCCTCCAGAAAACTATCTTTGATATCTTCAAGTAGGCGCTTCCTCCCCGGGCTCTGGAAATCCCTGTAGCCCATACCCAGTTTCTCTTCTGCCAGGGTCTGTTCTTTTTCGTTTGACAGCTTAAAGTTGCTGCCCTCATCAACCTCCAGCAGGAGCCTAGAGCTGTTCCTTGGAGAGAATTTTTTTTTTTTCTAAATGAATTCTGGGAGTGTCAGCTGATCCCCTCACTGGCTGGTTTGCAGAAACATTAGCCAGCCCCGCTCTTTCCTGGTAAGTTTCCAGAGCAAGAGTCAGACCAGTCCCTGGGCCTCAGCTGCAGGCCACACGGCTGACTCTGAGCGGTCCTGCTAGTATGATGTGGGCTTATGCATGTCTCTTACTTGCTGGGACCAGGATGGCCCTTGGCGCACTAGTTGCTGCCTCCAAGAAATCCTCTTTTGACCTTTGACATAACCAGGGGCATGAGAGTCATATAATCACTTTTGACTAAATCTTGGTCAAAGACCCTCCTGTCTGGTTATTTCGAGTAGCTCGCAGCTGTTGTATTTGAGTCTCTATAGAGAATCCTAGTCTGGGGCTGGTGAGAGGGTTCAGTGGGTAAAGTCGGTGGCTTAGCAAGTCTGGCAACCTGCATTCAGTCCCTAAAACTGTGCATAAAAGTGAAAGAAGTGGGGCTGGGGATTTAGCTCAGTGGTAGAGCGCTTACCTAGGAAGCACAAGGCCCTGGGTTCGGTCCCCAGCTCCGAAAAAAAGAACCAAAAAAAAAAAAAAAGTGAAAGAAGCAACTAGTTTACAAAGTTGTTCTCTGATCTCCACTAGTGGTAGCATGTGTGCTCCTGTCAGGTGTGTGCACACACATGCACACACATGCATGCACACACAAATATAAATAAATAAAGTACAAGATAAAATATATACATTTTTTGTTTATATGCAACAATACAGCACAGGGATGCTGTGTTTTTAACAACAATAAAATTAGCTCCTGGTCCCTGCTTTTTCTCAGCTTATTTCCTACCCAGGCCTGGGTACCAGAAGTACAAGGAAGACTGCTTTTTTTCTTTAGCATTTCAGAGCATGCTTGCCACAGCCCTTTGAAGACATTGATTCTCAAAGGGCCCATTTCCCTGCTACATATTAAACAACCAAACAAACCCCCTCTGCCTTAAAGATGAACTGACATCCAACATTTACTTTGTTACCATTTTAGGTTATTTTTCCTTTTCAGTTTGCTTGTTATCTATTTTGGTATTTAAAGAAAATGCAAGCCCTCTCTCACATGGATCTAAAATGATAACTCTAAACTTGTACAGAGGGAAAAAGTAGGGAGAGAGGGCACAAGTGCGTGCGTGCATGTGTGTGTGTGTGTGTGTGTGTGTGTGTGTGTGTGTCTGTGTGTGTGTGTGTCTGTGTGTGTGTGTGTGTGTGTGTGTGTGTGTGTGTGTACAGTGTGTGTGTATGGGGTAGAGTACACTTGCCCATGTGCATGCATAAGAAGACCAGAATGGGGTGTTAGGAGTCTTTCTGCATCACTCTCTACCTATTGAATGGAGACAGAGCCTCTCATAGAATCAGAGCCTCATACTTTGAGCTAAGCTGGCTGGCTAGTAAGTTCTTAGATCTGCCTGCCTTTGCCTTCCAATGCTAGGGTTACAGATGCATGCAGCCATGTTTAGCTTTTTACATAGGTGCTGGGGATTTGAACCCAGGTCCTCATGCTTGCACAGCAGTGCTCTTATCTATGGAGCCATGGTTCTAGTCCTGTCTTTAATTATGAGACAGTCTTACTTTGTATTTCTAGCTGGTCTTATACTCACAGCAATCCTCCTGCCTTGACCTCCCACTTGCTATTGTTACAGATATACACTCTCATAACTGGATTTAAATTCAATCATATGGAAAGGACACAATAACCAGTGGTTGAAAGGACTAACGAGCGCTCTGAGACAGCGCCACCAGGCAACCAGAACATCTGACAGGCTTTCTCAAGTATCATGTAACAGCTGTTTACTTACAGAGCCCTTAAATAATTACCCCAGGAAGTTCTTAAATAATCATGATAATCAATAGCTATCGTTTACATAGGGTATTCTTTGTCCAGCATTGGGTTGAAGTATTTATGGAGCGTGTTATTTAACTCTCACTTCAGTCCCCTTAAAGTACTCTCCGTCCCCTTTGCATATGAGAGAAACAAGCCTCTTTGACAAGACCCTTGCTTTCACCTGTGCACCTAGCAGGTGCACCTGCTAACACGCTTGACTCTTGGTGATACCAGAGTCACGGCTGCTTCCGTGGGGCTGCATGCTCTGACCTGGAAGCACAAAGTGACTGTCCTACTTCCATCCTGCCAATCTGTGCAGAAGCAAAGGAAGAAAGAATTGCGGCCTCATCTGCCAAGCACCCCCTTGGCTTAAGCAGTCATTTGCCTGGACTTAAGGGAAACCACTCACAATTGCAATGGCCCTCCGCTTCAGCTGCCCAGCTGCCTACCAACCCTCTCCTTATTGAGGAATGTGTCACAGCGCCAATTCTCCGATGTGGGGAATGAAAGTGACAAATGGATCTAGGAGCACTGGCTTTCCCCCTCCTTACTGTGTAGCCAACAAACGTGTTCAGTCTAACAAGCTAATCCGTGAGACAGTATGGCAGGGCCCCACATGTGGCTGCTCCTGCTATCCCTACAGAAACACATCTCTCTTTCCTTCCTCTCCCACAAACATCTGCTGAGCACCTGTTGCGTCCCATGCACCAGGCCAGATATAGGAATATGACAGGAAGCCTGATCCTTCCCTCAAGGATCCTCTAGTCTGGTAGATGATAAATCAGGAAAAATATATAATTAGCTTTTTCCTGGAGTTCTAGCTACTTAGATGGCTAAGGCAGGAAGATCGGTTGGTCCTAGGAGTGCGAGGCCAACCTGGACAACATATTGATACTTCATTTATAAATACATACATGCATGTGTGTGTACATACATTAGCGTTTGATTGCAATACTGGGTTATGGATAGCACAAAGCTGCAAGTAAAGGAAGGAATACAAGGGACAGAAGTGAGGGGCAGAAAACATTTGCTCAAGAAAAAAAAATGAAGCCTTTCCTAGTCTTCCCTTCTTGGAATGAATTTTATCCCCACTCCAACTTGAATTATAATTCATTCTGGATCTCTGCCGAGAACCCTGGTGACATTGTAGCCGCATTAGTCACCTTGGCCTAGGTTTATCTCCTCCATTCCATTCAGTATAATTCACTTCGCATAAGTACTGTGCTAGGCTGAGCTGTGTGGAAGGCCAACGACAAAGCAAAGCCAATCAATCCCAGAACCAGTTCCTTGGAGGAAACAGGCAGGGAGCTGTGGCACAGAAGACATGATTGAATGGTACAGGGTAGGAGACTGTAGGCATAGATACAGCCCTCAGAGGAGGCACGGGGAAGAGTGGCATTCCAGATGAGCTTTGAGCAAGGTTCCTGTAGACAGTGACTAAATAAACCCTCGTTCAGCTTCCTGGAAGACTGGAGAAGGCAAGAAGCTGGGGAAGGAGTCAGACTGATCGAGGGAGCTTGAGGTAGAGCATCAGGGTTGGTGTATGGGATCCATGATATGACAGAACACGAGGAAACCCCACAAAGACTCGTTCTGGTGGATAATGGGGTTGTTGATCCTGGTAATGTATTGTGTGGGCTGTGGGAGCAACAACTGGGTGACTTACATGCCCGACTCTGTTTTGCATGGATTGTGACTGGGAACACAGCAGGGAGACTAGTGAGGGGCCATCTCAGTTATCCGGGTGGAAGGGGAATGTCCCCAACTATGAAAAGCAGCAGTAGGGACTGACTGTTGTTTCTCTCTGTCTCCTGTATGTAGTACACTGTGCTATTTCCTGCCTGGGTTTCATAAATGTTTGTGAGAAAGAAAGCACATTAAGGAATCACAAGTATGAGCGTATGCTTTGCAGGTGTCTGATTCTTGCCGTTTGACCCCTGTCCCCTAAGTCATCCAAGTTCAAGTCACAGGACGGACAACCCTGCCCAAGCCTGTCATTACCAGGCATTATGTGACTACTTAGAAGAGGCCTCTGTTGCCTCATGTGCCATTTCCATCCGGCTGCAGCTGTCAGTACGGACAGACTTGGTTTCCTTCCTGGAGTCGGCGAGGGCGGCCCCACCCTGTCCTACCAGCTCAATCATCTGGAGCATCACCCACAAGCTGAGAAGATTCCAGAACACGCCAAGCTCCAAGGCATGCAAAGAAGGGGCCCTTCTGGGGAGTTCTAAAGCCAGAGGTCTTCTGGAACCCATTATAGAGCAACTGTCCGGTGAACTCAGGTCCCTCCAGTCAAGGACTTCTAGGAAGGGCTGGCGGGGAAGCATGAACTGCATGGACTGCCCAAGTGTGACCAAGGGTTCTAGGTGAGGTCTGATCTGTGTGTAAGAAAGGATCTTTACTAAATTGTATTTATTTGTGCTCATGCACACTGCCCCCACCCCGTGTGTGTGTGTGTGTGTGTGTGTGTGTGTGTGTGTGTGTGTGTGTGTGTGTAAGTTAGAGGACAACTTTCAGGAGTCTCTCCTTCTGCTATGTGGGCTTCCAAAAGTTGAACTCAGGTAGGATTGTCAGCAGGCACCTATACCTGCTGAGGTATCTTGGTGATCAGGTTGGGATCTGTGAGTTAAGATGGCGCTGGCAAGATGGCTCAATGGGGAAAAGGGCTTGGCATGCAAACCTTGTGACCTGAGTGCAGTCTTCAGAGTCAGAGTGGAAGGAGAGATCCGTCTCCTAAAGTTGCCCTTTAACACACACACACACACACACACACACACACACACTCACACACACACGTCAAAAATACACACATACATACACAGTAATAATAATAAATAAAATGAACATTTAAAACGTGAAAACGTGGTTAAGATGATATATTCAGCTCAGAAAAGAAGCTTAGAATTACGAAGTTACTGAGGATGCAATGCTTCCTGAATCCAATCAAAATATGACTTCAACTTAATCAAGATAATGGCCAATTTCTCTGAGCATTTCCTATGTGTGGACCGCGCTGCCCCCACACTGGTTAGCATATTTTCTAAGCACTGTTCACTAGTTAGCAGGTTTGGTCTCCACAACAACCCAGTAGAGCGAGTTCCATCATTGTCCCTATTTACAAGTAAGACCTACCCCACTCCTCACAGTAGACAGGCGGTGGTGGCTGAATTTGAATCCAGGAGGCTCACTACCACATTGGGTTGTTTGTTTGTTTTTCAGACACATCTGAAGAGGGCATTGGATCCCATTACAGATGGTTGTGAGCCACCATGTGGATGCTGGGATTTGAACTCGGGACCTCTGGAAGAACAGTCATTGCTCCTAACCACTGAGCCATCTCTCCAGCCCTCACTACCACATTGTTAAATGCAGCCCTCCGCTACCTCCTAAGTCCAGAGTGCCTTGTGTTCTCATACTGACCACCAGGATCGGATGGTTTGACTTCTTCCTGTAAGTGACCTGGGGTGACCTGTGGAAAAGGTTCACGGCTCTGTTGAACTAGAAAAACCCTATAACATCACAAAAGTATGCCAATGAAGAGGTTCAAACCTTCATGTTTCTTTTGTTTTAAGGATGTCTGTGGAACTACCTAGGCCATCAAGAGAGTGCACATCTGAAAAGCCACCAAGTATCTAAATGATGTCACTTTAAAAATCCACCTTGAGCTATTCCAGAGGCACAATGGTGGGGTTAGTAGGAGCAGTGAGACTGGACCAAAGAGTGGTCCGTGACTGAAAACACAGAGGGGGATGCTGATTCTTGAGTCACTGAACATCTCCGGGTGAGCTAAACATCCACAGTGCATTGTCGAACTTAAGACACAGCATCCAGTTAACGCACCAGTGAGCTCCCCTGCCTCATCAAGATGACCTCAACGAAAACAAACTGTCCCTAACGAGGAGACTGCACTGAAGCAAACCACATCCCAGGGGAAACTGCAGAACAAAAGCTTTTGGCACCAGAACAAATTTAGCATAAAATGAGTGCAAATAAAAAAAAAAAACTGGTTCAAATTGCAGCATCATTTTCTTCTTCTTGGAGTCACTAAGTTACTGAGGGTGAGCCCAGCACCATAGCAATATCTTGGTTTTTTATTCTTGAAACTCTCCTTCCTCAAAAACCCAATCCCATCACGCATGGCAGGCCTCACTATGCTACTAAACATTTAAGAGTTCTGGTTAAAGGTAGGAAATCCCCAAGCTTGTTGCAAGCAAAGTAAGGTTTGTAGCCCTGCATTGGTGGGTGCAGTGTGGGTGTTTGGTAATGACCTACCTATGCCTGTGCTGTTTGGGGTCAGCAATATGATGTTCTGATTTATCCAGAAGTGGTTAGCTGGTAGACCTCTGGGTCTGAGAGTCAGTCAGGCTTACATTCCATGCAGGTCCATGCTACTGTACTTCAGGACAACCTCTCTCCCTCTCTCCCTCTCTCCCTCTCTCCCTCTCTCCCTCTCTCCCTGTCTCTCCCCCCCCTCTCTCTGTGTCTCTGTCTCCCTCCCTCTCTCCGTCTCTCCCTCTCTCCCTGTCTCTCCCCCTCTCTCTCTGTGTCTCTGTCTCCCTCCCTCTCTCCCTCTCTCCCTCTCTCCCTCTCTCCCTCTCTCTCTCTCTCCCTCTCTCCCTCTCTCCCTGTCTCTCCCCCCTCTCTCTGTGTCTCTGTCTCCCTCCCTCTCTCCCTCTCTCCCTCTCTCCCTCTCTCCCTCTCTCCCTCTCTCCCTCTCTCCCTCTCTCCCTCTCTCCCTCTCTCCCTCTCTCCCTGTCTCTCCCCCCTCTCTCTGTGTCTCTGTCTCCCTCCCTCTCTCCCTCTCTCCCTGTCTCTCCCCCCTCTCTCTCTCTGTGTCTCTGTCTCCCTCTCTCCCTCTCTCCCTGTCTCTCCCCCCCCTCTCTCTCTGTGTCTCTGTCTCCCTCCCTCTCTTCCCTCTCTCCCTCTCCATTGCTCTCTCGCTTTCACTTTCTAATAGGGTCTCTTTATTTAGCTCAGGCTGGCCTTGAACTCATGATCCTTCTACCTCCCCGGGTGCTGTTATTACACCAAATGACACCTCACATAACAACCCTCTTCCCATGGTCTCACAGGTGGAATAGATGCTCTCTCTGGTCCAGGATTTGATTTTTGTTCCTACTGGCCTAGCTGCCTTCTGAAGTCCTAGAGACAGGGGTAGGACTGCACCCTGCTAATCAAGCCCTAACCTCTGTAATAGTCTGTATGCCAAGTTTCAACACTCTGAGCCTAGTCTACATAGAGAGTTCTAGGCCTGTCTCAAAAAGAAGGAGGGGGAGGAGGGGGAGGGGGAGGAGCTAGGATAAAATAACAGATATGAGCGTTTTAATTACAAAGAAACAAATGAATGGAATGGGATATATGATCAGCAAAGTTTATAAAATTCTGACAGTGTTAAGTAAGATTGTCCTAAGCCACCTGGGGCTCAGAGGGCCCCAGAATCTCCAGACTGTAAAGTGTTAGCAGTTAGCATCAGTGAGTGATTCTGTAAGAATTAGAAATGAGATTGTCCTCTGAGAGTCAAACTAGGGCATCAACACGTAATGGATTAGAGCAGAGATCGGCTAAGTCTCCTTAAAGAAACAGTAGTCCTTAGACTGGAGAAACAGTGAAATCTGAAGGAGGCCAAGTAGCCATGAGAGTGTGAGGTGGTCAGATAAGCCATGCTCAGCAGATCCCATCACAGAGTGGCTGCGTTCTGAGGGTGGTAGCTGAGGAGATTCTGAGCTGAGTACCTTCCCATTATAGAGATGTAAGCCGGATACCTCAAAACATTCTTTCAATAGTCCCCCCTTGTCTTAATCCAAATTTACCAAGCAAACCAATTATAGTTCTAATTCTCAAACTACAGCTTTAGATCCACCTACGGGACATGAATACATGAGCCACTGGATGTGGGCTTCCTTTCCTGATTATTTTTCTGGCTGTGACTTGGCAAGCTGACCACTGATTAGGGGAGGAGCTTCCGTGTGACCTGGCTACTGAGCCCCAGAGCCTAACACAGGGGCATCTGATATCTTCAACAATCCAACTTTTCTTTCCCTTTGGAAACTTGCTCTCCAGGTTATGGACAGCAGCATTGGAAAACTAGACCACTGGGTACTGAGGGATCACATTTCTTAGCCTCCTGGGCAGAAAGCCAGAACCTGGATCCTGTGGGGTCCCAAAGGTGAGACTACTGAAGTGCTGCCCACTGTGAAGCCTTTGGGAAACCATTCTAACCGGCCTTTCCCTGGGGTCATTTGGCCCTTGTCATCACCCACACTATTCTTTGGGGAACAAGACAGGAGTGAACCTTCCCGGTACAGTTCAGGGACTTCCTCCACAGTGAAGCAGGGCCCTCTTCTAGAAATCCCATCATACTTTCCCCCAACATGGGCTGCTATTGCTCCCCTGCACACCCTCTGAGTTCTGAACTTGGTTTCTTTTGTTCATCTATACCTACAAGAACCCTTTCCCCTCCCTCCTCAGCCCTGCCACACTGATCGCCATGGTCAACTTAAGGCTCAGGGTGGGCGGCCAATCAGTCATTCCTGTAATTGTTGTTCCATCTCCAAAGTCCCTCAGCTCCTGTTCACCTGCTGTCCTAGTCTGCGGTGACCAGAGGCACCTTGGGGAGGAAAGGGTTCATTTCAGCTTATAGCCTACAGCCCATCACTGAGGGAAGCCAGAGCAGGCACTCCAGGCAGGATCCCGGAGGCAGGCACTGAAGCAAAGAACATGGAGGTGCTGCTTACTGGCTTGCTCCCCTAGACTCGCTCACTCTGGTGTTTTATACAACCTAAGACCACCCATCTGGGGACAGCAAAACCTACAATGGGATAGGTTCTCTCCCATCAATTAGAAATGAAGAAAATGCCGCCCCCCAAGACTTGCCCAGAGGCTAATCTGATGGAGCCATTTTCTCAGTTAAGGTTCTGTCCTCTCAGATGACTCTAGCTGTGTCAAGCTGAGAAACAAAAAACAAAAACCCACCCTGCACTTGCATTTTCTATTTGTGTTCAAGCACTACCTACTTTGTAAGGAAGTTGGTCCCTAAGAGTTTCAGAAGTAAAAGTCCCTGCTCTGTTTGGAACATTCTTCTTTTATAGGCAAATCTTCCTGGAAAACCGGATTCATTCAGTCTTTGATTAATTTATTCAGTCATTTAACGGTTATTTCCTGAATGCCTGTAAGTGCCAGGAAATGAGATCCAAAGGCAGAAAAGACTGGCAGAGCCTCTCTCTTCATGGAGTTTGCTGCCTAGGAAGGAAGTCAGACGCCAAAGAATCAATAAACCCCAGCGGTGACAGTATCATGACACAGTGTGTACAGTACTGTGAGCTGACTTTCCTGGGACCATTGGGACAAACCCCGAGGAGTCGGCCCAGAGAGAGGCGGGAGTCTGTGAGACAGCGTGAACAGAATGCTCCCAGCGGCCTGTGTCACTGAGCTCACTCAGTGCCCGCTATCCTGGCGTCAGATAAATACTAGGAACAGACTTACCAGTCTCTTTCTTTGGACTGTTTTCTAGTCCAGGCAGGACACTCCACACACACTCAACGTAGAATACAGTTTGCTGTATTCAGCTTTCTTTGTCATAGCCACACCCCTACTGGACATAATTGTTTATTTGTTTCAAGCTAATGTCCTAATTTCATCCTCAAAGAGAATTTGACATCATGGTTTAGGAAGTCTTACTGCTAATATTAATCTGCGTCCTAGGAGACACAAAATCTTTGTCTTTTTTTTTTTTTAAGATTTATTTATCTTATGTATGTGGGTACATTGTCCCTGTCTTCAGACACACCAGAAGAGGGCATCAGATCTCATTACAGATGGTTGTGAGCCACCATGTGGTTGCTGGGATTGAACTCAGGACCTCTGGAAGAGCAGTCGGTGCTCTTAACCGCTGAGCCGTCTCTCCAGCCCCAAATCTTTGTCTTTTTAATTGCCATATCCCTGTTACTATGTCGCCCCACATAATAGATGCTTAGCCTAGCGGGCAGTGGCCCTCATTGGAAGGGTGGAGGAATGGCTGGGGCAGGGTGAATGGATGGAGGATGGATGAATGGAGGAGGGTTGGATGGACCTCATCTTCTCAAACAGAATCACTGTGGAGCACAGAACTTGCCTACGTCACATTCACAGTCCTCTATCCCTTAGGGCAATGCCCTACATATACTAAATAACCAATAATCAAGCAACGAATGCCAGTGGGTTGCTTCATCTTCATGTATCCTTCCTGTTCTTGGGCTAACTGCTGCCTCCCTCAAGGTCCTGGTTCCTCCCTCTGGACCCAGAAATGCCGCATCCTATATCCTAGGCAAGCCCTCTGACACTGGTGGCAGTAGCTAGGTTCCCTGAGGCCATTTATATAGGAACAGCCCTCCCCCTTGAAAATACTCCTTACATACTTCAATGGAGACATGCCCCATAGAACTTTGTAGGGTATTATAAAGTCCTTCTGAGACCACTGTACAAGCAGGTTCTCTCTCTCTCTCTCTCTCTCTCTCTCTCTCTCTCTCTCTCTCCCTCTCTCTCTCTCTCTGTCGTCAGTCAGGAACCCAGGCTGGAACCAACGTTGATAACAATAATCACTGTTTACGTCACAACTAATTAGACTCTGCTTGTTGACCCACACAAAGTCCCTAGGATGTAGGTGAGGGTCTCCTGGCCTTTAAATGGCCAGAGGAATGAGAGAGGATTATATGGGTCTATTTCTATCTTGCACAGATGTGTGGCCCAAGTTGAAGGGAGAAATAGATTACTGAGGCCACATTTACAGTCCTTCTTGACTGAGGGAGTCCTTCCGGTCCAACCTCATTATAACCAGATGCATGAAATCTTGCATCTTCTAGGACGGGAGGTCATGGGAGAGGTGCATACAACTCAGACACGGAGGTCGTACAGGGTTCCTCCCCTGCATTAAGCTCTGTGTCCTGAACTAAGTTTTTAAAAAAAAAATCCCAAAAAGTAACTGTTTGTTACACGTGGATGTCCCTGCCATGGGATTTGCCCCAGCCTTTTTTTTAAGAACAGATGCTCTTGGCTAATGAAACAGTCTGCTAAAGTAAGTGCATGGATTTGGTCTTATGGGTTTCATTTTATTTGTAAACATGCAAGACTTTTCTAGTGTTTTTCTTGCAAACCTTTTCTTTGTATTGGATTTCCAAGTGTAAGGCTTGCTCCAGGTATTGATTTTGGTGCCTGTTCTCTCCTCCCCCGGCACCCTGTGTGTGTGTTGGAGGGTGGGTTTTCAGGTGTTTATCCTTGAGACAGGGTTTACATAGCTCAGGCTGGCCACGGTGACATAGTACTTTGCCTGCCTTAACCTCCCTAGCACTAGGATTATTGACTTGAGCCACCAGGCCCGGCCAAGCAGTGTCTCTGGTATTTTGATAATCTGGTGATATTTACGTATGCACTTCTCCCAGAAGAAAACAGTCAAGCCAGAGATAACTAAACTTGACAACCTTCGTGAAAACCTGAAATCTTCGTTGTGGAAGGAGAGAATCCACCCCAGCAAGTTGCCCTCTGACCTTCACCCTCATTAATTCTGAATGGAAACAAATTCCTATCTGAGCGAAAGATTGCACACAATCGAGGGTCCGTGGATCCAACGCTCGGGACATCTAACTTCTTGCTCACACTGTGGATGAGAATGAAAATTGGTGCCAAGGCTACAGAGGAGCGTTTGGCATTATCAATCACCATTACAAATGCACGCACACACGTTGACACAGCGCCTCTACTTTTTTTGGTTCTTTTTTTTTTTTTTCTGGAGCTGGGGATTGAACCCAGGGCCTTGCGCTTCCTAGGCAAGCGCTCTACCACTGAGCTAAATCCCCAACCCCGTGTCTCTACTTTTAGAGCATTATCCTGCAGTATATTTTCACGCTGGCAAACAGGCTTGCCATGAAGATGGTGGCTGCAACATTATCTATTGTAGAAAAAGATGGGAAACAAACTCACTGTCTCACAATGGAGGACTGCTCATGTAAGTTATAGTGTGCACACAGACTGAATACAATGAATCACTATTTTTTAAATAAAATTTTAATTATGTGTATTTGTATGGGGGGCAGTATAAACAGCATGCCACCACTGATTGATTGATTGATTGGTTGGTTGATTGGTTGGTTGGTTGATTGATTGATTGGCTGGTAGGCAGGATTGGAGGGGCAAATGTTGGTTTTGGATTTTTTTTTTTAAGAGTTTCATATACAAGCACACTGTATTTACATCATTTCCACCCCTTCTCCATTCCCTCTCAGATTCATGAGCCTTTCTTCAATAACTATCATTTTACACACACAGACACACACACACACACACACACACACATCTCAGTAGGAGATAAATGAGTGGACAGGCAAACAGACAGTCTCACTGAATCCATTTAGTGTTACCTGCATGGACATGAGCTTAGGGCTGACTGCTTGGGACTGGGTAACCTACCAGGAGTTTTGTCCCTGCTGAAAACCAATCCTCCCTCCCTCATCAACCACTGACTCCCTGTAGCTCTTCATCGAGGACTTTGTAAACTTTTCTCTGTCCCGTTCCAGGGGATTCAATGCCCTCCTCTGGCCTCCATGGGCACCAGGCGCACAGGCATACAGGCAGAATACTCATATACATAAAATAAATTAATACAATGTTTTGTTTGCTTTTGAGTCAGGGTTTCTCTGTGTAGCTCTGGCTGTCCTGGAACTTGCTTTGTAGACCAGGCTGGCCTTGAACTCTCAGAGATTCACCTGTGTTTGTCTCCCTAGTACAGCAATTAAAGTCATGAGACAACACTGCCAACCTACATTAATAAATATTTTTAAAAAGAAATAAATTGGTAGTGCTGGTTGATTCCAGAAAGGATTAAAGGACAGGATTGGAGGAACTGTATTCCATACGTGAAATGGAACTTCAGTGCTTTGTCTCTGAGAGCTCTGGGTATGAACTCAGGCCCTCATTCTTGTGCAGGATACACTTTATCCCCAAACCATCTTCCAGCCCTAAAAATGTGAATTTAAAAGCCCCTGCATTCCATGACCTGAGACGGTGACTGAAATGTAGAGAACACTTGATGTACTAAAAAATACAAACTGTGCAAGAGCCACAAATGTGGTTATCCCAATCGGAAGGAAATGGGCATGATATCATGATATGCATCATACATATCCTACATATGTCTATGTATGTTATAGAGGAAACATGAAGTAATCGAATTGACGGTATACAGCACTTCCTAACAGGTTTGCTTAGTAGACACTAAGTCCACACAAATAGAACCCAGCCTCCAAAAAGTTCCCAAAGATAAGCAGTGTGCTAACCAGGCCTGCTAGAGAGAGCAGAGATTTCAGATGTCAAGATGTACATGTGTGTTCACCAGGACTAACCAGACACAGGACAGAGACCTTACTTACAACCAGCCATTCAAGCCTCCCCTTATCAAAGAGCACACCGCCACAGACAGTTCAGGGGACAGAGTCACCACCAATGTGTAAGGCCTGATCTGCCATGAAGCACCCAGCTCTCTTCTTGAGAAAAGCATAGTTTTTCCATGTGTGCAAGATGACCCCAAGTTACAACCGTTCTGTTATTGAAGCTTCAGGGGTTGCGCCTTGAATTGCCATTCAGTATTTGAGTAAAGTCGAGTGGGTCCCTCTTTCCTCAACATTCAACAAGGCGTGTACTCTTATGTGTGCCACCATGCACTATATGGTAGGAAATCAAGCAAAAACTCCCTCTCACACAGCTCATCAACTCTAGTGGAGGGAAGCAGGCAATACACAGGGCGGTGTCTCGCTGTGATAAGCATTAAGGAACTGGAAGCAGGAAAAGATGGCGAGAATCATTGAGGAAACCTGCGAACAAACCAGCCATTCTAGGAACGTGTTGCTGCGTTAAGACCTGGGGGGGGGGGGGGGGGGGGGGAACGAAGAGGGGTGGGGATGGTGGGAGAGGGGACTAGTTAAAACCCTGTGGATACAGCGAGTAGAGAATGGAGATCCAAAGTTCTGGTGACAGAGGAAAAACGGAGATGACGACTCTTCTCTGGGCTGTCCCAAGAAAAGTATGGCCAGGCTGCTGGAGCTAGCGAGAGAGGACGAGGTCCGAGAAGACTGGGAGGTTCTGCAGCCATCCGGGGACTCTCCCCTGAGTCAGATGAAAGCCCCTGGAAGGTCCCGAGTTTTCATTTTAGCTAGAATCCCATGTTGCCGTGCAGAGGATAGATTTGGAGGGCACGAGGTAGGAGGAAGTGACCCAACTGTCCAGGCAAAAGAGGATCTTTGTACGGCGATGGGCGCTGTGGGGAGCAAGAAACTGTCAGATTCTGGAGATAGTTTGACAAGATTGGCTGACCAGATTGGAGAGGGGGCATAAGGGAAAGTGCTGAGTCACAGATCTCCAAGGGTCTTGGCTTTGGCAGTTTAGAAGGCACGACTCACCATTACCTGGGATGAGGGAGTCCTGAGGGTTTTATAGGTTTGTTGGGGGCAGGAAGATGGGTCAGGAAATGCTGGGAGTCAAGTTTGGGGCAGTTTTGTCATATATATATATATATATATATATATATATATATATATATATATATATATATTTTAAAGTGGTGTGTGTGTGTGTGTGTGTGTGTATGTGTGTGTGTGGGGTGTGTGTGGTGTATGTGAGTGTGTGGTGTATGTGTGTGTGTGTGGTATGGTGTGTGTGTGTGTGTGTTTGTATACAAGCAGGCCCACATGCCAGGACACTCATGTAAATATCAGGGAACGCCTAGCAGCCATCCCTTCTCTCCTTCCACTGAGTGAATTCTGGGGATTAAATGCAGGTCGTCATCAACCTGGCAGCAAGCACCTTTATCTGTGCAGCCATCTCGCTGACCCAAGTCTGGGAAACTTTAAACTTGTATAGTGCAAATGAATGGGCAAACAGGGACATTAAGTAGACAACTGGGTATTTGGCCAGAAATTCTGGTGTAAGGCTGAGGTGTAATAACATCCATCTATAAAACCGGGATAATAATACAGAATCCCCGTGCCCTAAGAATTATGGGAGAATTAAACAAGATAATGCCTTAAAAGCTCTCGTGGCAGGCAAGGCCTGGGATACAGGATGCCTAACGTGCATTTTGGCTGTTTTTATTAGAATTTAAATACTCTCTGCATTCCTGTCATTACTAGTATGAATCTACTTGCCCTCAGGTTTAGCAAGATCGTTGTTTGTTTTCCGGCCGTCAGTTCCAGGGGAACAACTTTCAAAAGAAAGCAAGAGTCTTTGGGGTCCTAGCAGCATCTTCAGAACCGGTTTCCAGATAGAGTTCCGGTGTGGAAGGGTTTGCATGCATCTGTAGTCTTCAGAGGGAAGTTACGCCAAGCTTCTTAAACAACCAGTGTGTAAGTTCATCGACCCAGAAATTACGCCCCATTTCGAAGAGCGGTGGAGATGGAAAATGAGACAGTTTGCTGAGGGAAAATTGGACATGAGCAAGGCCCCTGGGAAAAGATATTCCCCGTGCACTCCTGTGACCTTTTCGACCCAGGAGGTTGGAAAGGAGTGAAGCCTGGGAACCTGCCATCCTGTCTAGACCCCAGTCACTAGAGATGTTATCGCAGGCCACAAATTCATCTGGCTCCTTTTAAAGTTGATTCACAAGAGCCGTGACCTCGGCTGTCCTGAGATGGTGAGATTCTCAGAGGACCTCTCCTTGAAGACGCAGCCCTTGCTCTCTCCTTTTAATTTGCTCACTGCACTTTAGCTGTCGCGTGTTGGTGAGACAGAGACAAAAGCTGGGGTCATTCATTTATTTTTATGCGATTCAAGATCTTTGAGGCAAACGAGTGTCTTAACATCACAACCCAAACCAGGGGCTTTCTCGATATCTTCACATCTCTTTGGGTTTAGACTAGAAATCCACGGCTGTGGGATTCCCTTCTATATCTGTGGCAGGCCTGACGTTAAGTGACCGCCTGTTAATAACCTTGTGGTCGGCGTCCGTAGCTGAAGGAAAAAGAGGCTGAAGTGGTTCAAACCTTCCAAACTGCTTCTGCGACAGCCAGGCAACTGTGTCATATAAAATCATAGGCCTGGTGAATCAGCACACAGGACAGACAGGGACAGACTACAGTAAATGAGGGGACAGACAGTGTGACAGGAACTTGGGAAAGGGCTCCTTCCCAGAATCCTTGCTGCCTTCCACTTTAAAGGAGGTTGCATGAGCAGGGCTGACTGCCGCTAACCAGGAGACCTCTGCTCCTAGCACAGGAACGGGTCTCAGTCCTCCTCCCGGATCCTTGTGTCCAGTGAGTTCTGTGTTCATTACAGAGCTTTCATGGTAGTTCCCCGTGAAAAAGCCTTCCAGCATTTTCCCAGGAGGCAGAAAATAAGGATACCCTAAGAAGTAACACTTCGGGGGCCCATAACCCAGAAGAATATGAGAGACTTTAGGGTCCTCGGAGTCCATGATTCCCTACAGAGACCTACTCCATCTTCTTCCTGACTGTGTGTCTCAATACTCTAGTTTGAGGAGGACTAAAATAGCCCAGAGCCAGTAGTTCTCAACCTATGGGTTGCGACCCCTCTGGGGTCAAAAAGACCTTTTTCAGAGGTCGCCTAAGATAAACATTGGAAAACACAGATATTTGCTTTACAATTCCTAACAGTGGGAAATTGTTATTAAATAGCAAAAAAAAAAATAATTTTATGGTGAGGGTCACCACCGCATGAGGAATGATAGTAAAGCCTCAGGGTCGAAGCATTAGGAAGATTAAAAGCCACTCCGAACTCTAACCGGAGCCAGTTGATGGCAGATGGTTATGAACTTGTACCCTCTTTCTGTTTAATTAGTTTTAAATAAGTTTTAGTTTTCTATGTCTGCATACATGCTGAGGAAGAAAGGAAAGGGTCCCATTTGCATGTAGGCACGGTGACAAGAGTGGAAGAGGCTAGCAGGAAGCGCTTAGACCCCAGTACCTCTTTACCTTTAAATTCTAGGACTCAGACGTGCCAGGAAAAAAAAAACAAAAAACAAAAAAACAAGTGTTTTTGTGGTTGTTCACAGACAGTGTTACAAGCATTCTTGTTCCAGAATGTTCACCAGTGGTCCTGAAGATTATCCAAGCCCTGTCTCCAGCTTTCAATTAGTGGTCAGTGAAATAAGCATTTAAAAGTCCTCAGCCGGCAATCAAGGGACCTGGAGTCAGTCTTGTCTGCCCATGCAAACCAGGAGAGAGGTCCTAAGGAGATCTGCAGAGACCTACAGCTTAGGTGGCCCGTCTTCTGCCCACGTGGGGCGCAGAAAAGGCTCTACCTAATTCTACACCAGTGCCCAGTGCCTACTGCTGGCGTTAGTGAATTAGAGTGTGCAGTACAATGATCAAGCTGCTTCCTTACTTCCCTGGGCTCTGGGTTCTTAAGTACCATGGTTTCCCTCTCCCTTCTAGTGCCCTTAAGACCGTAAGCCCGTGACCCTCCATCAGCATGTTAAACTGTGTTTCTGCTGCCAGCCCTGAGGGACTGGCTAGCCATCTTGATCTTCCTAGCGCCTTGCTGAGCCCAGTAGAGCCTACCATAATCTGGAGGTATTAGGCCAAGCCCCAGGTTGAGTTTGCTGGGTTCTGTTCAGTTTGGAAACATTCAACAAGACCTCTTGCCTTCCAGCCTCGGGCTGTGTGCCAGAGACACAAGATTTGAGTCATATGCAACCTTGACGGTTATGGATGCATCAAGGTATAGTGATCAAACATAATGGCTCTCCGATTGAACCCTAGGCCTGCATTCTAGGTCTACAAGTTACCCCTGACTGTCCTTGGGTGAGCCTTTAACATCTCTCTCCGAGTTTTCCTCTTGTGAACACTTCCGGAGTATTGCTGTGATCACTATAGTCAATGATTTCAAACCATACCTGACATAGAGTAAGTTCTCAGTAATGTTAACTATTACTATTTTTGTCTTCTGTCTCCTCTTTCTGTGACCTCAAGCTTAGTCCATTTTCTTTCACTCTTGGTTCTGGCTGTTTCCTTCTCTTGCCAACAGGGACTTTTTAATTTTGCTTCTGACACACTCAGTCTCTAAGGATACCCAGCTACCCTAACATTTGACTGGCATCTTTTCTACTAGGATTCAAATTCAAAACTTTCAAGCAGGCAAGTGACCCACATGAGTCATCATGTAGCTATTTTTCTAAGGAACACCAGATCTGAAAGGAGTCACCCTAAGCCAGGAGCTCAGATTTCTGAGGAAACTTTCGTGATTTCAGTTCTTTCCAAGACATAAAACTCTGATGTCAGGGAGCAGAAAGAAGCTTCCCGGAATTGTCAAACCAATGATGACTTGTCCATGTGTCCCCCGGGGTCCTAACTAGCTGCTTATGACAAAGTCACTCCGCTTGGCAGATCTTTTTTTGCAGAATATCACTATGTAGTCCAGCCTGGATGGGAACACACTTTATAGTCTAACTTGACCTCAAACTCACAATCTCCTGACTTAGCCTTAGACTAAGATTATAGTCATGTGTTCATGCTGGGCTAAATGTTTACTTTTCCTTGTACTTCCCAAGTACTTTAATGTCAAAGCCACTACCACCACTCTTAAAAAAAAAAAAAAGCACACAATAACCGTAGACTGTAGCTTTTCCAGTTCTGGGTCCAAGTGTGAAAGTCAGCAGACAATAGGACACCTGCACAGTCATGTTTATCATGTCACCAACTGACATAGTCAAGCTATGGGATCAGCCTACTTGCCTGTCATTGGGTTAAAAACCAGCATAAGCCAGGTGGTGGTGCACAATTTTAATCTCAGTACTCAGGAGGCAGAGGCAGACAGATCTGTGAATTCAAGGCCAGTCTGGTCTATGCTCCAGGACAGCCAGGGAGACACAGAGAAACCTTGTTTCAAAATGAGGTGGGGAGGGGCCTGGGGGGAGGGATAGTGTATACAAAGTAGAGTTTTAGGTAGCCATGAAAAAGAAGATTATTTTGGGGGGAAAAAATGGACGGAACTAAAAAACATGTTAAGTGAAATAAGCCATCCTCAGGAAGACAAACACTTCATTTTTCTGTCATTAGACAAAAAATAAAATAAAATAAAAGGAAATACACAGAAGGAGAAGATGGACTGTTCGCAAAACAACAAAACAACAACAACAAACCAGGAGGAGGCAGGAGATAGCACTAGCATGTAGTGGGGTTGGATATGACCAAAGCAGTGTATGAAAGAATGAAAATGAAACCCATTATTTTGCACGATCAACACACGCAAATAAAATCATTATTTTAAAAATTATTAAAAATCAGTTTTTAAAGTTACTGGTAATCAATAATGAAACAGGCAAACTTCAAAATAAATGACCTTTTTTTTAAAAAAAAAACCTGGACAAATTCTAAATTTCTATAACTTGGTTGCTCATAGCCTCAAGCCACAACTTAATCACGGTTCATGATCTCAGCGGTTCAACTGTAGAACATCTGGCCCAGCTCCAGGAGGCACACGGCGGCGTCAAGTTCAGTACCCAACTGGATACTTTCATCGTTCAAAGTTAAAGCCTGAAACTCTCAGCTAATACACATACCCCCACCCAACACATTAAATTTATTAAGTGCCACACATCTGCCTACTCTAATCCCCGGAAATGCTTCTTTCTGATAGACTCCAGTTAGATCAGTAAGGCACTACTGCGAGCAGCTGTCCTCAGAGCTCCCCATGTCGAGAATGCCTAGCACGGTTTCTTATCTCTGACTATGTCTGCTAACCTGGAGCTAATGGTCCAGTTGCCAAGAGTTCCCAAGACACACTTACTTGCTTCCTCCCACAGCTGTCCACACAGTTCACGCCGATCGCCAAACATAAATCCTGGAAGGAACTTCAAAGACCGCCCAATCCAAACCTTCATTTTACAACCACGAACACTGGAACCCACAGGCGGTAGATACTCAGCCGAGGTCATGCAGCTCATTGATTCAAGGGCTGAGGGTAGGATTGCCCAACTGGAGATCCACCTCCTGTGTGTCATTCTTCTTCCAACCCGTTCCTCTGCTCTCTGCCCGCCCTTGTTGGCTTTCAAACACTTGACGCACAGTCCGCACCCTCCCGGGATGGACGTGCCAGCAGCCTACCAGGCTCAGCCGGAGTGAGCAACCCCAGTTGACCTGGGGCTCTTTACCTGCAAAGGAATGAGTGCGTAGGGTTACAGGAGATATTGTAGTCCACCTATTACGGCGTGGCTGCCGAGTCATCTGTCGTGTTGATTATTACCTCTGAGACGGCTCAGTTCTTCGTCCTTATAATTTCCAGTTAGCTTACGATAAACACTGCCCCCCACCCCGTCATTTTATTTACCAGCAAACTTTACTTAGGAGACACTGAGCACTTACCATTTGCTAAGCACTGCGCTGGGTTTGAGAGTTCAAGAATGAGAAGACATTCTGCTGGGTGTTTTTTCGCACTGTGACAGGATCAGTCTTACAGGCACACAGAGGCCACCACAGGTGAGCTAATGAGAATGCCACTGATCCTTCCTCCCCATCCCCTTTCCCTCCTCTTCCTACCCCTTCTCACCCCGCCCCCTTCTTCTGTTTCTTCCTTTTTAAGATATCTTTTTAAGACAGGGTCTCACTATGTAGGCTGGCCTTGAATTCACAGCGCTTATATTGCTTCTGTTTTCCAAGTACTGCAATCAAAGGAGTGTACCACCGTTTCTTTCTTTTAAAAGAAAACATAAAATGTTCTAAGATGTATGACAAGGCCATGAAAGTAGCCAGAGAATCCTATATACACCTCAACTCTGTTTTCTCTACTTTGAATATCTTTTTTAAATTTATTTATTGATTATATATTAGTACCCTGTAGCTGTCTTCAGACACACCAGAAGAGGTCATCAGATCCCATTACAGATGGTTGTGAGCCACCATGTGGTTATTGGGATTTGAACTCAGGACCTCAAGAAGAGCAGTTAGTGCTCTTAACCACTGAGCCATCTCTCCAGCACCTGAATATCTTATCTAGGTTCAATATTTGCTTTTTCCTAGTTTTTATAACATTTGTGTATTTTATTGTGTCTCTGTCTCTCTCTGTCTCTATTTCTCTGTCTCTGTCTCTGTCTGATCTGTCTCTCTCTGTGTGTCTGTCTGTCTGTCTGTCTGTCTCTGTGTGTGTGTGTGTGTGTGTGTGTGTGTGTCTGTGTGTGTGTGTGTGTGTGTAAGGAGGTCAGAGGGCAACTTTCATGACTTTCACGACTCTGTTCTTTTCTTCTATCGAGGTCCCAGGGATTTCACTCAAGCCATTGAGTTTATCAGCCAAGGCCATGACCTGTTGAGCCATCTTGCCAGCTCTGACATATTTTATACAGGATGGTACATTACAAGAATTGTATTTATAAACATCAAGATGATCCCAAGGTGGGAAATGCGCTAGCCAGGATAATGTAGAAGACTTTGAGGACCCAGTGGCAGATAGACTCAGCAAAAATCACAGAGAGAGGACAGAAATGACATAACGACCTCTAGACACGCTAAGGAGATATAATTGACAGAAAGTGGAGGTTAATTCAAGAGTCTGAAGGTGAGGGATGAATTGAATGGCAGGAGCAACTGTAGGCCGTATGGTTGTGGTTTAAATATATGCTAGGAAATTAATCCCTGCCTGAAGCAACAGTGGGATGTAGTGCATAAAGGAGGCGCTGAGGGCTTGACAGCTCTGCCCTTGTGAACAGGTGAATGGCAGGACTTTCAGGAGTGGCCTCTGCTCTGACTCCTGCTCCCTCGTTGTGAGTATGCAGCAAGAAGGCCCAGTGGTTTGATTGTGAACTTCTGTCCAAGATAGAATAAACACCTGCCCTTCATAAATTATGTAATTTCAGATATTCTGGAGTAACGGCCCTAAATGGGTTAAAAAGGGAAGATAAATGTTTCCACATTGAGAAGGTGATGTGTGAGGAACTCATCGGCTAGCGGACAAGACAGTGAAGTCATCAGGTGAGCGAGATGTGATGATGCAGCCATACAATACAAACACTGGGGAGGGAGAGGCGGGAGGAGTAGGAGTTAAAGGCTAGCCTTGGCTACATGAGATCCTCGTCCAAAATAAACCAACAAAGATGTTGGTTGTATATGCTGGTTCTTGTTTCTGGAAAGACATGAACTAGAGTCCTGTGACAAACCACTGTCCTAAGGATGGCCATTGAAGCCAGACTAGATAGTGTATTCGTGTGGAGAGGAGGACCTAGGAAAGAACCTAAAAGAACACTGTCGGTGACAAGATGGCTGGAAGGACGGGTGGAGAAAGAGGCTGGAGGGAGACTGTTGAAAGGTTGAAAGGATCAGAGAAAGTGACATCCCTCATGCTAAGAGAGTGCTTCTTGGAAAGCACTGTGTAGCCAGGGATGTCAAAAGCCAAAGACAAACTGAGACCCTCAAAAGTCCCTCCGATTTGGCAGGACTTCCCTCAAAGTAAGCAGTTTCAGAGACTGGATGGCACCACAAATCCAAACTGTCTTTGGACTGCAGACAGAATAGAAAGTGAGGACTTGAGGCTATCAGCATCTGCCATTCCTTAAAACTTACTGTGACCTCAGGGGCTAGGGATAAATTAAATGGGATTGGAAAATAATAACTGATATTGTTGTGGTAAAAACAATTATTATTTCACTTCGAGTGTGACTGAGGCACGATATCCTACTAAAAATTAGCAGTAGTAGCTATCATTTATTAAGTAGCTGCCATAAGTCAAGCACTTTAACGGCATTTTTTTATTGAGCCCTCTAAACTGCACTTTGAATGGAGACCACCTTCCTCTACTATGGATGAAGAAGCAGGAACATAGGAAGGCTCATATCTGGCACTAGCTTTTAACTTCGCCGAGGAGCTAGAAGGGAAACCTGCCTTCACACCAACTCCTGCTCCTTCCCTCTGGAGCGACACTGTCTCCACTAACCATGGCTCACAGCTGGCCTGCTTTTCACTGTGTGAAGATCAAGATGGAAATGGATGGCCTGGGAATTCCATCTATCCTGGGAAGGACCATGGATTGAAGGGATGGACAC
Source organism: Rattus norvegicus (assembly GCF_021556685.1). NCBI lineage: Eukaryota > Metazoa > Chordata > Mammalia > Rodentia > Muridae > Rattus > Rattus norvegicus. The sequence goes on along the minus strand of NC_141538.1, from coordinate 64,646,575 downwards.
CCAGGCACACACCTCGAGTTCCAGGACAATTGCTGAGAACCAACAAAGAGGTTCTGGCTTTGAATCCCTGAGTCCCAAATGTGTCCGTCCCCTTTGAGGTGTGTGCATGTGAGCATGCAGGTGTGTGAGCGCCTGCCAATGTATGCACGTGAGGATGCAGAGCCCAGAGCTCAGAGTAAATCAGTCTATCATTAAGTTGGAAAGTTAAGGTTTTAGGCTAGGGGGATGGCTCCATGGTTTAGAACAGTGGTTGCTCTTCCAGAGTACCCTGATTTAATTCTCCGCACCAGCACAGTGGCTCACAACTGTCTGGAATTCCATTCCAGAGGATCTGATGCCCTCTTTTGGCATCAACAGGAATCAGGCACACAAGAGGTGCACCAGCATGCGTGCAAACAAACACTTATAAAAATTAAAAGTTTTAAAAGGGAAAGTTAAGGTTACACATAAAGGAAAATGACGAAATTGTACAAGGATTTTGCAAAGCACACTTTACTATGGAGATGGCACATTTTAAGGAAGACTCCAGTCACCTTCCCCATGAGGGAAGATGAGGGAATTTATACTAGGTGGGTAGGAAGATACAGCTGGGACTATTGGATACATGGCATGGAGAGACAGACAGATCTCCATGAGAATTGGGGAGTCTCCAGAACTTGAGGTGCTCACACAGAGGCAGGGGTGCTAAGTCAGTAGCCAGGCCCTAGAGACAGCTTATGTTACTTTCCCAACTCCAGCCTGGGAGAGAGCCTCTGAGGACAAGGTTAAGATAAGACTTAGAAAAATCAAGATGGAGACGACGGAGCAGGATGATCCAGACCCAGGTGGACTCGGTCAATTTTATCTTGTCTAGGTGGGCAGTTTATATCTTTATTAATTGGCAGTGAATTTGTTGTGTGGAAGTATTGTGCATTGGGAATTGAACATGTAAATCTAATTGCGAAGAAGAAGGAGAAGGAGAAGGAGAAGGAGAAGGAGAAGGAGAAGGAGAAGGAGAAGGAGAAGGAGAAGGAGAAGGAGAAGGAGAAGGAGAAGGAGAAGGAGAAAAGACTTCTCATGTTCGAATCTAGCCTTTCTATGGATTCCGAACGAATATTATCAAATGGAACGGCCAGCATGCTCGCTCCTCCTCTCTCTCTCTCTCTCTCTCTCTCTCTCTCTCTCTCTCTCTCTCTCTCTCTCTGTGTGTGTGTGTGTGTGTTTAAGAGTTAAAGACATCTTTATTTTAAATTCTGATCTACCAAATTAGCGTTTGCCACCAACTCGGAGCAGAGACCTTCACAGCTTCCCGATCTTTTGTTTAAGGGCTGCCTTTGTAGGGGCCTTGACAGCCGCCATTGCTGTCTTCTTTGATGCCTGCTTGGCCTTTCTTGCTTCCTTGGCAGCCCTGCTACCCTGCTCTCCGTGAGCTTTCCTGACTTCTGGTTTCTGAGTCCTCTCGGCCGTTAAATCAGCCAGAGACGCACTGGTAATGGCTCACTGGAATTTGACTGAACCGCGGTCTCTTTTCTTTTGAATGTCTTCCGACTGTCCTTTCCTGTGTCTTCCTCTGGAGGGGACAGTCCAGGTTATCTGCCGAGGATTCCTTTTGGAAAGAAATGCAAGGTCACATTTGGTGTTAAGAAACTGGAAAACCTTCCCATCGGTCCAGGCGTATCGCCCCCCGTGTCCCGGGGCAGATCTTGTAAAACTGCACAGCTCGACCTTCCTGGTGACAGATGTCGGCCTGTCAGGGGAAAGACGGTGAAGAGAGAAATAAGCATTCTTCTTTTTCGGAAGATGTGTCATTTCTAAGCTGAGACCGGTGGTGTCTGTCTTTCATCAGACATGTCTGTCATGCTTTAAACATCAGAGGCGGTGTATGGAAAACAGAAAGTTGGAGAAACGCCAAAAAGATTACCATTGCTATAACAATAGTTGCTTCAGGATCATAGGAGATTGTTTTCTTTCTTCCTTAATTCTGTATCATTACAAAATAAATATATGGGGTTGGAGAGGTGGCTCAGTGGTTAAGAGCAGTCCTGGAACTGACTAAGTAGGAGAGGGCTGGCCTGGAACTCACAGAGATCCCCCTGCCTCTGCCTTCAGAGTGTTGGGATTAAAAGTATATGCCGCAACACCTGGTTTCTTGCTGTTCTTACAGAGAACCCAGGTTCAGTTCCTAGCACCTATATTTGGTTTCACAACCATCCAAAACTTCAGTTCCAGGGGATCAGAGCCCTCTCTGATATCTGAGAACACCAGGCATGTACTTGATGCACATACATGCATGGAAATTTGCCAAATGCTCATATAAATAAAATAAAAATAAATCTTCAAAACAAACAAATATATATATATGTGTGTGTGTGTGTGTGTGTGTGTGTGTGTATATATATATATATACATATATATATATATTGATTAAAAAAGAGCCATATGGGTTTTATATAATTATATTGTCATAGATAAATAAAAGCAATAAAATTTAAAGGTCATAGTTTAAATTGTTTGTATTATATTTTTATCCATATAGGTGTTTTGTCTGCATGTATGTCTGTGTACCACATGCATCAGTGCCTGGGAAGGCCATATGAAGGAGTTGAATCCCCTAAAACTGGAGTTACAGATGGTTGTCAGCCACCATGTGGTTGCTGGGAATTGAACCAGGAGTTTTCAGGAAGAGCAGCCAGTGCTCTTAGCCCCTGAGCCATCTCTCCAGCCCCCGTAATACTGTTTTGTAGTGTGTATGTGTGTTGTGTGCTGTATGTATGTGTTATATGTGGCTGTGTTCGTATGGAGACCAGATGTCAACACTGAGCTCTCCCTGCTCTCTTTTTTATATATTATTTTTATTTTCAGAAAACAGCTTGCAGGACTCAGTTCTCTTCTTCTGCCGTGTGGATCCTGGGGATCAAACCCTGGTCACTGGGCTCAGGTGTAAGAGCCCTTACTCAGTAGCCACCCTGCTGGCCCTCTCCACCTTACTTTTTGAGATCCAGATTCTAACACAGAACCTGGAGTTCACTGTTTCAGCAAGACGGGGTGGTCCCCTCAGGAATCTTCCCTCTTCTCTGCCTCCATTGCTAGGTTACAGACATGGTCACCACACCCACCTTTCACATGGGTGCTGGGGGTCTGAACTCAGGCCCCCATGCTGCTTCATCCATTGAGGTATCTCCCCAGCCCTGTGGGTCATTCTTTACTTCTGCAGATGACTAGGTTTTCCATCAACAGACGTCTAGATAAAGGAAATGTGGACTACCTACCTACCTACAAACACAACACACACACACACACACACACACACACACACACACACACACACACTGGGTTTTTTTTTTTCAGCATAAAGAAGAAGGCCATCTCTTCAGGAGAATGGATGGAACCACAGACCATGTAGGTAAGTAAAAAAAAGACAGATGCAGAAGGACAAGTGTGGGGGTTGGGGATTTAGCTCAGTGGTAGAGCGCTTGCCTAGCAAGCACAAGGCCCTGGGTTCGGTTCCCAGCTCTGAAAAAAAGAACCAAAAAAAAAAAAAAAAGGACAAGTGTGAAACTTCTCTCTAGATATAAATAGATACATATGTACATAAATACATACACACATGTACATACACACATACATGCATACGTATATTGATACATACACACAGACAACATATATACATTGTTACATACATGCATACACATACACATGTACATATATACATGCATGCATGCATACATACATTGATACATACACACATGTACATACATACATGCATGCATACATACATTGATACATACATACACACATATGTACATATATACACTGATACATACATATGCACATACATACATATATACATTGATACACACACATACATACACACATACATTGAGACATAGATGTGATGTGAAGGCAGAAAGGGACTATGTTATTTGGGCAAGGGAAGGGGCTAATTTGAATGTGAGGACAGGAGAGGGTGGTGAGAGAAAGCGCTGTAATGATAAACAGTGCACTTGAGTGAAAGAGTCATTGTGAAGCCCACCACTTTGTATGAAGAGCATACACTAGCAATCTCTTTTTAATTAAAAATAGGCTGGGCAGATCTCTACGAGTTTGAGGCTAGTCTGGTCCACTTAGCAAGTTCCCATCCAGCCAGAACTATATAGTGATACCTTGTCTCAAACAAACAATAAAAAATGGGCTGGCAGATACGGCTCAGTGGGTAAAGTCCCTGGCTGCCAAGCCTGATGATATGAGTTTGGTCCCAGGACCCCCTGGCTTGGCAGCAAGGACATTTACCCACTGGGTCATTTCACTGTGCACCTACCTTTCTTAATTTTATGTAGCCAAGCAAAACCAAGTTTACCAAATCTATAAGAAACAAATCCTTATGTAGAAATATAATAAATACAATTTGGGGAGTAAACAATTTCCTATCAGTCCAATATATACCTGGCCATCCATCCATTCATTCCCTCAATGGATGGTGAGTTTTATCATACATAAACACATGCCCTCATTGGCTGGAGGGCTTCAGAAGGACCAGTGATATACTCCTTATACTTGAGATGCTTCCAGACTTCTCAGAGAAGTAGAAGGAGACCATAAACTTGTAGATACGAAGGCCTAACTGTCAAAGTGAGAGCAGAGTGTTCTATAAAGAAGATGCCAGTGAGGTGAAGTTTATCAAAATTCTCTGCATTCTTTAAGGTTCAGAAGGGTCTTCCCTAGAAATGCAAGGCTCTCATTAGGTAGTAATTGCTAGAAGTAAGACACCTTATCTATCAGGTGAGGATTATGAGCCTCTATCACAGAGCAATCTTGTTGTTGTTGTTGTTGTTGTGATACAAGGATTCATTCATTATACAACCCCAGCTGGCCTGGGACCCACTATGTCAGAGCCACCTGCCTCTGCCTCCCGAGTACTGAGATCAAAAGCATGCAATAGCACACCTGAGCAGAATATATCTACCTACCTATTGTGTCTGTCTGTCTGTCTGTCTGTCTGTCTATCTATCTATCACCTATCATTGAAGGCACCAGTATGGAGGTCAGAGAACAACTTGCAGGAGTTGTCTTTTCGTCATGTGGGTCTCAGGTCATCAGTCTTGACGGTAAGCACCTTTACTTGGTGAGCCATCCCCACAATCCAACACAACAGGCTTCCATAGTCCAAGTCTCACTGGGTGATGGTGGTGCACGCCTTTATCCCAGCACTAGGGAAGTGAAGACAGGCAGGTCTTGGAGTTTGAGGTCAGTCAAGTCTACAGAGAGAGTTCCAAGACAGCCAGGACTACACAGAGAATCCCTGTCTCAAAGAAAATGGAACGGAGGGAGGGAGGGAGGGAGGGAGAGAGAGGGAGAGAGAGGGGGAGAGAGAGAGAGAGAGAGAGAGAGAGAGAGAGAGAGAGAGAGAGAGAGAGAGTCCAATTCTCTCTTCTTTGTCCTGAATTTTGTTTCATTTATTTTGAGGCCTTAGTGGACTTCTAAGTCAAGTTTACTTATATATTTTTATTTATTTATTTTTCAGAGCTGGGGACCGAACCCAGGGCCTTGCATTTGCTAGGCAAGTGCTCTACCACTGAGCTAAATCCCCAACCCCTATATTTTTATTTTTGCCTTGGTTTTCTTTGATATGAGGTTATCCTGTAGCCCAGGATAAGATGGGCTTGATCTCCTAATCTTCTTCCTTCCAGCTCCTGAATACTAGGAGTGAAGAAACGTTCAACATGCCCAGTCAATGTTGAAGGAGGCTAGGATATACTCCTCTCTAAGGAATGAGGAAGGACAGGATTTGAGTGAAATAATAACTCAGTCCATGTGGCTGCCATCATGGGTGTGGGAACAGCTGCTCTCAGCCTCTGGTGTGTAAGCCCTGCTTCTCAAGATGGAAGGACCCCCATTCTTTCTGTCCTTATCTCTTGGGTGAGAACTGACCACGAAGGTACTTATACTACAGGATATGATGGGGGGAAAGCCAAACTAGCCATCAGAGACCAACCCAGGTCACTCCTTCTCCTAACTCGCTCCTCTCTGGGCCCCAGCTTCCCTGTATGTGAAACAGAGAAGTTGAACTGTTCAGTACCCAAAGTCTGTTTTCTATAGATCATAAAGCGCAAGCTCATTGGTATTTTATGTTGTGTTAATTTCTCAGTCAAGGATCGTCAGTGAATCTCTGGCCATACACATACAAATTTCTCCCCAGTGATGGAGATCGAAACACTTAATTCTCTTATAGTTTGGTTGTACACTCTGAACACTTTCGTGAGGGCTGTCTGGGAAATTGAGTCAAAGGAAATGGCTCCTAAATTCCTCCTGGGAGCTAAATGGAAAACAAGACAGGCTATGACATCAGCCGCTATTTCCTCTGTGATCAAACGAAAGAACACAAACATCAATATTAAATTATGTATGCACACTCTTTATCTTTGCCTCTCAGCGCGCATCACGGTAAATCCTTCGCTCTTAGGTTTAGTTCATTATGTAGGAAGAACAGGAAACACAGTGAGCCTGGAAATATAGTATTTTAGTTACAAGTGACTTCGAAGATGAGACCTAAGGCACTCAGCATCCAGATGAGGAGTCTGAAATATGAAATGGCTCCATCCAGTGCTGACTTCTGGAGGTTTATCTCTTTATTTGCCTCACCTAAATTCACTGCGATTGGATGACACCAGCTCCTATATGCTAAATAAAGATACGTAAATAAGCACTATTTAAAAGCCTGAAATGGGGAGCCCACTCTTCTTTTTTTCTTTTTTCTTTTTTTTTTCCGGAGCCGGGGACCGAACCCAGGGCCTTGTGCTTGCTAGGCAAGCGCTCTACCACTGAGCTAAATCCCCAACCCCGGGGAGCCCACTCTTATGAGTGTCTTCTGAGACTCTTAGAGGGGCCGTGCAAGGGGAAGAAGGTCAAGTTCGCCAGGATGAGCATTTCTATCACAGAAATCAGTCTCATAGATTTGATCCAGACCAGTAAGGCACAGGCTGCACCACAAGTCACTTTATTCCTTCTATGTCGCTCAAGGCCGGCAGGTAGCAGACCTTCCTAAGGAATCTTCATAAGAATTACATTGTCCTGGGGAGGGAGAGATGCCTCTGAGTGAAGAGCACCCACAAGGAGGCTCACAACCATCTGGACCTGCAGTTCCAAAAGACTCAACACCCTGTTTTGACTTTCTTGGGCACCAGGCACACACACGATACACAGACATCCACATAGGCAAAACATTCGTACACACAAAATAAAAACAAACAAGTCTAAGACTCATACTGTCTTTTAGCTGATCAATCAGGTAGTTCCTACCCGGACATAATGCTTCTTTAGTTGAGCTTTAGATAAACATAATTCAGTGTTAGAAATCATTTTTTTTTTGAATCAAGAAGCATGGGTTTTGCTAATTTAATATCGTCTTTGATGGTCTGTGAATCCAAGCTACTCAAAAGCATCTCAGTAGAGGGGGAATAAGTATTACCTCATCTAAACTAGGTCAGTGTTTGGAGCCTAAGTTATTAGAATTATGTAATTGACAATTACTTCCTTCCTAGTCTGTGTTGCCTCACTCTTCAGATGCAAATCTGCCTATTGGGATCTTTGGTTGGTGTGTTGGTTGGTTGGCTGGTTGGTTTTTTGGTTTTTGAGAAGGGTTTCTCTGTGTAGCCCTGGGTGTCCTGGAGCTCACTCTGTAGACCAGGCTGGCCTCCAACTCAGAGATCTGCCTGTTTCTGCCTAGATTAAAGCTTCTGCTGAGATTAAAGGTTTGTGCCACCCTGTGTGGCAAAATCTGTTTGTTACATTCTTTCCTACCTTAACTAATACACACACTGGTTATTTTGTTTATCTGTTTTCGTTTGACTCTGTTGATGTGATAACAGAAAGCGACTTGAGAAGGAAATGGTTTATTTCGGCTGTCAGATGCAGTTCATTACAAAGGGACGTCAAAGGTAGGTGTTGAAGGCGGGAGCCTGGAGGCAGGGATTGAAGTGGAGGCCACGGAAGATTACTGCCTGCTTTACTCAGCCAGTTTTCCCACACAATCCAGGATCACGTGTCAAGGAATGGTACTGCTCTTACTGGGCTGGGCCCTCCCACATCAATCACCCATCAAGGAAATGCCACAAAGGCTTGCCCACAGGACAATCTGATGGAGGCATGAGGTTCCTTCTTCCCAGATGACCCAAGCTTGTGTCAACTTGACAAGAATCTAGCCAGCACCCTAGCCGGTGATGTACATTGATGTCCATGCACTCCAAACTATTCTGCCCTCAGTGTCACAAATGGGATTCAAAATGCATAGATTGCCAGAGTTAAAAGAGACTTTAGAGCACGAAACAGAGACTTGTCCCTGATTTTGCTCGCAGCGGGAGGCATTGCCAAGTGTGATCTTTCTAGGTTCTGTCTGCAGCACTCATGAAGGCTGGACCTCTTCCTTGGAGTCAGCCCCTCTCACAACACAGCTGCCTCTCCTGGTCCACTGTATGAATTATAGATGCAAATGCTTACTAAAGCTTGAAGTAGATGAAGTTTTTTACCCTAACCCCAGGGTCTTGCACTCTGTCAATCAGGAAGGTGGGTAGTTATGCTAACATTATCAATCACCCTCATAGTAAAGTATTATTCTTATTTAACCCCAAATTCATTGTTGCTATACAGTCTGTCCTCAAAATAAGGCATTCTGATATTGAATTGTGTGAAAAATTCAGTTGTCTGATTCATGTCTGAGAACTCTAACAGTGCACTTGATTTCCTCTCATTTGTCCAGTGTTGATCAGTTTTGAATTGGGCTCATACTTGCTGCATTTCAAAGTCTGCATTAGAATATTTAAGGATCAGTTTTTGGAGAAAAATGAGTATACAGAAAAAATGTGGGAGATGTTAAAAATTCAGTGTCTGGGGCACTAGCAGTCTGAACTCACTAACTGAGGGTGATAAGCTTGAACTCTGGTTTTCGTATGTGTTTGTTTGTTTGCGTTGGGGCCGTTTGTTTTTTGAGACAGGGTCTTTAGTCCAGATTGTCCTTGTAATTACTTTGTAACCCAGGCTGCCCTGAAACTTGCCGGGATTCTTCTGCCTCTGTCTCCTGAGGGCTGAGATTACAGGTCTCAGACACTGTTTCCAGTGACCTTGAGCTCTTGTTTGTTTGTTTGTTTGTTTGTTTGTTTTGAGACAGGGTTTTTCTGTGTAGACCTGGCTGTCCTGGAACTCACTTGGTAGGCCCAGTTGGCCTTGAGCTCAAAGATCTGCCTGCCTCTGCCTCCCAAATGCTGGGATTAAAGGCATGTGCTACCACTGCCCTGATCTTCAATTCTTGACCCTCTTCTTTCCAGCACCCTAGTGCTGGGAACACAGGCTAGTTTTTGTCAATTTGACACCTAGGAAGAGAAAACCTTAATTGAGGAATTGCCTCCACCAGAAGGCCCTGTTGGTGGACTACTAATTGATGGAGGAAGGCTTAGCCCACTGAAGGCTGCGCCACCCCACGGCGCCACCCCACAGGTGGTCCTAACCAGTAAAAGAAAGTTAGCTGGATGAGGCCAGGGCAAGCTAGCCAGTAAGTACAACATCTCTGCTTGATCTCCGTTTCAGTTCCTGCCTGTTTGTTCCAGCTTGAACTCCTGCCCTGGCTTCCCTGGATAATGTAACAGTTTAGGTACAATAAACCCTTTCCTTCCTAAATTGTCTTGATGGTGTTTATCACAACAACAGTACTAGCCAGGGCTTCATGCATTCTAAGTAAACGCTTTGGCAAACGAATTTCATTCCCAACCAAGCTCTTTTAAATTCCAAACCTAGGAAACACAGATTATAATGTGCATTTTACGAAGCACTATCTTAGACACTTCATAAATGCTATTATTATTTATAATGGTATTTTTGCACACACCTCTCTACTTTGCAGCATAAAACAATTTTACAGTTGGCAGTCTCCGTTTCAGTCCAGCTGGGAACCAAAACACAGTCCAGATCCACCCAAGGCTCAGAGATTTAAGGCTGCGACCGCCCCCTTCAGGTCTCCTAGCTTCAGACACAAGAGTACAGGATGAAGTTTTTCCCTCACAGGTTCCCGTCGCATGACGGAAACAAGGGGTGGGACAGGAAGTGGAGCCTGGTTGAGTTCCGGGTGCAAGGCGGCCGCTGGAGCAGAGCAAGCTGCGGCTCTCGCAAGCTTTGGAGGCAGAGCTGCAATGTTCCGGATCGAAGGTCTCGCGCCGAAGTTGGACCCGGAGGAGATGAAACGGAAGATGCGTGAGGATGTGGTCTCCTCCATTCGGAACTTCCTCATCTACGTGGCCCTGCTGCGAGTCAGTGAGTGTCCTTCTGGGCTGTGACCGTGAGGCCACGCGTCCACGCCCAACTCTGCACGCGGTCGTGAGGCTTTAAACTGAGCATCCAGGGGAGAGTGGGGTACTTGCACGTCCAGGGCTACCCAACCACGCTCACTCTAGGGGTCTGGGGGTCCTGAGGCTGTGCCCAGTGCACGTGGTGGCAGAGGGCGCGTGGTTAAGTCACCTTTGCTCGCCCAACGTTTGTGCTTAAGGAGCTTACACGTATTATCCCCAGAGCAATACCCTCTTTTTGCAAACCTAGAAACGGTCCCCGGGAGATGGCTGACCCAAGGTCATTTGGCCGTTCAGACAATGAGTCTGACTGCAATTCCGGCCGAGCTCTTAATAAGGTACCAGGCGCTTTCTCTTTCTTCTTGCCTTTGCAGTAAAAAAGATTAGCTTTCTTTGTGTTTATTTGCACCGAGGGTGAAGTAAACGATTGTTATTTCTTGAAGAAATATCTGAAGCATTTGATTTCACCATTAACAAGTTAATTCTGTTGCTTGATCTCGGTACCCCCTTAATCGAGAGCTTGAGTTCACAGGACACATATGCAAGGTTAAAGACACACTGTCAATTTTAAAAGCAGGGGCTGGCTAGATGGCTCACTGAGTTGGGCGCTTTGCCCAAGCTGGACAACCTGAGCGGGATCCCCATTTGGTGGCAGGAGAGAACCAATTTCCAGAAGTTGTACTCTGACCTCCACACCTGCACCACACCACGGAGTACACACAAAGTAAACAATAAAAAGATTTTTTTAAAGCATTGAACGACTTTCTAGCACTGTTCTCTAACGGTATGACAAGTGGCCAACCCCTCCCTTGTTCTCAATAGAACATACTTAACATTGTTCAGTGCTTGCTTGCATATGGCTGTCTTCTGGGCGGGGAGAGGCAGGAGTGGTTGAAATAATTGAAGAGCATACCAAATCTTTTAGAAGACTAGAGTTAGACTTTGCCTGGAACTTACTGAAGTGGAGGCCTCTCTCATTTGGGTGCCTCTTTTGCTGTACTCTCTCTGTATCGCTGGTTTCTCTGGGAGAGGACATCTCAGAGTGTGGAAGCACCCAGAACATCTTGCTCATCTGACAGCCTCTAAACCTCAGCTTTTCCATCCTTTTCTTATAGGGGAGAGCTGTCAAGAAAATGTTAGCCCAGTGATCTTTGTATTTGACACGCACTGACCGGGCATGCTAGCACACGCCTTTAATCCCAGCACTCAGAAGGCAGAGACAGGCGGATTTCAGTTGAGTTTTAGACCAGCCTGGTCTACAAATGGAGTTCAGAACAGTCAGGGCTGTTACACAGAGAAACCTGTCTTGAAACAAAACAAAACAAAACAAGAGACTTTTGTTATGTGTTTTTCTGCTTGTCTGTATGTGAACCACATGCCTACAAGTGCCTGAGGTCCAGAAGGGGACACTGGAACTCCTGGAACTGGAGTGAAACTGGCAATTAATTGTAAGCTGCCATCGATGGCTGGCTGCTGGGATCTGAACTCAGGTCCTCCTGATTGACAGCAGACACTCTTAACTGCTGAGTCATCTCTAACTGCTGAGTCCTCTCTCTATCCTGGTGATGCCACCTCAGTGTTCCAGACAGCTCTGTGTATGTCATTTATCAAGTCAGCACAGTAACTGGTGGGATGCAAAAGACACACACAAGTGACAGAGAGAAAAACCAGAGGTGTCTGTTCTGCATGCCTTCCTCAGGGCTTTCCCTCCCCTGTGCCTTCTAGCCTGTGTTTTCCCAGTATTGGTCATCGAACCTGATAATCATTTGTTTCCCCTTGGGTTTTGGGTTAAATATCCCCACCTCTCCAAGTATACCTTGGGGATAAAGTCCTTGCCTGGCCTGTGCAGGACCTGGGCTCAACTTCCTGTAGTGCAAAATAGGTGAAAGGTCCCTACAGTAAAGAACTGTTGTAGCCCTTGAGGAAAGATGCAGTGGTTGTCCTTCCTGTATGGCGATGGTTATTGGGCCACATGGGAATGGGCGGCTTTGCAAGGCACTGAATCCCTTTTTGTGATTAGGCAGACAGAGGTTTGGTAACAACTTGGAAGTTTCTGAAACCATATTTCATAAAGTCTGAGACACCCACCCCCACCCATTTTATAATTGTGCAGTATAGCCTGTGGGCTCGTAGAGTAAAACCTAATCCGGGGGTTTTTCTTTCAGCTCCATATATCTTAAAGAAGCTGGATAGCATATGAGGCTTGGGAGTCCCATGGATGCATGGCATGAAGAACCACCTGGTGACAGCTTCTCCTCCTGTCTGCAGATGAAATGGCCCAGAAAGGTGTAAGACTGATTAAACGGACATTAAAAAAACGAAAACAAACAAACAAACAAAAAAAAAAAACTACTTGTTAAGAACAAGTTGGGCTTTGAGAACTGACCTCCATAGATGAAATATAAAACTACTTGGGAAGTGCAAATATCCACCTCTGTGAGTGTTGCCGGAATTGTAGATAATGCCAGACTCTGAGGGGCCTATGTCTCAGCAGTCATTTCTGTTTACGACTTCTGTTCAAAGTGTTACTTGGGAAGAGTCTGTTTGGAAGTCAGCATACACCCACAATGACTTTAAGCACAGTCTATATTTTTAATAAACATTCTGATGAAGAAAGCGTGGGTTTTTGTGTTCTTATCCCACTTTGGTTGGTCATGGCCATCCCTGGAAAGACTGCTGCAGTATTGTGACTCTTGCCCCTTTAGTTTTGTTTGAACGTGAGAATTTGTTGATCCTGCTATGTGGAATTGTGCTTCTTTGCCGAAATCTTAGTGAACTGTAGATGACTGCTTGATGCTAGAAATACAAAGACAATGAAAGTGGGGTGGGGTTGCTGTATTTTAGACTCAGATAGTTCTCTTTCTCTAAATGTGTTGGCAGAAGGGGGCTCTCAGTCCTCCAGAGCAACGGTCCATGTTCCCCTCTGTTTAGCCAGTGTATATGGGTTTGCTCTGTTGTTAAGAGTGTTTTTATTTTATATGTATATGTGTCTGCCTGTGTTGTGTATGTGCACCATGTGGGTGTCTGGTGCTAACGGAGACCAGGAGAGGACGTTGGATTCTCTAGACCTGGAGTTGGGCAGTTAGGAGCTGCCGTTGGATGCTGGACCTTCTGTGAGAGCAGCAACTGAGCCCTCTCTCCAGCAACGCCACTGTGCCTTAGTAACATGATGATGCTGTCGTTTCTGTCTTAGGTCTTGTCCACCTCTCCGTGTATTACCAGGATTTGGTTTCTTTTCATTCTTTGTACCCATCATGCGTATGTTTCTTGTCACCTGTCTTCCTCTATGCAGCCTAGTGTGGTTTTGGTTACACCAAATGGTTTTCTTTTCCTACATATTCCTATTATCCCCTAGATTTTGTTTTTCTATGAACTTTCCACTAAGTTAACTAACTTTTCAACAGGTGCCAAAATACACCGTTTGCTTTGGTCAGTCACCACATCTGCCTTCTCAGGGGAGTGTCCCTGGAGCCTCTGCTGTTCCCTCCAGACCCTGTGGCTGTAACCTGGGAACGGCATTTCTTATCCTTGCTATCGTTTGTTTTCTTGAAGCTCTGACTGGTGACATAGGAAGTGAACATTTTTAGACTTTTCTGGTCTGGAAATTGCTTTTTATCTAGTCACACGTTTGCTGAAGTTAAGAGTTCTGGTTGGAATCTTCACCCTTCAGGGTTTCAAGACATTGTGACATTGCCTCCAGCTTTGAGTGCTGCTGAGAAATCTGAAACCTTTTGACTTCTGGTCTCTCTGTGAGGCCTAATTTTTCTTTCTGAGAAACAAGGATCTATTGTACTGGTAGTCCCTTCCATTCCACAGTGACAATTCTGTGTGTGTGTGTGTGTGTGTGTGTGTGTGTGTGTGTGTGTGTGTGTGTGTGTGTGTCTGTCTGTCTGTCTGTCTGTCTGTCTGTCTGTCTTCACACCATGGTCAAGGATACTGCCCCTGCAGAGAAGTAGATTTGACTTTGATCTCCAGTGCTCGAGATGCCTGACTTTGAGGAGATAAACCTCTGAATTAATTGTCGTACTAGAATTAGGGTGGCCCATCAAGGGGACCGACTGGCACTTGATAAACAACAGTTACCGATTTCCAGATGTTTTGAGGTGTCTGTCATGCTGATGCTAATGTATTCAGAATTACCAGAGACATTAACTCAGCAAGTGTGGTGGCACCCAGTGGAAGAATTTTAGTTTGAGGCCAAACAACAAAAATCACTTAAATTCATTACCAAAAAATAATGTTGGTGGGTCAGTATTGATGTCTTCTAACAAGCGGTGAAGTTGAGGGTCAAGTTTCAGTGCGGCAGCTAAATAGATCGGCAAAGATTAGACTTCGAATGTAATTTGTGTGCTTTTCTTAGAGATAAAATGTGGCTGCTCCTGCCTATTCGAGTGCCTGTTCAGGCCAAAGTAAGAAATGTGGCGGCTCAGTTCTTAATGAGTGGCTCCTTCTAGAAATGGAGTCTTCCTGCTACATATCCCTGGTGACCCTTGAACTTTTGAATTCTGCTGCTATGTCTTCTAATTGCTGGGGTTACAAGTGTGCACTTCTATACCCGGCCTATAAATAGCTTTTTCAATTCAGGCTATGCCCATTGGGAGTGTTCGGTGTTTGGAATAGATAATTCTGAAATAATATACTAGAAAATATTTAGGGTGCTGGAACAGTGGCTCAGTGGTTAAGAGCACTGACTGCTCATACAAGGGTCCCGGGTTCAATCCTCAGCACCCACGTGGTGGCTCTCAACTGTTTTGTTACTCCAGTTTTGGAGATCCAAAACCCTCTAATGGCATCTCTGGACACAAGGCATGGATGTGGCACACAGACACACACGCAGACAATACTCATACCCAATGAATTCTTAAAATATTTAGACCATGTACTTCCTCAGCATAGATGTCCTTGCAGTCTCCACTGTCCCCCCAGCATAGACTACACTTCCCTTAGGTTTTCAGTGACCTTGGTCCTCTTTAAGGTCTTGGTTGAAAGGGTGTTTTCTCAGTGAAGCTTTATTAATACCTTTTATAGGCAATAGGGTATTTCAGTTTATGAAGACCCAAGCCTGCTGTACACCTGTGTGTGTTCTGCTAAATTGATGTTACGTTTAAGATTTTTTAAGTTACAGCAGGGGTAGTGCGGGTTGGTTTTGGGGCTGCTGGAGCCTTGCTGGTCAGTTTAGAGCACTTGCTGCTTGCAGAGGGTCATGGTTTGGTTCCTATTGTTCACGTCAGCTGACTCACAATAGACTGTTAGTTCCAGGTCCAGAATATCAAGTGCTTCTTCTGGCCTCCATTGGTGCCTTCGTGAGCATGGCACACACACACACACACTCAGATACATACATCCACACGAGCTAAAACTTTAAAAATTATAGAGTCTGTGCAGTACACTCCGTCTTCCCCTTCCTGGCTTTATGTTTATTGTCACTGTCATTGGGCATGATTTTTCTTGAGAATTGTTTGTCTCTCCTCACTAAGAACGTGTTCTGAGGACAGGGATTTCTGTCTACTGTGTTCACTCTGTATCCCAGGATACAGGTCTCCTGGCGTCCAGCAGGCACTCGGTATTTGTCCAATAAAAGAATGAAGGAGTGGGCAGGGCTGGAGAGAGGACTCAGTTCAGAGCACCTGTTGCTCTTGCAGAGGACCTGGGTTCAATTCCCAGCATCCACATGGTGGTTCACAACCGTTTATGGTAAGTGATGCCATCTTTGACCTCTGCAGGCTCCAAGTGTGCCTATGTTGCACATACCTACATGCAGGCAAGAAACACATAAAGTAAATCTTTTTTTAAAAAGAATGGAAGTGTAGAAGCATGAAAAGTAAAGTAACCATAAAATGGCGAGGCTCTCAGAGGGGCTTTTCTTTCTCCCTTCCTCCCCTCTTTCCTCTGTTCCCTCTTTCCCTTCTCTCTCTTCCCTCCCCCCACCCCCTTGTGTTGTGTTTACTTATGATTGTGCAGGATCACACACTCAAGCCCACCCAGATGTTGGGTGTCTTTCTCTCTCAGCCTTCCTATCTTGAGGCAGAGTCTCACTGAACAAGAGGTTTTTCTGTCTCAGCCCAGCTTTTTATGTGGATGCTGGGGATTTGAACTCAGGCCCTCATGCTTGCCGAGCAAGCTCTCTTACCCATCTCCAGCTTTCTCTAATGCTTTACTTACTGAGCCCAACTATCATTGCATGTAATTGTTTGAATTGATGGAAAACAAGTAATATGAGATCAGATGATACAGAGAGTGAAGAAAAGGTTTTGGGACTGTGGTGGATAAGAGTAAAACCTTTGATTGGCTCCTTCCCAGTTCCACAGGAAAATAACAGCATATTTTATTTTACATCATTTAGTTGTTTTTTAAGTGAGGCTGGTCTTGAGTGTCTTAGGTCGGCATCAAACCAACTCTGTAACTAAGGAAAATGAGCATGAACTTCAGATCCCTGTTTCTTCTCCCTCTCAAGTGCTAGATTATGGGTAAATGCCACTGCAGTGTTTTTGCAGTGCTAGGGGTGGAACCCAGGACTTCATGCACCCTAAGCAAGCCCTTTACAAACTGAGCTACAGGCCAGCCCTGGTATATTAAATACTCATGTTGCTTAGTTGAAAAAGAACTCTATGGCAAGTATGTCTTTGCTTTGACCTACATAATGGCTCTTCTGATCGCATCCTATTAATAGTAAATAGTTGCCAGGCCATATACCTACACATCAAAGAATACATCCTCCGAGGCGTTGGAAGGATGACCGTGCCCTGCTACACCTGATGGTGTGCTCCTGTGAGAGGAGAGGTTCAAGTGTAACAAGGAAAACAGCACCTGTCCCGCTGTTTCAGTCATCACGTGCTGAGGTGCCTTTCAAAACAGACTGCAGTCTGAAGTCACCTGGGAAGCTTTGTAACAAAAAGGCCCATTGAGGCAGAATTGGGGATGAGCCCCAGTGATCTGTTTTTCCGTAAGCATTCAGATGATCTCATTGGCTCAGGATCTGCTCTGGATAACTGATAAACTCATATTAACTTAAGGTCTTTTCCAATTATAAAATTACATAATTGTTTAGGAATAAGAAACAAAAGGAAGACTGAGTGGTTGTGGGTTTCATTAGTAAAACTGTAGCATGAAGGACTGAGGGGTGTGGCTACTCACATCTGTAATCCAGGGCGTTGCTCCACATCTGCAAACCCAGCATTTGTTAGGTGGAGGCTGCCGGAGGGCTCTTAATGCTTGAGATCAGCCCGAGCTGCATAGCAAGACCCTCTCTCAAAATAAAAGGTCCTCTGCTCTGACAGATACTTCAAGGTTAGCCATCTGGCCATAGACGAGTGGGTAGTTAGTATTGATGGGGGACTGGAAACCTGGCTTCTCGAGGAAAGACTCCAATACCAATTCCAGATGCTTAGCCCAGAGACTCGAGAAGTTGGGTTAGTGTTTATTTTGTTGGTTTGTTTGTTTAGACAGGGTGTCTTTTTATGCCCCGCTGTCCTAGAACTCACTCTGTAGACCAGGCTGGCCTCTGAGTGCTGGGATTGAAGGCGTGGGCCACTGTGCTTGGCTGCCTTTTGAGCTGCATTTCTTTCTTGTGTAAGTGCGCAAACTCAAGTGCAAACACTCATGGAGGTCAGAGGACAACTGTGTGGAGTCCTTCCTCCCTCCACCTCTCTGGGTCCAGCTGAACTCAGAACCTCAGGATTGTCAGCAAGCACATGGACCTGCTGGAACATGGCGCTGGCTCTAGAGAGCTGTTTTTACAGATGAAAGGGGTGGCCTTTTCACACAGGCAGAGTTAGAACACCTACTTTCCCAGAAGGCAGAATAGGAACACCATATTGAAGCTATAAAGGGGATTCTTTCCTGAACCCACATTATGACCAAGAGAAGCTGGATCAGGGAAGGAGCCTTTCACTTAATATTAATTATCTTTTGGCAAATTGGTAAATAGCAGTAAACAAAACAAAACATACGCCATGATCTTTTCTCTACTTTCAAAAACTGCTTTATACAAATTCTGCCCCACATTTCTCTGTTACATCTTAACAAAGATATCGAATAAATGACAACTTGAATTAAAGGAGAAGAATATTGGCTTTGTGGGTGAAGCCTAATGTCCAAGTATCAAAAAACATCTTAATGGAAGACTTCACAATCCCAAGTATTTCTTTCATTGTCTGTGGTGCACCAAGCATCAGTGGTAGGGAGATGACCATAGTCTTAGGGTTTCTGTTGCAGCAAAGAGATCATGGCAGCTGTTATAAAGTATTTAATCTGAGCTGGCTTACAGTTAAGAGCTTTAGTCCCTTATCATCATGGTGAGAAGTATGGTGGTATGTAGGCAGACCTGGTGCTGGGGGAGGAACCAAGAGATCTGTATCTGATCCGCAGGAAGAGAGGCACTGGGCCTATCTGAAACTTCAAAGTCCACCCCCAATGACTCACTTCTCCAACAAGACCCTACCTCCTACTAGTGCCACAACTATGAGCCTATGGGGGACATTTTCATTCAAACTACCACAGCTATGATCTCTGACCTTAAGAGGCTTGCAGGGCTGGAGAGGTGGCTCGGTGGTTAGGAACACTTACTGCTCTCCCAGAGGACTCACATTTGGTTCCCAGCACCCACATACAGCTCACAACCCAGTGACTCCAGTTCCAGGGGATGAGGCCTCTTCTGGTTACAGGCACCTGCATGACGGATGCACATAAAGTCACATGGGCATGCACACAAGTAATTAAAAATAAAAAGCGGTTCACACCATGCTTTTAATCCCAACACTTCAAAGCTACATAGTGAGACACTTGTCTCCAAAAATTATGGAAGAAAAATATTTTATGGGGTCCAGCAGACGTTATATCTTTTCTCCTCTATCATTTTGTTTCTGATGACCTCATTATATAAACTCCCATGAGAGCCAAGTGCAAGTGCTTGGAGCAGATGGAGAAGAGCCTGGACCCTCTTTGATTGGGGAAGAAGCAGAGAAGGCTCTGTGGGGAAGGTACAGGAAGATTTGGACCATTAGCACTTGGCTAGAGAAAGAGTGTGTCTGAGAAGTCTGAGGAAGACAGGAGGCAGTGTTATTGAAGTGAACTGTTGAGCAGAAGCATAAGAAGTCCTCAAGGCCTTTGCCAGTTTCTGGTTTCATGCTTGGCTCTGAAGGTCCCATGCTGCCATCTGCTGAGTGGTATGTGTACTGCAATCCCAGATTTCACCATACAAGCCTCCCCAGTAAACCACCACCAGTCTTTATTACAGTCCTCATTTATACGAAACAGTCTTTCAGGGTGAGATGGCTTGGGAGTAAAGACCCTTGCCACCAGGCCTGAAGGACAGAGGTCAATTTCCAGGACCTAAATGGTGCATTCTGATTCCTGGTAGTTGTCCTCTGACCTCCACATACATACATGTACACCCTCACATGTACACACATGAAAATACACATCACATACAAACACATGCAAAAACATGAAAAGGGAAACAGTTTAAAATGCCATACTCTTCCCCTACCCTGCTTTGAGGCCCTGCCTAGAGACTATACATAGAAGGCACATGTAAGGGTGCAAAGACCACTACTGCAGCAGCAGAACACTACAAAAGCACTCACATACCTCACCTTTTTCCTATAAGAATGTGTGTCCAGGGACTGGAGAGATGCTCAGTGGCTAATGGTACTACTTTCTGATCTTGCAATGTGTCTTAGTTAGGGTTTTACTGCTGAGAACAGGCACCATGACCAAGGCAAGTCTTAGAAAAACAACATTTAATTGGGGCTGGCTTACAGGTTCAGAGGTTCAGTCCATTATCATCAAGGGGGGAACATGACAGCATCTAGGCAGGCATGGTGCAGGAGGAGCTGAGAGTTCTACATCTTCATCAGAAGGCTGCTAGCAGAATACTGACTTCCAAGCAACTAGGATGGGGATCTTAAAGCCCACACCCACAGTGACATACCTACTCCAACAAGGCCACACTTCCTAATAGTGTCACTCACTGGGCCAAATATATACAAACCATTACACAATGGACAGGAGTTCAGACCCCAGCACCCACATAGGGTGGCTCACAAACACCAATTCCAGCTTCAGGGGATCTGACAACCACTTTTGGCCTCCAGAGCACTTATTCACACAGACACATAAATGAAATCTTTTTTTTAAAAGTATGTTTGTACAGCGTGCATGTGTGTATGGTTTGTGTGCATGTGTGTGTTTGTGCACATATGAGTACTGGCCTGAAGTAGGCTGTCTTCAACTGCTCTCTACCTCATACTGAAGCAGAGTCTCACTTGTCCTGAAACTTAGTTCTGCTAGCCAGCTTGCTCGGGAGAGTCTGCACTCTTGGGTAGCAAGTGCTGCTTCACCCCTGAGCCACCTTCCTAACCCATGCTTTAGTCTGATATGATATTCTTAAATTGTCTCTTTAGAAGTGACACATGAAGTAGAGAGGTTGCCTCAGCAACCAACAGTGTTTACTGCTCTTACAGAATCTCCTGGGTCTCCATAAGAGTACCAAGTCTAAGAATAATGGGAATATAGGGAAAAGAAGAAACCCAGGTCAAAGGAACAGTATGTATTTTCAACAAAATCCTAAAAGAATAATTTCTTATCCTAAGGAAAGAGCTGCCTTCTATCAAGGTACAAGAAGCATACAGAACACCAAGTAGACCGGGCCAGAAAAGAAAATCCCCTCACCACATAATACTCAAAACTCTAAATGTATAGAACAGAGAAAGAATATTAAAAGCTGCAAGGAAAAAGACCAAGTAACATATAAAGGCAGGCTTGCTAGAAACTGACTTCTCAGTGGAGACTGTAAAAGCCAGAAGGGTCTGGACAGGTGTGCTACAGACTTCCTAAGAGACCACAGATGCCAGCCCAGACTGCTATACCCAGAAATACTTTCAATCAACATAGTTGGAGGAAATAAGACATCCATGATAAAACTAAATTTTAGAAATATCTATCTACAAATCCATCCCTACAGAAGGTGCTAGAAGGAAAATTCCTAAAGAGGTTAACCATACTCAAGAACACACAGGGAATAAATAATCCCAGACCAGCAAATCAAAAGGGAAGAAACACAAACACAAACACAATAATAGGAATCAACCATCATTGGTCATTGATATCTCTCAACATCAATGGTCTCAATTCTCCCAATAAATGACACAGACTAATAGAATGGATGTGAATGCAGAATCCATCTTGCTGCTGCATCCAAGAAATATACATTAATATCAAGGGTAGACATTACCTTAGGATGGATGGCAAGGGGCATTACAAGCAAATGGACTTAAGAAACCAGCTGGCATAACCATTTTAATATCTAAAAAAGAAACAGACTTCAAACCAAAACTAATCAGAGGAGACAGGGAAAGACACTACATACTCATCAAAGTGGACATTGCAACTTTTTTTTTTTTTTGGTTCTTTTTTTCGGAGCTGGGGACCGAACCCAGGGCCTTGCGCTTCCTAGGCAAGTGCTCTACCACTGAGCTAAATCCCCAACCCGACATTGCAACTTTTAACAGCTATGCACCAAACACAAGGGTACCCAAGTTCATAAAAGAGATACTTCTATGGCTCCTCACACACTGATGGTGGGAGTTTTCAGTACCCCACTTTCACTAATAGACAGGTCATCCAGACAAACTAGAGAACTGCTGGAGCTGACTGAGGCTATAAACCAAACAGACCTAACGGATTTACAGAACATTTTACCCAAACACAAAAACATATACTGTTTTCTCAGCACTTGGGAACTTTCTCCAAAATTGACCATACACTCAGACACAAAGCAAGTCTCAATAGGTGGAAGAAAGTCGAAATATCACCCTGCATCCTATCTGACCACCGTGAATTAAAGTGGGATATTGCCAACAGCAGACACCGCAGAAAGTTTACAAACTCACAGAAATGGAACAATTCACGACTGAATGAAAAAATAGATCAAGAAAGAAATGAATGTGCTGGCTAGTTTTATGTCAGCTTGACCCAAGCTACAGTTGTCTGGAAGGAGAGAACTTCAGTTAAGAAAATGTCTCCACATGATCCGGCTGTAGAGTATTTTCTTAGAGATTGTTGGGTGGGGCCATCCCTGGGGAGGTAGTCCTGGGTTCTGTAAGAAAGCAGGCTGAGCAAGCCACAAGGAGCAAACCAGCAAACAGCGCCTTTATCAGCTCTGCCTCTAGGTTCCTGCCCTGTTTGAGTTTTTGTCTTGATTTCCTTCAATAATGAACAGTGAAAGTGAAAAAAACCTTTTCCCCCCTCAATTGCTTTGGCCATGGTGTTTCATCACAGCAGTACCAATCTTAACTAAGAGAAACGAAATGAATGAAAATGAATGCACAACAAACCCAAAATTATAGCACATAAGGAAGGCAGTTCTTAGAAGCAAGTTCATAGCACTAAATGCCCACATTAAAATAAAACAAAACAAAAAGCGGGAGAGATCTCATACTAGCAACTTACTGGCACAATGGAAAGCTCTAGAACAAGAAGAAATCATGCCCCAAAGGAGTAGATGGCAAAAAATAATTAAGTTCAAGGCCGAGATCGATGAAAACAAACACACAAATAAGAATGACACAAATAATTAGTGAAACAAGGTTCACTTTTTGGGGGGGACAATATTGACAAACACTTATCCAAATTAACTAAAAGGCAGAGAGAGAAGATACAAATTAACAAAATCAGAAATGAAAAGGGGACCAGAACACCAGACGCTGAGGAAATCCAGAGGATCATATGAACATATTTAAAAACCTGTACGCCACCAAATTGGAAAGTCAAAAAGGAATGGGGAACTTTCTGAATACATACTATTTATGAAAGTTAAATCAAGACCAGGTAAGAATTGTTCCAGACTTTCAAAGAAGAGTTAATGCCAACACTCATCAAATTATTTCACCCAATAGAAACAGAAGAAACACTCCTACTCATTACACAAGACCATAATTACTCTGCCACGCAAATCACAAGAAAGAAAACATAGATGTAAAAATTCTCAATAGGGCTGGAGAGATGGCTCAGCGGTTAAGAGCACCCGACTGCTCTTCCAGAGGTCATGAGTTCAATTCCCAGCAACCACATGGTGGCTCACAACCATCTGTAAAGAGATCCGATGCCCTCGTCTGGTGTATCTGAAGACAGCTACAGTGTACTTATATACAATAAATAAATAAATCTTTAAAAAAAAAATTCTCAATAAAATAGATCCAAGAACACATTAAAAAGATCATCCACCATGATCAAGTTATGCTTCATCCCAAAGAGCCAGGGATGGTTTAATATATTAAAATCAATAAATGTAATTCACCATATAAACAGACTAAAAATGAACCCACATGGTCATCTCATTAGATGCAGAAAAAGGTCTTTGACAAAATCCAATACTCCTTCATGATACAAGTCTTGGAGAGATCAGGGATTTAGGGACATACCTTAACATTTTTTTAAGGCAGTTTACAGCAAACCCACAGCCAACATCAACTTGGAGAGAAAGTCAAAGCAGTTTTACCAAAGTCAAGAACAGGACAAGGTCGTCCACTCTCTTTACACCTATTCAACAAAGTACTTGAAGTCTTAGAACAATAAGACAATTGAAGGAGATCAAGGAGATACAAAGATACAAGTTGGAAAGGAAGAAGTCAAAGTATCTTTATTTGTAGATGATATGATAGCATATATAGGTGACTCTAAAAATTCCACTAGGGAACTCCTACAGCTGATAAACACTTTCAGCAGAGAGTCTGGATGCAAAATTAACTCACAGAAATCAGTAGTCCTCCCGTATACAAATGACCAATGGGCTGAGATAGAAATCAGGGAAACAATGCTTTTCACAATAGCCTCAAATAATAGGAAAATATCTTGGGTTAACTCAAGCGAGGCAAGCCCAAAACTTGTATATAAAAACTTCAAGAAGGACATTGAAGAGGATATGAGAAAATGGAAAGAACCCATGCTCATTAACAGTACGATTTATACAGTAAAAATGACCATCCTACTGAAAGCAGTCTACAGATTCAATGCAATCCCCATCAGAATTATTTTTTTCCTTTTTCTTTTCTTTTTTTTTTTCCGGAGCTGGGGACTGAACCCAGGGCCTTGCGCTTGCTTGCTAGGCAAGCGCTCTACCACTGAGCTAAATCCCCAACCCCTCCCCATCAGAATTATTAACTCTTCATAAGTCTTGAAAGAACATTTTTCAGCTCAACATGGAAACACAGAAAACCCAGGGCAGCTAAAATAATCATGAATTACAAACAAACAAAACAAAACAAAAGAACTGTGTAAGGTACCACTCCCCCCCCCACCCCTATTTCAAACTGCACTACAAAGCTATGGTAATAAAAACTGCATGGTATCGACACAGAAACAGACGAGTCGATCAGTGGGTTGGAGTTGACAGCACAGACATAAATCTATGGACACATGATTTCTGATAAAGAAGCCAGAAACACAGAACACTGGGGGCGGGGGCAGTGTCTTCAACAAATGGTGCTGGTCAAACTGGACACCTGCATACAGAAGATTGCAGATAGATCCATACTTCACACCCTGCACAAAACTCAACTCCAGATGGATCAAATACACCAACAAAAAAATCAGACACATTGAATCTGATAGAAGAGAAACCTGGAATAGCCTTGAACTCATTAGCACAGGAGACAACTTCCTGAACAGAACACCAATAGCACAGGCACTAAGATGGACAACTAATAAATGGGACCTCACGAAATGCAAATCAAACAACCCTGAGATTTCACCTCACACCAGTGAGAATGGCTAAGATCAAAAACTTAGGTGACAGCAGATGCTGGCGAGGATGTGGAGAAAGAGGAACACTCCTCCATTGTTGGTGGGATTGCAGACTGGTACAACCACTCTGGAAATCAGTCTGGAGGTTCCTCAGAAAATTGGACATTGAACTGCCTGAGGATCCAGCTATACCTCTCTTGGGCATATACCCACAAGGTGCCCCAACATATAAAAAAGACACGTGCTCCACTATGTTCATAGCAGCCTTATTTATAATAGCCAGAAGCTGGAAAGAACCCAGATGCCCTTCAACAGAGGAATGGATACAGAAAATGTGGTACATCTACACAATGGAATATTACTCAGCTATCAAAAACAATGACTTGGGGCTGGGGATTTAGCTCAGTGGTAGAGCGCTTACCTAGGAAGCGCAAGGCCCTGGGTTTGGTCCCCAGCTCCGAAAAAAAGAACCAAAAAAAAATGACTTTATGAAATTCGTAGGCAAATGGTTGGAACTGGAAAATATCATCCTGAGTGAGGTAACCCAATCACAGAAAAGCACACATGGTATGCACTCATTGATAAGTGGCTATTAGCCCAAATGCTTGAATTACCCTAGATGCATAGAACACATGAAACTCAAGACGGATGATCAAAATGTGAATGCTTCACTCCTTCTTTAAAAGGGGGAACAAGAATACCCTTGGCAGGGAATAGAGAAGCAAAGATTAAAACAGAGACAGAAGGAACACCCATTCAGAGCCTGCCCCACATGTGGCCCATACATATACAGCCACCCAATTAGACAAGATGGATGAAGCAAAGAAGTGCAGGCTGACAGGAGCTGGATGTAGATCTCTCCTGAGAGACACAGCCAGAATACAGCAAATACAGAGGCGAATGCCAGCAGCAAACCACTGAACTGAGAACGGGACCCCTGTTGAAGGAATCAGAGAAAGGACTGGAAGAGCTTGAAGGGGCTGGAGACCCCATATGAACAACAATGCCACCCAACCAGAGCTTCCAGGGACTAAGCCACTACCCAAAGACTATACATGGACTGACCCTGGACTCTGACCTCATAGGTAGCAATGAATATCCTAGTAAGAGCACCAGTGGAAGGGGAAGCCCTTGGTCCTGCTAAGACTGAACCCCCAGTGAACGTGATTGTTGTGGGGAGAGCGGCAATGGGGGAAGGGTGGGGAGGGGATTAGGGGGATGTTTGCCCAGAAACCGGGAAAGGGAATAACATTTGAAATGTAAATAAGAAATACTCAAGTTATTAAAAATTAATTAATTAATTAATTAATTAAAAAAAATGGGGCCTCACGAAACTGAGAAGCTTCTGTCATCTCAACAAAGCTGCAGCCTACAGAAAGCGAAAAGATTTCTACCACCTACACATCCAAAGGAGGGGTAATATCCAAGATATATACATAAAACTTAAAAAAAAACCCTACATATCAAAAACAATCACCAAATAACCTAATTTAAGAATGGACAGGGTACAGATCTAAACAAAATTCTCAAAAGAGGAAATTCAAACATCGAGAAGCATCAGGGAAATACAAATCAAAAGTACTTTGACATTTCATCTTTGTTGTAGTTCGTTTTGTTTTTGAGACAGGGCTTCTCTATGTAGCAAGCCTTGGTTGTCCTGGACTGGCTTTGTAGACCAGGCTGGCCTCGAACTCACAGAGACCTGCCTGCCTCTGCCTCCTGAGTGCGTAAATTCATCTGAATGGCTAAGATGAATAACACAAGGGACAGCTCGTGCCGGCAAGGATATGGAGCGAAGGGAACACTCTTCCACTGCTGGTAGAGTGGAAGCTTGTACAGCCACTGTGGAAATCAGCGTGGTGGTTCCCCAGGACGATGGGAAGCAATCTACCTCAAGATCCAGCTACACCACGCTTGGGCATCACCCAAAGGATGCTTCATCTTACCACAGAGACGCCCGCTCAGCCATGTTCAGTGCTGCTCTATTCATAATTGGAAACAACCCAGATGTCCCACAAGAGAAGAATGGATAAAGAAAACGTGCTACTTTTACAGAATGGAGTCCTCTCCGGGTGTTAGAAAACTCTGACATCCTGGAATTTGTGGGTAAATGGATGGAAACAGGAAAAAACCCTTCCTGAATGACATAATCCCAGACCCAAAAAGATGAATATGGTGTGTATTTGCTTACGTGTGGTTGGTAGCTGGTAAGTCAATGGTCACCAAGCTACAGTCCATAGAACCACAGAGGGTAGGAAAGAGAGAGGTGATAGATCTGCCTGGGGAAATATAATAGATCATTATGGATGGATGGGGGAGGGGCTGGAGTGGGAGGATCAAGTGGGAAGGAGGAGAGCAGAGATACTGGGAGAGACAGCTAAAATTAAGGCCCATTTGAGGGGTAGAACGAAAGCCTAATGCAGTAGAAGCTTCCTAAAGTATAGATATATATGAAGGTGATCAAATAATGGGGAGACAGAGTCCCAACTGTTCATCTCCTGTCTCAAAAAATAAAGCTTCCAGTTCTGGGATTGGATTACATCTAACTGAATTGTTGGGCAAAGGAGTCCATGAGAACCCCAAACAAACAATCCCCAAGCTGTCGCCAAGACATTGCTCTCCGCAAACCGACAGCAAGGCCCCACTGCTGACGACAACACCTACATGATTCATTGATCATGGAGACGCTGAGCCTTCACTCTTATGTTCTAGCGGCTTTGGTACAGGAAGGTACTCCGCATGCTACCACAAAAGAAGTACAAACGCCAAGCCGGCCGCGAACCCTTTGATGGACCTTGGTATTCTGAAAGATGTGCTAGAGCACTGGTGGGGCAAAGCTCAAGGGACCGACCAAACGGCTGATTTCACTTATGGCCCCTTCCACAGACGGAAGGTATGGATCGGACACTGCTTGGGTGACAAGAACCAGAGACTAGATGACCCAGGGACCTAAGGTAAAAATCAAACACCACTGGTCTTTTACAAAAAGTAGTACTAAAATGACTCCTGGTAACATTCTGCTATACTCATAGATCAGTCTGACTCAGCCACCAGAGAAGCTTCCGCCTGCAGCAGATGGGGAAAAGTACAGAGATCCACAGGCAGACGTTATGCAGAGAGTGAGAGACCTCGGAACACTCAGCCCTGAGTGGGATGTCTCCACCTAATCCCTCCCCTCAGGGCCCCAGGAACCCTTGCAAAGAGGATGTGGAAAGAGCATAAGAGCAGAGGGGAGGGGGGTTGGGGATTTAGCTCAGTGGTAGAGCGCATGCCTAGGAAGCGCAAGGCCCTGGGTTCGGTCCCCAGCTCCGAAAAAAAAAAGAACCGAAAAAAAAAAGAAAAAAAAAAAAGAGCAGAGGGGAGGCACCGAGAAAACAAGGCCTCTAAATTAACATGATCAAAGCTCCTATGAATTCACAGAGGCAGGCAGTGTGCACGGGGCCTGCAAATGTGTACCAGGTCCTCTGTGAATATGTTATAACTTCCAGTTACATGTTTTAAGATTTATTCATTTATCATATATGACTACACTGTAGCTGTCTTCAGACACACCAAAAGAGGGCACCAGATCTCATTACAGATGGTTGTGAGCCACCATGTGGTTGCTGGGGTTTGAACTCAGAACCTCTGGAAGAGTAGTCAAGTGCTCTTAACCATTGAGCCATCTCTCCAGCCTGGTTTTTAAAAATCTTATTATGTTTTATTTTGTTAATATTTTATTATTATCCCTTAGGGGGAAGAACCTGTTTGTTGTTTCTAATGAGAGGCAAAAGGGAATGGATCTGGACAGTAGGGGAATTGGGAGGGACTGGGAGGAGTAGGGGCAGGGGAAGCCATAGGCAGGATATATTGTATGAGAAAACAATCTATTTCAATAAAAGGAGAAAAAGTGAAGGTGAAGAAACTTTTGAGGAAGATGCTGAATGGTGGCTTCTGACCCCTTCCCCACCCATGGGCATGTGCACATACATGCACAAACAAACACGTACACACCCAAATACCACAGAGACATAGAGAGAAAGAAAAAAATTATATAGCAGATGTACAATGATACTTCTGCTTTTGAAACTGGATGTTCTATTGGCAGCCACCTCCCCAAGCAGCCACTCAAAATGTTTATTTTCAGCTTTCATAAAAATTCAGTTAAGAAATTGATACAGAGACATGGATACATAATGCAAATATTGTGGGTTGTTGGAACATGGAGATGAGCATGTGGAAAGAACACTAGAATCTGGAGTTCATAGTCCTGAGTAACAGCTTCAGTTTCTTAATATAAATTATGTGAGTCTGAATTTTTAGTTATAAACATCAAAATCCAATTTTGGCAGTAGTAAGGAAAAATATTTTTATTAAAAACATAAAAGGAATTTCAGGATCACCAGGAAACATAGAGAATCAGGCTGGGATGCCAGCCAACTGGAACATCACTGTTTATTGACCATTGGGTACCACTTCGAGGGATGGCAGCTCGCAGCTTTCATGGCACCCAAAGATGCTCTGGTCAAGTTGCTGGCATTGTTTTGGAGGTGTCGTTATATAACATGTAGGTCTCACTTCTGTACGGGGATATTTATTTGTAAAATTAGAGTTACATGGAAAGACAGAAAGTATCTAGAATTTCAACTTCCATAACAAAATACATAGTTTGCTTCCGACAAGCTCATCAATGAAGACCTCTCTCAAACGGTGAGCTCATCGATGAAGACCTCTCTCAAACGGCGAGCTCATCGATGAAGACCTCTCTCAGACGAGAAAGAAAGTTGAGACCCTCAGGCAGCCAAAAAGGATGACAGCTGTTGGGTTACCTGTGGCTGGTTGACAACCTGAGTCTAATCTGTCCATAAAGCAAAGGTTTTCATGACTGTGGGGACTGTGTGTCCCCTTATTCATTTGCTATAAATATGGGTTATGTGCCAGGCGCTAAGGGGAGCAAGCCCACTCTAGTCAAACGAAGCAGAGAAGTCAGCAGACATTTGAAAACAGAGAAACATTGCACAAACGGAGGCCTGTGCCAGACAGATGAGGGCAGGAAGAGAGGAGCAGCCAACCGCTTACAAATGCTGTTCTTGTGCACAGACACGCATGTAGCCAAAGCACACATATGAATAAAATAAAGATAACTACATCTTAAATAAAACACCACTGTCCTGACGTTTAAATACTTATTAAAAGAAATAAAACCCCTCACGTGGCCCCTGTAGAAGAAGACAGACAGCATGCTGTGGTAGACAGCCCCCACTGTTCTCCTTTGAAAGTCCTAACCCTTTTACAGAAATGCCAACACAAACAATAACGTTTGACAGCACAAATCCAGGAACTCAGGCTTTTGATTGCATGTTGAAATTCACATCCAGCCTGCTGGTTTCATACAATGGGTCACTTTTCAAAGGATTAGACATGTGATCGGTTTGCCAAACGTAAGCAACATCCCCAAGTTTGTTGTAGTAGGAGTTCATCCTGTTGTGTGCTCGACTTGACCTAAACATGGCCTTCCCACTACATCTGTGAGCCTGGTGTACAGCTCTCAGTCTTTAAATTGTTGGGGTTTGGTCTAGGTGTTTTGTTTGGAGTTTAAACAAATGACTAATTGAAGGCTGGGATGTAGGTGTGTGTTGGGAGGGGATGTACCACTTGCCCAGAGTGTGCAAAACCCTGAATCTGCCCCAACCACTGCATAGAACAACAAATTTGACTCTATTGCAGAATGGTCTCAAATCCGTGTGCCCCCACATCCACTACCAGTACTGCAGGCCAGTCTCTACTTCTCTTGTCTTTTCACTACAAAGTAGCAGTGTCGAACACCCGCATTCTCCATCCCTTCAATGGCTTCCTTTATCGTGGCTTATGAAATACTGATGACCTCTAATACCCTTTGATCTAAGACCTCAGGTTAGTAGGGTGCAGGTTGGAGAGACAGTTTAATAGGTTTATTGTTCGTGCACAGGATCCACTCGGAGGCTCACAACTGTCTGTATTCAAGTTCCAAGCGCTCTAACTCCCTCTTCTGGCTCCCAGGGCCTCCTGCATGCACAGGGTGCACATAAACCAGATACATACAAATACACATAAAAATTAAAAATCCTAAAACAGGGGTTGGGGATTTAGCTCAGTGGTAGAGTGCTTGCCTAGCAAGCGCAAGGCCCTGGTTCAGTCCCCAGCTCCGGAAAAAAAAAAAAAAAAAAAAAAAGAAAAAAAAAAGAAAAAAGAAAAGAAAAAATCCTAAAACAAACAAACAAACAAAAAAGAACCTTTTTATTTTTCTAAGGAGCAGTCTTGTCTCCCTCAGTGCATGAGCTGTCTCACATAGGCTTTCTTTGTCCTCTTTCATATTGCTACTGTCATGAGGTCATCACATTCCTCAAACCCTAGTTTGAAGCCAAAGTGCTCTTTTCACATACTTCATATAGTTTTAAATACATATGGACTTAAAAAGCTTTTTGTGTTTATCCCCTTTACCACAGAATGGATTTCAGAACAGGAGCCGCCACCACTTGTTCTCTTGGGCCCATAAACTAGTAGTTGGAGCAACAAGTACTACACATCTTTTGCGTACACCACGCATTGTTATGCCAAACGCTTTCCACACAACCCACCCATGGCCCCAGAATCCTTCTTGACTTCTTTTTTTTTTTTTTTTTTTGGTTCTTTTTGTCGGAGCTGGGGACCGAACCCAGGGCCTTGCGCTTCCTAGGTAACCTTCTTGACTTCTAGCTGGGATCAGTTTGTTCTCAGGGTGAACCCAGCTCCTATGTGCTCATCCGCACTGAGCCCAGAGTGCCGTTAGGCTATAGTGGTGATGGGAAAGATCCACATTGACCGCCCACCTCCCCCAGGAGCCTCGTGCACTTCCCGCCCACGATGCTATTCCCACCCCGTCAAAGGCCACGCTCGCCCTCCGCGGAGCCTCGCTCGCCCCGCCTTTCCCCACAGTCTCACCGCCGCGCGCTCTCAGTCCAGCCCTACACCCGCGTCACGTGACAGCCATCGGGGGCGGGGCGCGCGGCGAAGTCGGACCCCCTCTGGCAGAGCTCCGCAGTCCTCTGGCAGCCCTGCGGCTTCCAGGGCGTCGCGGCCGCGGCCGGGGAGCGCGGCTCCCAGAGGTAAGAGGCGCGGGTTCCTCTGCGCGCCCGGGAGGTTTCTCCGGAGCCCGCGGATGCTCCAGGCTACCAGTGGCTCTATCCCTCCGTGGGCCCAGCGTTTGGCTGGGGTGCGGGGACCCGGCCTTGGGCAGTGTGCGGGAGGTAGGGCCCTCGGCCGCCGGAGCTCCAGGAGAGCTGTGCCGCGGACCACCCCCCACCCCGGAACCACCCGCGGTCGCCTGCAGCTCCAGGGCTTTGGGAGTGTGTGAGAGAATGAATTCGACTTGGCGGTTTGCTAGCCTTCACCTGGGATTCTGGAGAAGGTGTGCTGTCGCGCACCCAGTGGGTCTGGTTTTAACAAGTCGCGGAGCCTCGGTTTCTAAAATCTTTGAAGGAAGAGAGATAACCCCTGCCCGGCCTCCCTCCTGCACTGATGGGAAAGCCGTTTGGAGAGCCATAACTCCAGGGTTGGTTTAGTTCCACCACCCACTAGCCAGGCAACCTTGAGCCACGTCGATGGCGCTTCTGTTAAAATGAATTCTTCACCCCGAGGTTGCTGTGAGGATTAAGCATGAAACGTTGAGGACTCCTTAGAGAGCACTCTCGGTATGAGCATTATTAAATAGCAAGCTAGATAGGACTCCATGATAGACGTCTTTCTTGGAGTAAGCACACCGTCCACTGTACATGTGATTCTGAAGACAGTGTCGTTTTGGCTGTAGAACCCTCTCCCCTTTCCCAGGCCCCCTCTGCCTTCTGTTTCATATTGGCATGTGAACCTGTTGTTCCTACCGAATGAGTCAGGCAGGATGGGAACGATAATTTACTTGAGCAGATGGGTATCGGATTCCCTCTGAGGGGAAAGAAAACTGCCAGGCATGTGCCGCCACCAAAAGAAAGAAAGAAAAAAAAAAAGCACAGTAGAGTGATTGACTGTCTCCTGGAAGATGCCTAGAACCCATGGAATTCAGTTGTCTCCAGCACATAGACCAAGAACGAGGCCAGCACTTTGATTTTTGCTCACACTCCAGCACTGTTGGCCCAGGGTAGTAGAAAAAATGCTTGAGCGTTCCTGTGTTCTAACTCAACTGTTCGTTTATTCTGGCTATAAGAACCAGACAATGATGTCTGCCCCCATAGAGCTGTTTTCTTAGCTAGCTATGTTAGTTATATAAAAGCCTATTTAGTGCACACACAGGTGTGTGTGTGTGTGTGTGTGTGTGTGTGTGTGTGTGTGTGTGTGTGTGTCTATGTCTGTGTGTGCCTGTGCCCCTCTGCTGGTTCTCAGTATGTTTTATGATAACAATAAGCTCTCAGCTCCCAGGGAGCTGGCCTCATAGCAGCTGGCCCCAGGGGACCAGCACACGAGAGAGGCTTGAATGGTTTCATGATCCCTCTCAGGTCTCCAGCCCTGGTGGAAGCTTGGTGAGATTTAGAGACTGGAGAAAATGGCCCTTTTTCAGTCAGAGCTTTTAAGAAAGGATTTCCCCTGGCTTGGAATGCCAAGATTTCTTTGTCTCTCTGGTTTCTGGCCTCTTATTGTTTTTAGATATCTAAAGAGAGCAGCCCTCACCACAGGGCCTTCATTTTGGTTTCCATGGTTATCAGGGGAATTACGTTTTTCATGATGGCAGCACCGGTAGCTATTGAGCCGTGTGGCCAACCACCAGTCAGTCACCCATCAGTCTCGTCCTGCATTCTGGTTTGTTTCGTTTTTCAGCTGTAGTGCAGACATAGTCTCCCTTTTCTTTTTCCCTCCCTTCCTCCTCCTCTTCAACAAGTGACAGTGTGAAGAGGGGTGGGAATAAGAACAGACAAAATAAAGGCAGACACAGGAGAGCTTAGACTCTCCCACTTGGGCCCATCCCATTGGTGATGACAGTAATGGTGGTGATGGTGGTGATGGTGGTGATGGTGGTGATGGTGGTGATGGTGCAGTGCATTAGACTAAGGGTGTGGGGGACAAGTCAGTGAACCCCTGGACGATACAGACAGTGAATCAGCAAGAGCTCTCGGAGGCGGAGGGATGGTGTCCTGGGCAACAAGTATGCCTCACCCGCTTTTCACAGGGGGTGCGCCTTTACTGGGCCTTAGTCACAGAGGGATACCAGATTGCACAGTAGCATTCGTTCCTTAGTCACAGAGGGATACCAGATTGCACAGTAGCATTCGTTCCTTGAGTCTCCTTTAATGGATGGGCCTTCTCCTCTTGAGTCACCTGTCCTGGGCTTGATGTGAACGAGCCACTGATTTTCCTGTCAGCGCGAGGGTCACCTGACATAACGGGGTTGTTAACATAAAGGGACACTGGAGAAACAGCTGTTTAAGATCCACGTGTTTCGGTTGAGTTGTTTAACCCGGGTGTCTAATTTCTCAAGATGGCTACTGATGCACTCACACATTATTTTTTTTTTCAAGTATTCTGCCAAGTAATCTGAGGCCTTCATTAGTAAGGGTTCTAAACTCTCTGGAGGCTTCTGTAGCCCAAAGGGGTCCTTCTTGTCACTCTCGGAGGAGGGAGAGCACTGAGTTCTGCACCCGATGGTTATCTCTGACAGACGTGGGATGTCACTGGAAGGGCTGCCCCGCACAGTCCAGAGTGCAGTAACTGCTGCTCAGTGCCCTTTAAGGACCAGATCCCTGCCAGCCAGGCCCCACGCTGGACTCTCAGGTTGGAACTTAATTTAGTTCATGTGCACGTGCTTAGCTTTGTGTTCCCAAAGCACCACTGGCTGGGCCTTCGATTGAGCTTGCTACTAGGCTGGCTTCTTGTAGTCTTCTGGGGTCACCACAGATCACCGAGATTCTCCCCCTTTCTAGCCTTTTATCTGAATTTAAGGGCTCTATCGCCTTTCCTTTTCCTGTGCTTAATCCAAGCAAGTCCCTTCGGTAAACTAGTTCTGCTTTGTCCCCAGGGCTTAAGCAAAGATTCTCAGGAACTGCGAATTCCAACAGGATGCCACCCAGGACTTTGGGTGCCTCTTCACCCTTGTTTTTCCAAGTGTAAGAAGGGCCTTTGGGTGATTCTTGGCAAAGCACACGTGTGTTCCCAGGTGACTGTGTGTACCTGCAGTCCTAAGAGGCTAGGCAGTTGTGAACACCCCCCGGCTCAGCCCTGCTTAAGCCGGGGTGGGGCAGGCTTGTATTTGGCATATACTGTGTTAGGAATTTGGGACGCAAGGTTTTAAATGAAAAACAAAGGATTGCATCCAGGCAAGGTGACACTGCCATCCCAGCTTTTGAAAGACTGAGGCAGGAGGATTTCTTGAGCCTAGAAGTTTTGAGTCAGTATGGCAAGATCTCGACTCAGAAACAAGCAAAAGCCTGGTTGGGAGAGTTTTCACTTGTTTTTGCTTTGTTTAGTTTCCCTTTTTATTTTCGATGATGGTTTTGGTGTTCTTTCAATTTTTCTAAGAATCAGTATGTTTATCGTTTTCTTTGTTTCGAACGTTGTTTACTCTGAAAGATAACATATACAGATGTGGCACAGATGTTTAGTTTAGCAACGAGTTGAGGTAAGTCACAGTGTAGACTCCACAACCTTAAGAAACGGAGCGTGGTCAGAGCCTCCTTCGAAGGCCTGAGCTCCCCAACCCCATCTCCCCAGGCCCCTCCCCCCAGAGGCTGCCATCTTGACCTGTGGATGGCCATCTCTTTGTCTCATCCCTGGTGGGTGCGCATTCATCTCTACACAGTACCATTTAGTTTAACTATGTGTGTGTGAGGTCACCCTGTCCGTATCCTGTGTTTTGCCTCTTTTGCTCAGCGTATCACTTGGCACGCATCCATGTGGTAACCTCACGTCCGTCGCTGACAGATGTGCTGGTGCGAATAGGTCACAGTAAGTTCAGTCAGCCATGGATGGGCCCTGGGTTGCCAAGAACATCCTCAGACGTAGTCTCTGTCTTTGAAATTGCGTTTACTCATTTGTTTGTTTAGTGGTAGGAGGCATGCCAGAGGTGGCTTTCCTTTCACCGTGTGGGCTCCCGGCGTGGAACTCAGAGCATCAGGCTTTCCTCCTGACCCGTCTCTG
The DNA here is from genome assembly GCF_021556685.1 of Rattus norvegicus. Lineage (NCBI taxonomy): Eukaryota > Metazoa > Chordata > Mammalia > Rodentia > Muridae > Rattus > Rattus norvegicus. The sequence continues at coordinate 64,610,411 of NC_141538.1, read as the reverse complement.
GCCTTCCTCAGGCAGAGTCTGCTGTGTGTGTCAACAAGTTTCCTAGGTTATGTTCATACAAATAGAATTGCGTTGTTGTTGATGGTGGCTGTTTTTGTTGTTTTCGTTTTTCCCTGTTGGTTGGTTGGTTGGTTTGCTCTTTGAGACAAGATCTGACTGTGTAGTTCATGCTGTCCTGGAACTCAGTATGTAACCAACACTGCGCCGGAGCACAGACAGCAGTCCTCCTGCCTCAAGCTTGTAAGTGCTAGAGTCTACAGGTAGGAACTACACGCCCAGCTTCCAAATCTCTTTCCTTCCAGCAGTTCGTGAGTTATATTTGTTTCCGGTCTTGGGAGATAACTTGCTTTGGCCGCATTATTGTTTTTATGTGTATAACGTGTCTCGAGGCTTTAACTTACTTCTCTGGTTGTTGCTGATACTGAGCACATTTTTACAGTTAGTGGACGGTCTCTGTGAACGACTCAAGTCACCAGACTTGTTTGTTAATGTGGTTCCAGGTTGCCAGGGTTGGCGGGACTTCCTCCACCCGTCCATTCAGCTGGTCCTGCAGCTACTTTAAGAGAAGCACGCACTGGACTCGACACTGTGGTCCACATATAAATGAAAGCATGCAGAGTGTGTTTATCTAGATCCCTGTGGCCTCACTTATATAGTTTTCAGGCTCATCCATTTACCTTCACTGTGCGTAGGTGCCGTGCTTTTATGGTGGATGGACCTTTAGGATGTGTTCATGTCCTCTGTGTTGTCTGCAGAGCAGCAGTGAGTGTGAGTGAGCAGATGTCCCCAGGAGGCTCTGGAGTCCTTTGGGTATGCCTGGGAGTGGTCTGACTGGGTCATGTGGTAGGCGTCTCTCTGGCTCTTCTAGGAACCGCTCACAAAGATTTTCATAGTGGCCACACAACTTTGCTTTCCCAACTACAGTGAACGAAGGCTTCTATCTCCCCACATCCTTGCCAGCATTTGCTCTCACTTGTTTTCTTACGGTTAACCGTTCTGACTGGGGTGGACGACATGTCAAAGTCGTTTTCATTTGTGTTTCCCTGATGGCTAATACCATCAGCATTTTAAAAGATACATCTTAGACATTTGTGTTTAAGGTTTGTTTGTTTGTTAAAACTGTGTATGATGAGTTTAAAGAGGTTCCCCATAATCTCAGGCATTTGAATGCTTGGGGACCAATCGGTGGCACTGTTTGGGGAGGTTCAGGAGGTGTGGCTTTGTTGGAAGAAGTACATCCCTGGAGGTGAACTTAAAGATTCACGCTCTCTGCTTTCTGCTTGTGTTTTAAGACGCTCTCAACTTGCTTTTCCAGCTATCATTCTACCACTGTGGATTCTGACCCTGTGGAACCAGAAGTCCAGATAAACTCTCCGTAGTTACATTGGTCATGGTGTTTTATCCCAGCAACAGGAATGTAACTAAGACACTGGGCTTCACACAGTGACCTGGAACTTGGAGATCTTCCTGCCTCTGCCTCTACCTCTCAAGTGCTCACATTAAGGGCACATGCTACCGTGTTAGTCACCGCTGTCTTTGCCTGTGTGTGTATGCATGTGAGTGTGCGTGTGTGTGTGTGCATGTGTGTGTGTGCATGTGTGTGCGAGTGTGCATGTGTGTGAAGATCAGAAGACACTTTTTAGGAGAAGGCTCTTCCCTTCCACTTTATTCAGCTCCGTTAGCTAGTTTTTAAAGATTGGACAGTGTGTTTTCTTGGTGTTTAGTTTTTCTGAGTTCTTTGTGTATTGTAGACCAATTCTCTGTCAGATGTATATGATAGAGACCTCCCCCATATCCCATATTCTGTAGGCTGACTCTTCAATTTCTTCTGCAGTATTTCAACGTCATGAGGTTCCACTTGTTGATTATTAGCCACTGGAGCCCCGTTTAGAAAACCCTTACTTAAATACACCCTGAAGTACTCCCTACACTCTCTCTGAATCTTCGGTTTCAGGTTAACATTGAGATTTTGACCCACTTGGAATTTTGTGCAGGGTGACAGATAAGAAACCACTTTCCCCACAAGACCCAGAACATCTCAGAAGAGGGAATAGAAAGATTCTAAGAGCCAGAGTTTCAGAGAGGACCAAGGTGAAGTAGTATCTTCTGGATATGGCAGGGCTGACGAACACACAAACCGACAGCAGCTGTCATCTGCACAGAATCAAACCGGTCAGTGTCCTAGCATGAAGTGGACAGGGAATCCCAAGCCCACGCTTAGCTGAGGAGCTTTTAACAGTTGATGACTTCTGCGGGAAGGTGAGTCAGTTAAGAGTATCCCCCAGTAGTCGACCCTGCTGCAGTGGGCTGTCCCACACCCATGAGTGCATGGACGACACAAACATCACACTCTCGTGCCTCTGTCTCCCAAGGGCTGGGGCTCCGTGGGTTATAACAAATAATCGTTTTCGAAAAGACAACAAGGAATTAGGAGGAGAGTGGAAGATGTATCCAGGAGGAGTGGGGGATGGACATCATTAAGATATGTCTGCCTCAGCCACTGTTCTATTGCTGTAAAGAGACACACGACCACAGTAACACTTACAGAAGAATGCATTTAGTTGAGGACTCGCTTACAGTTTCAGGGAGTCAGTCTATGATCGTCATGGTGGGGAACATAGTGGCAGGCAGACATGATGCTGGAGAGGTAGCTGTGAGCTCACATATCATCTGCAAGTTGCAGACGGACAGACAGACAGAGAGAAATCACACTGACCTGGCCGGCATGGGCTTTTGAATCCTCAAGCTCACCAACCACCTCCTTCTACAAGGCCACACCTCCTAATTCTTTTTAAATAGTCCACCCACTAGGGACTGAGCAAATATATGAGTCTGGGGTAATTTTTCATTCAAATGACTACATACTATATACATTCTCAAAGAGTTGATAAAAATACGAAAAGAATAAAGGAAAAAAATCCCAGGGTAGCAAGATGGACCAGCAGAAAAGGGTGCTTGCTACCAAACCTATCCATCAAAGTTCAGTTCTAGGGTCTACATGGCGGAAGGAGAGAACTGACTCTCACAGACTGTCCTCTGACATCCACGTAGATGCTATGACAGGTGCCTGCCTCCAGAATAAATAAATGTTGGTTTTTTTTTCTAAGATCTCTCCTGAATTTCTGATCCTGACAAGGGGCATTCACTTTAGGTAAAATATCTATTCTATGTGGTATCTTGTGTGGCTAAGGCACAGGTTAAATGGACTGGAACACAGCTCTAAGGACAAGGAGAGTGCTAGGCTTGATGTCACAGTCCTGTAACCTCAGCTGCTTGAGAGGCTAAAGAGTAGGGTTGCAAGTTCGAGGACCGCCTGGGCCACAGAGCGAGTTCCAGAGCAGCCTTGGCATTTTAGTAAGTCCGTATCTCAAAACAAGAGGACCGGGGATATAACCTAGCACACACAGACCCTGGGATCATTGCCAGTGCCAAAAACTAGATAAATGAAAATGAGGAGGAACAGACACTGCTGGAGCTTATGTCACAGAGGTAGAAAGTTTGAGGCCAGCCCGGGCGACATAGCCTGCTTCTTTGTAAGAACAAAGAAAAACAAAAGTGGAGGACCTGGCTGTGTAGCTCAGTGGTAGCAAGCTTGTTTGGTGTGCACAGGACCCTGGGTTCAATCCCCAGTGCTGTGACAGACTGTGTAGAGCAAAAGTGAGAGGAGGAGGGGGTGGGTCCATGTGTGGTGGGGCTTTGGTCTGTGAGGGATCCAGACTTCCCACCTCATTCTGGAAGGACCGGCATCTGGCCCTTCAGAGCTTACCATCTGCCCCCTTATTTGCACTTGAAATAGAAAAGCTCCCCAGAATCTGATATTTGGACCGCGGGGGCCACGCCCACCTGCTGCCAGTGCTGCTCTAACGATCCTGTTCTGAATAAAAACTTATTCTCTTTGCCATTTGATGGTCAGGAACCCAAAACTTGCTTACTTCTGTTACAATAAATGCTCACTGGGGCAGGGGAATGGCTTACTGCTCTTCCTGAGAACCTGAGTTCAGTGGCCCTTAGAGACCCCAGCCCTAGGAGATCAACACCCTCTTTTGCACTCTCGGTTCGACTCCCTCTGCACTTCAGACATTTTTTTTTCCCCTAAGATGCTGAGAAAAGTGGCTCAAAATTCAGGGAGGAAGAGGAAGGGATTTGATTTAGGAAAACATCACAGGAGAGGAAATCTACCATTTGCGGTGTTTACTGTGTGTCAACTCAGTGTTAACTGTTTTCCAGGCATCTTTCATCCACCTAATGAGCCTCTAAGGTAGCATTACCTCCATCTCTATAGATGAGGAAGAACAGCCAGAGACCAGACTGACTCCATTGAATGTTTAATGTCACCAGTCAAGTAGCAACTCCTTGGTGTGGAAATTGCCTCAAGCCGAGTGTGATTAAAGAGAAGTGGCTGGAGCGGGCTGTGGCTGGCTGGGAGGCAGAAGGGGATGAGAAGGACACTGTCTTGTTGACAGTGCTTAGGCGATTGGGGTTTACTAGCCAGGTAAGGAGGGGCCCTGAAGTTTTGTAGATGTTTTTTGTTTTTACTTGAAATCCTAAGTCTTTAGACTAGGCCTCCCAGCTGAATGCTGTCAGTCCAAATCTGACGTTTTATGACATTCCATAGTAATTTCAGGATCAACTTCATCTTCTTCATGGTGGGTGAGGCCAAGGGTCCTGTGCACTCACTTGCTGTGAAACCCGACATTGCAAGGAAGGACCTGGGTGGCAGGCGGTTGGTTGTACTACGGGGACTTGAGACTCCGTCCAGGTTAGGAATCCATCCTCAGATACATTACTGCCAGGTCCTGGGATGAGGTGTGCAATGCAGTTTGTGTTGTGAATTCTCACCGAAATGACATCCTCCAAATACCTTCCTCGTGGGTGTGGTCATCCACACCTTTAATCCCACCGCCCAGGAGGCGGAGGCAGACAGAACTCTTGAATTAGAGGCCCTTGTGGTCTACCTATTGACTTTCCAGGCCAAGCAGGGCCATACGAGGAGAATCTGCCTCAAAAAAAAAAAAAAAAAAAAAAAAATCAAGCAAAAAACCCAAAACACCCCCTTCCTTACCCTTTCAGGCTTGCTTACTAAATTTGTGAGAATCAGGATTAAGGGCCAGTTCAAAGGGTTCCCTGATGCACGTCCCTTCCTAGCTAAGCCTCAGTGAGCAGGCAGGCCCCGGGCTGACAGAGGAGGGCAAAGGGAGGGTCTGTCTGAACCCCTGCGAGCTCCTGACTTTGACCAAGCTCACAGTATCTGGATTATAGTATCTGATTTCATTGCTAAGAGTACTGTCTCCCAGGCGTAGGGGACTGAGGCTTGAAGAAACAATGGAGGGCCCCACTGAGACATTTAGGGTTTTCCTCCTTTCCCAAAGCCTATGGATGTGTGGGTTCAGGCCTATGTACAGGCTTTTTGGCTCATTTTACTCTCTCTTACTTTAGAACGGATTCGAACTAAAACCCGCAGACATAGAGACATCTCCTTTCATTTGAGATGTTTAATCATTAACGTGTTAGAGTTGTTCCTCTGTACAGTGTGTTCTTGTTTAACTGGTGCTTTGTATGCTCCACAGAGTGGGTGAGAAATCTCGTTTCCCCTCCACATGGATACTAAAAAAGGTTTGCGCTGCCCTACATCCTTTCTTCTTATTGATTTTTTAAAACTAAATCTAATTTCCCACCACCTTGCCACAAAGATGTCCTCCTGTAAGTGGGAAGCAGTTGGTCTTGGCTGTTTGGGTTTGGTCTTGGCTGTTTGGGTTTGGTCGAGGCACCAGGTCTCTACAGCCCAGCCTCAGCCTCACCCCCCTCCTGTTTGCCACCACCCAGGCTCTGGGATTTGCAGTCGTGTGCACCACCATGGTGGTTTTGTCATTGTAGAGCAAGAAAGCAGAGTTCAGTCGCTGTAGAGGGAGGCAGAGCTAAGCTAGAATGTAAAGCCCTGCGTGTCCTTGGTGCAGTTCTTTCACCACGATATGTAGAGCCTTCTGTGCAGAGGCCCAAGGCAGCTCCCAAATTAATTTGTAGCTCTGGTGGGGTCCATGGGAACCGGCTGGCGTTTCTGGCTGACCCTGGAGCTGTCTTAGTCTGACTAAGAACTGTCCTGTTTAGCTGCAGCTTCCCCTCAGAGCTCTTCCTGACACCTGCCTTACTCCTGTGCATGTCTGGGGTAACTTGCTCATCCATGAAGTCTGCTTGCCGTCCTGAGTCTCTCCTTTCTGCCCTCAGGCTGAACTCCCTCCTGGATCTGTAAAATGAGGACGGGACTGCTTCCATTTAGTGTGTCCACAGGAGCTCCTAGGAGGTTAAAGGGCCTTCTCTGGGGCTGGAGAAGATGGCCCAGCAGCTTAGAGTATTTCCTGTTCTCCGCTGGGCTTGGTGGCATATGCCTGTCATCCCAGCACCCAGGAGGTCGAGGCTAGCCTGGTCTACAGAGCCAGTGCTAGTTTAGAGAGACAGAGAGACCCTGTCTCAAAAAACCAAAGATAAATATTAAGTGAAGTACTCGCTGCTCTGGCAGATCATCCGAGATTCGGTTCCCAGCACCACACAGCAGCTCACAGCCGCCTGCAAGTTCAATTCATGGGGACCTGACACCCTCTTCTGTCCTCTGCAGAAACCTTCACTCAGGAGTCATATATTTACACAAACACACACTTATACACAGATAAAAATAAATCTTTGTCTGATGGCACCCAAGACTTAGTGTTCCAACAACCCTCTAGATTCTGGGATGCCACGTGGCCTGGAGTCATGTGGCTGTCTCCAGTGGGAGGGTGGGAGACCACGGAAAGCATGTATCACCCTGAAGAGATGTGAAGAGAAGATTATGAAGTAATTCATTGGAAAAAATAACATTTGTTTGGAGACACGGTGTTGCTTGGATGTAACCTAGGCTGGCCTAGATCCCCTGTCTCCTGATGGGATCTCAGGTATGTCATTCCAGCCTCAAGTGTGTCTGTCACTCCAGCCAGTTTTTATTCCCTAAATAGGGTTTTTCCTGAGGCACTGGATGCTTTTCACCTCCGTTGTGTTTTGCTTTGGTTTGTCAGGGATGGCATTGTTTTGGTTAGAGGGGATATTGTTGTTATTTTCGGTGGACGAATTTTTGTCTTCTGCTGTGTAGAAAGCAGGACCCTGATCTGCTTCCCCACTGAACTGTGAGGCCTACCGCTGGTCTCAGACATGGTGAGTGTTGAACACACACTGAGGTTTTATTTGTTTGTTGTGCAGTGCTGTGGTGGTGAGTCTGTGGTGATGATGGGAAGTCTCAGCACTGTCAGTCCGGTAAGGACTTACTCATTCAGTGCAAAGTGCCCGCCGTGGGCTGCATTCTAGACCAACTACACACAGCGATGCAGCTCTCCTGGCCTACAGGGCTTGCGTTCCACTCAGGAAAGATAAAGAGGAGGAGAAAGTCTCTCCGCTGTCTGTTCTGGTGAGTGTCAGGCTAAGTGGGTGTGTTGGGGTCAGGCACTGAAGTCCCCCAGATTCTGAGGCTGACAGAAAGCACCGAGAAGACAGACAGACAGCAAAACCAAACTGCAGAGCCTTCCTTCTAGCCCTCTCCACAGGGAGAGTACTACAGTGCTTGAGGACGTTATGAGCACTTTCTCCTTTAGAGGTGTGTCCTATTGTGCATCCTGTACCTGCTGGACTGGCAGGGCACTTGGTCATCAGACTTTCCCTGCCTTCACTCTGTACTGGCATTTCCTCTTGTGCCAGGTCTATATTCAGGGCACTTCCCTAGAGTCCATCCCTGCAGCCTGTCTAATAAAATAGTCCTGAACAGTTGTTTACACATGAACACACGCGTGTGTGCAAGTCCCGTTTTATCTCTGGGTAGCATTTGTGGTAATGTTTGCCTCATTCCTTTCTTCCTTTTTTCCATTTGCATCATTTCTTATCTGTCTCTGAGGATAGGAACTTCTTCTTCATTGCTCTTCAGTACTTGGAACAGTGCCTGGCTCATAGTAGGCAATCACATACTTGTTAACTAAATGCCACTTTTCTTTAGAAGTTGTCAGAGATGTGTACACTGTGGCAGAAGAGTCATCTGGTGAGAGGTCTTAGTCTTACTTCAGAGGTGGGAAGATAGGCTCAGAGAGGTTTGAGGACTTGCTTTAAGCCACAGGGCTGGGAAGCAGCAGTTCGTACTTGCTGAGAGCGAAGTCTCGTGGGCTCACCTCCCAGGAGGAAGCCTCTGCCCCTTTTAACTGAAGTTGGGGATACTGATTGGCCTGGAGTCCTGTGGCTCTCTCCAGACCACAGAAACACTGCACTCACCTCTCAGGAGCATATCAAATGTGGAGGTGATGGGGCCTGCCTGCTTTCCCACACGTTGTTTTCCAGTTCTTACAGACGTCACGTTACAGGCACACAGGCCCAGGGGACAGTTGTTACTTTTTAATTCCATGCTCAGAGGCTCCAGTGGCAAAAAGGAAAGGCAGACGATGTACAGTACTCTTTTAAAAACTGCTACCTAGTTAGAGAATCCCTGGCTGCATGGATCCCAGTGGACTAATTTTGTAAATACAGCTGAAAGGAATGGAACAGCAAGGGACTGGCAGGGAAATAAAGGAGACCTTTATCTGATCCTAGGGGGATCCTGAGGGAGGATTGGCCTCAGCCTGTCTACACTGAGGACCCCTGGAATGGGGGACGAAGTGAATCTGGAGAAAGGGTAGAAACCGGCTGCCTCCTGAAACCTCCTGAGAGGCCAGGAGCGAGGTGGGACTGTTTGCTTCCTGAACCCAAAACTCAAAGCTGCAGTGGATTCTGTGTGGAATGCAGTCTTTGTCTTTTTTTCCACTGCTATAACAAAATATTTGAGCACAGACGATTTAAAGAAAGGGGAGGGGGAGGGCAGCCAAGCAGTGATGACACACAAACCTTTAAACCCAGCACTCGGGAGGCAGAGGCAGGTGGATCTCTGAGTTTGAGGCTAGCCTGGTCTACAGAGTGAGTTCCAGGACAGCCAGGAGTACACAGAGAACCTGTGTCTCAACAAAAACCAAACCAAACAAACAATGAAACAAACAAACAAACAAAAATGGGCAGGAGAGATGGGTTTAGAGGTTAAGAGCACTCACTGCTCTTCCAGAGGTCCAGAGTTCAATTCCCAGAAACCATGGATGGCTCACAACCATCTGCAATGGGGTCTGATGCCCTCTTCTGGTGTGTCTGAAGACAGCTACAGTGTATTCATATAAATACAATGAATAAATAAACCTTTATAAAAACACAGGCCAACAAAAAGGGAGAATTTATTTAGCTTAGGTCCAAGAGCATGAAAGCACAGGGGTTGGGCCTGTGGTCCTCCATACCTGAGAAGCTAAGACAGGAAGCACAGCTGAGCCCAAGAGTTCAAGGTCACCTTGTATAATTCAGAAGACCCTACCTCAAACCAAACCCTACCTCTCAAAACCAACCAAACAAGCAAAGCTAAGAGCACAGTGTCCACATCTGCTTGGCTGGAAAGGCCTCTTGTTCCACGATAAAACCTCAGAGGCCATTGCATGCTGAGGTGACCAGTGAACTGCTACTAATGACTACATCGTGGGCATCCTGCTCTAACAACCTCAATGGTAATTAGCTCCCAAAGGTTCCTTCAGGTGCCCCTGACATATGACTCTGGAGATTAAGTTTCTAACACGTAGTTTGTTGGGAGACACACTCAAAATATTACAGATGTTTTTGCCCAACATTTCTCAAACAACCCCACAATCTGAGGGGAAAACATTTTCACTTAATATTTGCAAAGTTGTGACTTCTTGCTTTTACTGTTCCACTTACCATACCTCTTGTGGATCTCCTTAAAACAGCTTTGGCTAGGCCACGGCCCTCCTGAGAGACCTGCACCAGACTTCCAGCCGCTGGGACTGTCACTCAAGGTCTCTGCCAGTCTGGACTGTGTGAGGGTGTAGAATGTGAGTGGCTCAAGGGAGGAGGGAGCGAGACCAGCTGAGGAAGTAATTAAGAGCTAGACACCTGCTCAGCTCTGAGAAGAGCACTGTAGTCCCTGTGGAGTATCCATGGAATGGGCAACCTCAGGGTTTCCGGAGGCATCACCTCATGCCTTTAGAGCAGTAGCTCTCAACCTTCCTGACCCTGGGACCCTTTAATACAGTTCCACATGTTGCTACTTTGTAACTGTGATTTTGCTACTGTTATGAATCATAATGCAAATATCTGTGTTTTCCAATGGTCTCAGAGGACCCCTTTGAGGGGGTTGTTCAACCTCCAGAGGGGTCATGAAACCTGCTGCTTTTGAGCTTCCCTTGCTCTGCTAGTTGAGTAGCCCCAAGTTCTTAGCATCTTCACTCAACAATTTCCCTTTTTTTTTTTTTTTTTGGAGACAGTCTCACTGTGTAGACCAGGCTGGCCTTCAGCTCACAGATATCCTCCTGTCTCTGCC